>NC_045434.1:124801239-125002429 GCF_002776525.5 Piliocolobus tephrosceles | reverse complement strand
AGAAAGAAAGAAAGAAAGAAAGAAAGAAAGAAAGAAAGAAAGAAAAGGAGATAGAAGAAAGGAAATAATCAAATATGAAGACAATAAGTTAACGACCATTCTAAGTGTTCCTTTCTCAAAATCAGAGTCAACTTGCATTCAATCTTATCTTCCCAGGGTGTTGATGAGGATGCTGCAGGGAGAGAAAAAAATCCAGATGTTCCAGTGCCTTCATAAAAACATATGTGTAATAATTTTTAAATAAAGAAAAAATTCATTTTATTATACTACATAAAAATATTAGACCACAGGCTAAAAAATTAATGTTTTCTGTCCTTTCTGTATCTGAGGAATTCAAAACAACTAACAGATGTACTCAGAGGAAATTTGTTTAGCAATATACTATTTATAAAAATCAGGCTGTGTGCAGTGGCTTATGCCTGTAATCCCAACACTTTGGGAGGCTGAGGCAGGTGGATTGCCCTGAGCTCAGGAGTTCAAGACCAAATTGGGCAACATGGCAAAACCCCATCTCTACCAAAAATACAATAATAATAATAATAATTGGCCAGGCATGGTGGTACGAACCTGTAGTCCCAGCTACTTGGGAGGCTGAGGTGGGAGGATTGCTTGAGTCTGGGAAGTGGAGGTTGCAGTGAGCTGAGATGGCAGATTACACCATTGAACTCCAGCCTGGGCAGCAGAGTGAGACCCTGTCTCAAAAAAAAAAGAAAAAGAAAGAAAAAATAAATTAAAACTATAGAATAATCTTTTGTTCATTCTCTCTTTTTCTCCTTTCTTTTTTTACCCTATCTGCTTTATTATTTGTTCACACATACATACATAAATACACACACACACATTAAGTTCAAATATTTCTCTACAGTGTTTCAATACAACACATACACATTTTAATAACAAATATGTACATTTGTAAATAAAAGTAAAATATAAGAACATTAGAGCATACAGTTGAAACAAAAATTTTCAAATGTTTCCCTTTAGTTCTTACATGTTTAAAAATTCAGACATGATAGAATAGTAATAACTAGTAATAACATACTCCAATATCTATTCTCTCCTTTGTCCTAGCTCATATCTCTATGCATAAACATACACATACAATTTGCCACATACTTGTTATGCAGCCTTGAAATAGTCACAAAAAAATGTAATTTCCATCTAAGGTTTATGTCTCCAATATCTTAGCACTATATTAATAGCTTTCACTCTCAATCACACCAAATTCCACATTTAATATTTGTACATATACAATGACTCCACAATTGTGAATATGTTTTTAAGCTTACAATATGCTTATGTTATAATTAATACATTTAATAAAAATCCCATAAATAGTATCTAATGTTTTATTACAGTAGGATAGTCACATTTAAAGTCACATTTTAAATTCATGAATTAATTTGACATATTTTTTGAGCACCTGCTCTTCACCGGATATTATGATTGCCTCTTTTCTTCTCTGTAGCCCATTCTGTAAAGACTGGAGACTAAGTATGGGGTCTGTCTTATTCTCCACTCAATTGCTAGCATCTAACTTAGTGTCTGGCACATAGGGAGTGTTGAATAAACATTTGCTGAATGCATGAATTGGCCTTAATCTTAAAAACCTGTTTCTGTTTTCTGGACTCCTTCTTAGTCATTGTGAATCTAAATCCTTCTTTCCAAAAAAGTCATTCTTTTCCTTATAGCAGAATTTCAGACTTGAATGATGATTGCATTTATTTCCCAGCCTGCTACACATATGCCGAACTGCTTGAGGCAGTACTTGAGTAAATTCTTAAGGCATCTCTCTTGCTCTTCTGATTCACCTGTACCTGAATCGAGACCATCCGACATCAAGTTCTTGGCTATCTTCTCAGAAACATTCTGTTACGGAGACCTAGGACTTTTAAATAGAAGCAATACTGAATCACTAAAAAGGCTGCACAACCCAAATTATCCTCCCCACAGTGGGCAAAACTTCCTTGAACAATCTTTTCAGGCTCCTTTTTTTTAAAAGGGTAAATTCCAATAATTTAAAAATAAATAAGTTTATCAGATTGCTTTCTTCTCTGAGAGTAAATACCCAGGGCATACTCTGATGACGGGGAATTTCCACATAGTTCTCAGAGATTTTCAATCCATCTTGCCCATCCACATTTCACACTAAGCCACAATATTTTATATAAACTGTTTTGTAAGGTTAATGGTCACGTAAAATGAGTCTGGTGAATGTTTTCTTTCTGAGAAAATAATTCTGTATGTGAAAACATATTTACTGGATTTTGAAAGCTACAATTGTGACATACTGAGAACGTACAAGTTTCTGGTGCATGTTATACATAATTTATTAATGGCTTTGTGAATCATTTCAGAAAGTATTACAGAGTAAAAAGTGAAAATATGTCACAAATGTCTAACTTCATAGTTAGAACCAACTATCAACCCACCATAATCTAGGGGCCTAATTTTACGACAAATTATTAAGTTAATAGAGTATGAATTATCTCTCATCAAAAACCATTTCAGATCACCAAACTTCTAAATGGTTCCTAGAGTTACCTGCTCCCTCATATAATTCATGAGAACCCATATTTTTAAATGCCTATAAATGTTCTCAGAAGCTGTGATTTCTAATCCTGTTCTGTCACTAACTTACTTTGTAATCCTATGTTGCTTTTTCCCCCAAGTTTTCTTCCCACTAAAAACCAGATATTAGTATAGTACTTTTCTACAAGGACATTGTGAGATTTGACTAACATATGTAGAACATTCTGGAAAACTCGGAGGAGAGCTATTGTGTACATATAAAATATTATACTGAAGTTTTGAAGCTGACTTAATTACACAACAATGCACATTTCCAAAATGGATATTTTGGCACTGTATTCTCTGTACAAATATTGCAATCTGCAATAATTATAGTTGCTCTACTTTCCAAAAAAGGGCAAATTTTTCTTAGGCTACACAATGCAACCTCTTTTTCTAGCTATGATTGAAATGATAGCCTTAGTGGTTTTCTATTGGGAACCAAAAATCACATATAACAAATTCAATAAGAGTGAGGAGAATGACTGCCACAGTTGGTTTGGGCTATGGGTGTTTATAATGATATACAGACACCATTAGTAGTGCATTACTGTTCTAAGTGTGGCCTCACCATGGTTCTACATAGAGAGCCAAATTTGAATTTAAAGCAAAATTTGATGTAGTAGTGTCTATGCAGAAAAAGGCAACAATTTTAAAAGGTGAGAAAAACTCTGAATGTCATAATGACCACCCTAAATTTTATTTTGTTTGTTCCACTAAACTGAAAGCAATAACACGTCATCATCAACCTAATATGTGTTAAGTCCCATAACTTGTCAGCTACTAAAATAATTGTCCGGCCACTTAAATATTTCCACTACATGCCAGCAAGCAATGACAGTGCCGAATTGCCCTGAAGTGTAGAATTTATGATCCTAAAATCCACTTCCTTTTTGCACTGAATCCCTCATGCATATATATTTAAAACTCTATTTCTGATAACAGAATTATTTGAACTCATACTGCCTGTCATCTGTTATTCTCAAAGTACTTTACTAATAACAAATAATTTGTGAAATTTATCTCTGCTCTGGGTATTACCACTTCTGTTTCAGCAGCATGTCCCTGACGTTGGTCCTGTTTATTACTGTCAAGTATCTGATTAGAGGAATTAGTAGTGGAACTGGAGACCAAGGCCAGATTGCAAGGTGGGTGGCTGCTGGTTCTGCCGCTTCTTTGTGCTGTACTTGTAAAAGAAAGAAAAACAAAACAAAACACTTCCGGCCATGGTGCCACACAATAATCCATTTCAAAGTCTGACTCCCTAGCAAGACAGCAGGTGCCATGAAGCCCAGCACAGCAGCAGCAGACCTAGGACAAAAAAAAAAAAAAAAAAATGCCCCAATCTACACCTGTTCATAGCTCCTTTAACCTGCACTTGATTCACTGCTCTTGCTGTAATGCTTTTTTAGTTTCCTTCATTCAAAAAGACAACAGAAGTCTAGCATGACCATTTGCTTTGTCTGAGATGGTCAAGTAGAATTATAACAATGTTACAGCAATTGTATTAGGGGTAATATGTCTTGCTTGTCTGCTTGTGTGTGTGTGTGTGTGTTTTCTTTTAACTTTTTTGTTGTAGTAGCATATGGAAAAATCAAGTTTAAAAAGATAACAAATGTATAAGAGGAAGCAAAAGATGGTCAAGTGATCCCCACGAAACAACTTAACGAAGATTTTTTATTTTAGGTATTATTAAAACACAAGCGCTTGGTTGATGTTTCCCTTTTTCTTTGGTTAAACCTCTGATCTTGAGCAACTAAGAATCATTAGTTTACTATTAGTATCTATTCGTAAGTATTTGTAGATAATGCCTGGGCAACATTGTCACTACTAGATTTGTTTTAACTAATTTTTAAGTCACTTGGCCATTTTTAAAAATTTTCATTAGCAATTTGTGCAAATAAACAAACATGAGTCTTGTATGGAGACAGTTTTTGAGATTTTTGTGATGTCAGGTGTTATAAGCAAATTCAGAGACTCCAAAATAAATATTAGTCATGAAATGCAGTCTTTCTTTTTTTACTCAAAATGTGAAAGATGCCAGAGTAATTGTATTAGGTTGATGCAAAAGTAATCACGATTTTTGCCATTACTTTCAGTGGCAGAAACCCCAATTACTTTTGCACCAATGTAATAGATTGTTCAAATTGTCAAGTATAGCTTCTGAGCTCAAATTTTTATATTCTTCATTCCCCAGTTCCACATACTAAATGTTAAAAGTGGAAGGATTGGATTCTGTTCCAAGATGGCCGAATAGGAACAACTCCGGTCTGCAGCTCCCAGCTCCGAGCCTGATCAGCGCAGAAGATGGGTGATTTCTGCATTTCCAACTGAGGTACCTGGTTCGTCTCAATGGGGCTAGTTGGACAGTGGGTGCAGCCTATGGAGGATAAGCCGAAGCAGGGTGGGGCATCACCTCACCCGGGAAGCGCAAGGGGTCAGGGGATTTCCCTTTCCTAGGCAAGGGAAGCCATGAGAGATGGCACCTGGAAAAATGGACGCTCCTGCCCAAATACTGTGCTTTTCCAACTGTCTTAGCAAACAGCACACAAGGAGATTATATCCTGCACCTGGCTCAGCAGAGCCTAAGCCCACAGAGTCTTGCTTACTGCAAGCAGAGCAGTCTGAGATCCACCTGCCAGGCAGTAGCAGGCAGTAGCCTGGCAGGTGGAGAGGCATCCGCCATTACTGGGGCTTGAGTAGGTAAACAAAGCCGCCAGGGAAGCTTGAACTGGGTGGAGCCCATTGCCGCTCAGCAAGGCCAGCTGCCTCTATAGCCTCCACCTCTGCAGGCAGGGCATAGCTGAACAAAAGGCAGCAGAAACTTCTGCAGACTTAAACATCCCTGTCTGACAGCTCTGAAGAGAGCAGTGGTTCTCCCAGCATGGTGTTTGAGCTCTGAGAACGGACAGAATGCCGCCTCAAGTGGGTCCCTAACCCCCTGTAGCCTAACTGTGAGATACCTCCCAGTAGGGGCCAACTGACAGCTCATACAGGCAGGTGACCCTCTGGGACGAAGCTTCCAGAGGAAGGATCAGGCAACAATATCTGCTGTTCTGCAGCCTCAGCTGGTGATACCCAGGGTCTGGAGTGGACCCCCATCAAACTCCAACAGACCTGTAGCTGAGGAACCTGACTATTAGAAGGAAAACTAACAAACAGAAAGGAATAGCAACAACATCAACAAAAAGGACATCCACACCAAAACCCCACCTGTAGGTCACCAACATCAAAAACTAAAAGTAGATAAAACCACAAATATGGGGAGAAACCAGAGCGGAAAAGCCAAAATTTCTATAAACCAGAGATCCTCTTCTCCAGAGAATCACAGCTCCTTGCCAGCAATGGAACAAATTTGAGTAGAGAATGACTTTGATGAGCTGACAGAAGCAGGTTGCAGAAGGTCAGTAATAACGAACTTCTCCGAGCTAAAAGAGGATGTTCAAATCCAATACAAGGAAGCTAAAAACCTTGAAAAAAGATTAGACGACTGGCTAACTAGAATGAACAGTGTAGAGAAGACCTTAAATGACCTGATGGAACTGAAAACCATGGCACGAGAACTACATGACACATGCACAAACTTCAATAGCCTGTTCGATCAAGTGGAAGAAAGGGTATCAGTGAGTGAAGATCAAATTAATGAAATAAAGCGAGAAGAGAAGTTTAGGGAAAAAAAGAGTAAAAAGAAAAGAACAAAGCCTCCAAGAAACGTGAGACTATGTGAAAAGACCAAATCTATATTTGATTGGTGTACCTGAAAGTGACAGGGAGAATGGAACCAAGTTGGAAAACAATCTTCAGGACATTATCCAGGAGAACTTCCCCAACCCAGCAAGGCAGGCCAACATTCAAATTCAGGAAATACAGAGAACACCACAAAGATACTCCTCAAGAAGAGCAACCCCAAGACACATAATAGTCAGATTAACCAAGGTTGAAATGAAGGAAAAGATGCTAAGGGCAGCCAGAGAGAAAGGTCGGGTTACCCACAAAGGGAAGCCCATCAGACTAACAGTGGATCTTTTGGCAGAAACTCTACAAGCTGGAAGAGAGTGGGAGCCAATATTCAACATTCTTAAAGAAAAGAATTTTAAATGCAGAATTTCATATCCAGTGAAACTAAGCTTCATAAGTGAAGGAGAAAGAAAATCCTTTACAGACAAGCAAATGCTGAGTGATTTTTGTCCCCACCAGGCCTGCCTTACAAGAGTTCCTAAAGGAAGCACTAAACATGGAAAGGAGCAACTGGGACCAGCCACTGCAAAAACATGCCAAAATGCAAAGACCATCGATGCTAGGAGGAAAGTGCATCAACTAATGAGCAAAATAACCAGCTAACATCATAATGACAGGATCAAATTCACATATAACACTGTTAACCTTAAATGTAAATGGGCTAAATGCCCCAATTAAAAGACATAGACTGGCAAATTGGATAAAGAGTCAAGACTCATCAGTATCCTGTATTCAGGAGACCCATCTCATGTGCAGAGACACACATAGGCTCAAAATAAAGGGATGGCGGAAGATCTACCAAGAAAATGGAAAGCAAAAAAAAAAAAAAAAAAAAAAAGCAGGGGTTGCAATCCTAGTCTCCAATAAAACAGACTTTAAACCAACAAAGATCAAAAGAGACAAAGAAGGCCATTACATAATGGTAAAGGGATCAATTCAAAAGGAAGAGCTAACTATCCTAAATATATATGCACCCAATACAGGAGCACCCAGATTCATAAAACAAGTCCTTAGAGACCTACAAAGAGACTTGGACTCCCACACAATAATAATGGGAGACTTTAACATCCCACTGTCAACATTAGACAGATCAATGAGACAGGAGGTTAGCAAGGATATCCAGGACGTGAACTCAGTTCTGCACCAAGTGGACCTAGTAGACATCTACAGAACTTACAGAACTCTCCACCCCAAATCAACAGAATATACATTTTTCTCAGCACCACATCACACTTATCCAAAATTTACCACATAGTTGGAAGTAAAGCATTCCTCAGCAAGTGTAAAAGAGCAGAAATCACAACAAGCTATCTCTCAATCAAATTAGAACTCAGGGTTAAGAAACTCACTCAAAACCACACAACTACATGGAAACTGAACAACCTGCTCCTGTGTGACTATTGGGTAAATAATGAAATGAAGGCAGAAATAAAGATATTCTTTGAAACCAATAAGAACAAAGATACAATGTACCAAAAACTCTGGGACACATTTAAAGCAGCGTGTAGAGGGAAATTTATAGCACTAAATGCCCACAAGAGAAAGCAGGAATGATCTAAAATTGACACCGTAACATCACAATTAAAGAACTAGAGAAGCAAGAGCAAACAAATTCAAAAGCTAGAAGAAGGCAAGAAATAACTAAGATCAGAGCAGAACTGAAGGAGATAGAAACACAAAAAAAACCTTCAAAAAATCAATGAATCCAAGATCTGATTTTTTTAAAAGATCAACAAAATTGGTAGACCACTAGTAAAACTAACAAAGAAGAAAAGAGAGAAGAATCAAATAGGCGCAATAAAAAATGATAAAGGGGATATCACCACCGACCCCACAGAAATACAAACTACCATCACAGAATACTATAAACATCTCTACGCAAATAAACTAGAAAATCCAGAAGAAATGCATAAATCCCTGGACACATACACCATCCCAAGACAACCAGGAAGAAGTTGAATCTCTGAATAGACCAATAACAGGCTCTGAAATTTAGGCAATAATTAATAGCCTAACAACCAAAAAAAGTCCAGGACCAGACAGATTCACAGCCGAATTCTACCAGAGGTACAAAGAGGAGCTGGTACCATTCCTTCTGAAACTATTCTAATCAACAGAAAAAGAGGGAATCCTCCCTAACTCATTTTATGAGGCCAACATCATCCTGATACCAACGCCTGGCAGACACACAACAAAAAAAGAGAATTTTAGACCAATATCCCCGATGAACATCAATACAAAAATCCTCAATACTGGCAAACTGAATTCAGCAGCACATCAAAAAGCTTATCCACCATGATCAAGTCGGCTTTATACCTGAGATGCAAGGCTGGTTCAACATAAGCAAATAAATAAACATAATCCATCACATAAACAGAACCAATGACAAAAACGACATGATTATCTCAATAGATGCAGAAAAGACCTTCGACAAAATTCAACAGCCCTTCCTGCTAAAAATTCTCAATAAACTAAGTATTGATTTAATGTATCTCAAAATAATAAGAGCTATTTATGACAGACCCACAGCCAATATCATACTGAATGGGCAAAAACTGGAAGCATTCCCTTCGAAAACTGGCACAAGACAGGGATGCCCTCTCTCACCACTCCTATTCAACATAGTGTTGGAAGTTCTGGCCAGGGTAATCAGGTAAGAGAAAGAAATAAATGATATTCAAGTCAGAAAAGAAGAAGTCAAATTGTCTCCGTTTGCAGATGAGATGATTGTCTATTTAGAAAACCCAATCGTCGCAGCCCCAAATCTCCTTAAGCTGTTAAGGAACTTTAACAAAGTCTCAAAATACAAAATCAATGTGCAAAAATCACAAGCATTTCTGTATGCCAATAACAGACAAACAGAGAGCCAAATCATGAGTGAACTCCCGTTCACAATTTCTGCAAAGAGAATAAAATACCTAGGAATCCAACTTACAAGGGACATGAAGGACTTCTTCAAGGAGAACTATAAACCACTGCTGAACAAAATAAAAGAGGACACAAACAAATGGAAGAACACTCCATGCTCATGGATAGGAAGAATCAATATCATGAAAATGGCCATACTGTCCAAGGTAATTCATAGATTCAATGCCATATCCATTAAGCTACCAATGACTTTCTTCACAGAATTGGAAAAACTACTTTAAATTTCATACGGAACCAAAAAAGAACCCACATTGCCAAGACAATCCTAAGCAAAAAGAACAAAGCTGAAGGCATGATGCTACCTGACTTCAAACTATATTACAAGGCTACAGTAATCAAAACAGCATACTACTGTTACCAAAACAGAGATATAGACCAATGGAACAGAACAGAGTCCTCAGAAATAACACCACACATCTACAACCATCTGATATTTGACAAACTTGACACAAACAAGAAATGGGGAACATATTCCCTATTTAATAAATGGTGCTGGGAAAACTGGCTAGCCATATGTAGAAAGTTGAAACTGGATCTCTTCCTTACACCTTATACAAAAATTAATTCAAGATGGACTAAAGACTTAAATGTTAGACCTGAAACCACAAAAACCCTAGAAGAAAACTTAGGCAATACCATTCCGGACATAGGCATGGGCAAGGACTTCATGACTAAAACACCAAAAGCAATGGCAGCAAAAGCCAAAATAGACAAATGAGATCTAATTAAACTAAACAGCTTCTGCACAGTAAAAGAAACTACCATCAGAGTGGATAGGCAACCTACAGAATGGGAGAAAATTTTTGCAATCCGCCCATCTGACAAAGAGCTAATATCCAGAAACTACAAAGAACTTAAACAAATTTACAAGAAAAAAAACAAACAACACAATCAAAAAGTGGGCAAAGGATGTGAACAGACACTTTTCAAAAGAAGACATTTATGCAGCCAACAGACACATGAGAAAAATGCTCATCATCACTGGCCATCAGAGAAATGCAAATCAAAACCACAATGAGATACCATCTCACGCCAGTTAGAATGACAATCATTAAAAAGTCAGGAAACAACAGATGCTGGAGAGCATGTGGAGAAATAGGAACGTTTTTACACTGTTGGTGGGACTGTAAACTAGTTCAACCATTGTGGAAGACAGTGTGGCAATTCCTCAAGGATCTAGAACTAGAAATACCATTTGACCCAGCAATACCATTACTGGGTATATCCTCAAAGGATTATAAATCATGCTGCTATAAAGACACATGCACATGTATGTTTATTGTGGCACTATTCACAATAGCAAAGACTTGAAACCAACCCAAATGTCCATTGATGATAGACTGGATTAAGGAAATGTGGCACATATACACCATGGAATACTATGCAGCCATAAAAAAGGTTGAGTTCATGTCTTTTGCAGAGACATGGGTGCAGCTGGAAACCATCATTCTGAGCAAACTATCACAAGAACAGAAAACCAAACACCACATATTCTCACTCATAGGTGGGAATTGAGCAATGAGAACACTTGGACACAGGGTGGGAACATTACACCCTGGAGCCCTTTGTGGGGTGGGGAGGGGGCAGAGGTAGGGATAGCATTAGGAGAAATACCTAATGTAAATGACGAGTTAATGGGTGCAGCAAACCAACATGGCACATGTATACATATGTAACAAACCTGCACATAATGCACATGTACCCTAGAACTAAAGTATAATAATAAAAAGAAAGTTTAAGGATCCAAATCAGCACTGAAAGTGGGTAAGGATGCTGTTTGCTGACTGGAAATTTTTATAAATTTCAGAAGATCCAAACATGAGTGGGATCATATTCAGGGTGTTGACTACAGAGAACTTCTGTGAAAACTAGGAAAAGACACCTTGTGAGGAGACAAAGTCCTGAAGGCGCATTCTTCTCTCTCTAAAAGTTGGAGATCCCTCGAGATTCAGTTTTGACTTCTGCTATATCTACCTCTGCTTATTAGATAGTTCTCACCTCTAAATGCCATTTTAACACTGACAGCCAAATTTGTGTTTTCAGCCCCACCTGCCTGCCTTTGCTCTGGATTTAAGTACATTTTGTTCACTCAGTACATCCATCTTGATATCTAGTTGGCCTATTAGTTAATGTGGCAAAATTGATTCCCCAATCCTTATCCAAACTTGATGTTTCCTAAATCTTTCCCATTTCAATTAATGTGACTACGCAGGACACACATATTCAGTCCCAAATCCTAGAAGTCACCCTCTGTTCTTCTCCTATTACCAACTGCAACCCTTCAGGACTTTTTTTTTTTTTTTTTTTTTTTTTTTTTTTTTGGTGACAGATTTTCACTCTTGTTGTCCAGGCTGGAGTGCAGTGGTGTGATCTCGGCTCACTGCAACCTCTGCCTGCAGGTTCAAGAGATTCTCCTGCCTCAGCCTTCCGAGTAGCTGGGATGACAGGCATGCACCACCACACCAGGCTAATTTTTTGTGTTTTTAATAGAGACAGGGTTTTTCCATGTTAGTCAAGCTGGTCTCGAGCTCCCGACCTCAGGTGGTCAGCCTGCCTCAGCCTCCCAAAGTGCTGGGATTACAGGCATGAGCCACCGCCCCAGACAACCCTTCAGGAGTCTATCAGGTTCTATTAGCTCAATTCGCTATACCTTTCGACTGAAACCATTCTCACATCCTCTTGAACTAGAACAGCCTGCTATCGTCTCTCATTAGGACTTCTACGATAGCCTCCCAATTCCTCTCTGCTTCTATTCTTGCTCCTTGTACAGTCCATTATTCACACCGCAGGGTGATGTTTTTAAATTATGAATCAGACCATGGCAGTGCACAGTTCAAATCCCCTGACAGTTTCCATTACAATTAGAATAAAATCCAAACTTATTATCATGGTGAAGAAGACCCTACATATCTGGTCACTCTCTAGCTCTCAGACATCATCTAAAACATTCTACTTCCTGGACTCTACCCTCCTAACATTGGTCTTTTAGTTCTTTCTCCAAATTGCCAGGTTTATTCCTACCTTAGGGCCATATCTAAATCTGTTTAAGCTCTTGTAACAAAAATACTATGGACTAAGTTGCTGCTAGACAACAAACATTTATTTCTCATAGTTGTGAAGGCTGGGAAGTTCAAGATCAAGCCACCAGCAGATTTAATGTCTGGAGAAGTTTTATTTCTCACAGATAGCACCTTCTTGCCATGTCTTCACATGGTGGAAGAGGCAATTAAGCTCCCTCAGGCCTCTTTTATAAGGGCACTAATTTCAGTTGGAGTCCTCATGACCTAATCACCTCTCAAATGTCTCATCTCTCTCTCTCTCTCTTTTTTTTTTTTTTTTTTTTTTTTTTTTTTTGAGATGGAGCCTCACTCTGTTACCCAGGCTGGAGTGCAGTGGTGTAATCTCAGCTCACCACAACCTCTACCTCCTGGGTTCAAGCAATCCTCCTGCCTCAGCCTCCCAAGTTGCTGCGACTACAGACAAGTGCCATCATTCCTGGGTAATTTTTGTATTTTTAGTAGAAAGAAGGTTTCACTACGTTGGCCAGGCTGGTCTCGAACTCCTGACCTCATGATCTGCCCGACTCAGCCTCCCAAAGTGCTGAGATTACAGACCTGAGCCACCGTGCCTGGCAAATGTCCCATCTCTTAATACCATTACCTTGGGATTAGGTTTCAACATACATATTTGCGGGAATCACAAAAATCAGACAATGGCAGGCTGTTTTATTGCTCTGGCCATCCATACACTCCTTGTATACATGTTTGTTGAACATCTATCATATGACAGGTCTTTTTTTAAATAGGAAAGCACCAGTGACTGAAGAGCCTGCTCTCAAGAAGTTTACATTCTAGTACCTAAAAGAATGTTATCATCTCTCATCAGAATGTCTGCAATAGCCTCCTAACACTTCCTTCCACTGCTATACTTGCTCTGTTTAAATTCCATTTCTCACACAGCAATCAGAGTCTGACATGGTTGACACACAGGCTTTTTATGACAATTCTATCTAAAATGGAGCTCCTTTCTGTATCTCAGATCCCTATAACTTTTTATTCTTAATTTTGTTCAGGGCCCTCATAGTTTTCTAAAATGTTATAATAGATTTACTTGCTACTTTTTTATTAGCTGTTTCTTCTACTAGACTATAAGCTTCATGATGGGAGGAATGGTCTTTTTCATCCCGCATCCTCAACTTCTTAAATAGTACCTGACACATACGTAGATTTAACAAATACTTGTAGAGTTAATCCATTCCAAAGGGTGTCACAACCCACAACATGGACAGGAAACAGCTCAAAACGTACAGAGGTAATTCCTCCTGGAAATGCACATGGAAGTTTCCAAACCTAGAGTTATCAAGTTACTACTTTAATCACATAAAAATAAGATCAAAGTATTTAATGAACATGGAAAGTTGATCCAGGAAGTCTAACATCTGTCTTGTAAGAGTTCAAGCAAGAAAGAGAGTGAGAACAAGATAGAAAGAGAGGAGGAGGGTAAGGGAGGGAGAGAAGAAAAGAAATGAGAGGAAGAATGAAGGAAAATGAGAGAGAAGATACATTATTAGTGGAAGACAAAGGAAAAATGGTGTCATTAAGGCAATAATAGAATGAAAAAAGGCATAAATCCATATTGAAAACATTTGCGTTTCAACAGAATACTTTTTTTTTAGATAAGATCTCACTCTATTGTTCAGGCTGGGGAGCACTGGCATGATCATAGCTCACTGCAGCCTTGGCCCCCAGGCTCAAGCAAACCTCATGCCTCAGCCTCTCAAGTAACTGGGACTACAAGCATGTGCTACCATGCCTGGCTAATTTTTGTATTTTTTTATAGAGATGAAGTTTCACCATCTTACCCACGCTGGTCTCAAACTCCTGGGCTCAAGTGAATAGGCTGAAATTTTTTTTAAAATGTACTTGGAGAAAAAAACTTATGAAGTATAAAAACATCAAAGATTAAGAAAAGATTCTAGAATGTTTCAGACAGAAAAAGCAGGTGCTCGACAACAAAGTAAGAATAGCATTTGCGTCAGTAACTCTGGATATTAGAAGATAACACAAAAGGCTATACAAGAAAGTCATGGTTTTAAAATGAAAAAAAAAAAAAAGTACCATGATTTTCAGTTGTTTATGTTTTGTAGGAAAATAACTCATCTGGCCCAACTTCAGAACATTCAATTTTGAGCAGCACATTTTTAACCACCTACAATTATATTTTCTTCTCTATAGGTGAATCACACAATTTAGATACCAGCATCTGATGTTTTACAATTACTATAAATACGGTTTTTCAGTTTATAATTTTTAAAATTTTATTTTGTTTTGTAATTTTTAGAGACAGGGTCTTTCTCAGTTACCCAAGCTGGAGTGCAGTGGCATGATAATAGCTCACTGCAAACTCCAATTCCTAGCCTCAAGCAATCTTCCCAACTCAGTCCTTCCAGTAGCTAGGACTACAGGCACACACAGCCACACCAGTTAATTTTTTAGTTTTTTTAGAAACAGGGTCTTGCTATGTTGCCCAGGCTGGTCTCAAACTCCTGGCCTCAAGTGATCCTCTCACCTTTGGCCTTCAAAGTGCTGGGATTATAGGCAGAAACCACTGTGCCTGGTCAACTTTATCATTTTTAGATTCAGCCTATTGTCAAAGATCAAAAAGTCTTTGATTACAGTTATCTGATGATTCTAATTAAATAACCCCTTATGAGGTTAAATAAATGATAAAAATGACAGAAAGTGGAAGATGGCATGAGGAGAGGCAGAGGGACAAGTAAGGGAGCTAATTCCCCATATTATATGAAGGGAACTGAATAGATTCTATCTAAAGGTGATGAATCAAGACATAGAATATTAAAATTATGACAATAACCACTAGAGTAATCAAAATAATAATAATCAAAATAATAAATACAGTGGGAGAGGAAGAGAGATCGCAATTAAATGGTAGTGTAACTATGATTACTTTCTGTTTGCAACAGTGATTTAGCTAACATTATCTAAACCAAAAGCCAATAGTTTTTGGTTTAGGGAAGATATATTATTTAGAGACATAATGGTAACTTCAGAAGAAACAATTTTAATAATAAGCAAATAGTCTATGAAAATTATGAAATTCTTGGTACCAAGGTGATACCCTGGCTAAAAGTTGTCAACTATTTAAAAGAGAAGCTAAGACTGGGCAAGTTGGCTTAAGCCTGTAATCTCAGCACTTTGGGAGACCATGGCAGGCAGATCACTTGAGGCCAGAAATTTGAGACCAGACTGGCCAACACAGCGAAATCCTGTGTCTACTAAAAATACAAAAATTAGCTGGGCATGGTGGTGCATGCCAGTAATCCCAACAACTTGGGTGGCTGAGGCAGGAGAACTGCTTGAGCCCAGGAGGCAGAAGTTGCGGTGAGCCAAGATCATGCCACTGCACTCCAGCCTGGGTGACAGAGCAAGACCTGTCAAAAAAAAAAAAAACAGAGAGAGAAAAGTTAATTGGTTTTCATGTAATCTGGATAAAAAATAATAAAGTGTGATTACAAATTAAAAGTATATATTCTTAAAAGAATGAAGGGTGTGAGTTGTGTAAATTAATTTTTATTGTGAATTATGACCATTATTTAGTTCAACTAAAAGACAAGAAATTTCAGATTAGGATGAATAAATAAAATGTTAGGTGTATTTAAACGAACACATTAGTTTTACTGCATAACAACCAAAATATCTCAGTGGCAGTCAACGATTAGCTTTTAATTATTATTTTTATTTTGCTTAGTGTAGGAAAATAGCCTGTTGCATGGCAACAAGTAATGCCATCTTGAAGTAAAACCACCACGATGACCAATGGTTGACTCCTGCATACCATGGTATTCCCATAGCATAGATAACCCCTCATAAAGATATTGATCTAATCGCTTTCTTATGTTCACAAGTTTTACAAGAAAGTCTAAGGTATGAGTAACTAGGCATGTTTTACCAAAAAGCTTGCTGTATAAAGGATATTCTCCAGAGGGCAAGTGCAGGGGTACATCGTCTCTTGGCTGCCTGAGACATTGCTTCTGATCATAAGTCCTTATTAAACGTATTAAAATAAACTGCATTTATCAGCCTTTTTCTTCATCTTCTCAACTTCTTAGCCTTTTGAGGATAGGTTTGCATACACCTGGTCACAGTGGAACATTTAAGGATCTGCAGGTTGGCTTAGACAGACAACTTAGTTTTTAGATCAGCTGCAGTGACTCAGTTGTATTGTCTCATTCACAAGCCCAAGCTGACTGGGGCAGCAGCTATCTGGAAAAAGCTTTTCTCATGGTAAAGGTTGGAAGTTTTTGCAGGGATGAGTGAAAACACATTCTGCCTCTTCAGATCTGGGTCTGATCTTAACATCAATGAGGCAGGCAGTGTACTCTTATCACAAAGCTGGAGAAAGGAATAAATTTTTGCTAAACAAGGATCAAAGCTACTACATGCAAATAGAAGAAATTATTTCTTTCTATAACCACAGCTGATTTCATTCAGAAATGCATTTTAGGACGTTATTATTCCAACCACAGATTTTACCTATATTTGTTTCTCAGATACAAAAAGGCCACAAAAAGGCTTACAAGTGAAGCCACTGGTAAAACTAAATTAATAAAGCAATACATAACCAAGCCATATTTTATCATCTCTCAATAAGCAGACACTGAAGAAAACCACATGGTAAATTATTCTCAGAAATAAGAAGTATCACTTGATCATTTTCTCACCACCCATACTTATTTATATATTATATTAATTCTAGAAATTTATATCATCATTTGTGTGATGAGAATATGTATAATTCATCATTTGTATAAATGAGAATATGTGTAACATTGATAGAAAATGCTTGCTTTGTTTTGTTAAATAGCAACATCATTTGAAATATTGAAAATAAATTGGCACATTGGACACAGCATCGTCTAGTGAAGGTTTTAAAAGAAATAACAGTTTTCAAACCTAATTTCTTAGTATACATTTGGAAGTTCTCTAAATATAGGAAATCTAACCAAAAATTTTAGTATGTTGTGATTTATCTTGTTTTCTTTGACCTCTACTGAAAGGCAAAATGTTATAGTTTTTATTTATTTTTAAGACTATTTTTTAGAGCAATTTTAGATTCACAACAAAATTGAGAGTAAAGTACAAAGTTTTCCCATATATTCCTGCCTGCCCCTTACATGTAATAGCCTGTCTCATTATCAACATTCCCACCAGAGTGGTACATTTGCTGAAACTAATGAAACCCTACTGACACATCATAATTACCCAAAATCCATATTTACATTAGGGTTCACTTGTGATATGTACATACTGTGAATTAGGACAAATGTATAATAACATGTATCCATATATATAATACAGAGTATTTTTGCTGCCCTAAAAATACCCTGTGTTCCACCTATTCATCTCTCCTCCCACCTCCAATCACTAGCAACCACTGATCTTTTTACCGTCCCCATAGTTTTTACCTTTTCCAGAATGTCATATAGTTGGAATTATACAGTATGTAGATTTTCAGATAGGCTTCTTTCACCTAATGCATTTAATAATTCCACCATGTCTTTTCATGGCTTGGTAATTCATTTCCGTTTAGCGCTTAATAGTCTTTGGTTGTACCTCTGTTTATTTATCCATTCACCTACTGAAAAACATCTCAGTTGCATCCAAGTTTTGGCAATTATAAATGAAGCTGCTATAAACATCCATGTGCAGATTTTTGTTTAGACATGAGTTTTTTCTTTGAATAAACACCAAGTAGCACAATTGCTGGATCATGTAAGAGTATGCTTAGTTTTGTAAGAAACTACCAAGCTGTCTTCCAAAGTTGTACTCACCAGCAATGAATGAGAGTTCCTGTTTTTCCACATCCTCATTAGCATTTGATGTTGTCAGCTTCCCAGAGTTTAGGCATCCTAATAGGTATATAGTATAATAGTATGTAGTTGTTGCTCTAATTTGCATTTCTCTGATGGCATATGTGGAAGACTTTCTCACATGCTTATTTGCCACCTGTATATATGGTCTCTGGCCCATATATGTGTGTATATATGTTTGTGTGTATATATACATATATATGTATGTGTGTATATATGTTTGTGTGTATATACACATATATATGTATGTGTGTATATATGTTTCAGACAGAGCCTCATTCTGTCACCCAAGCTGGAGTGCAGTGGCAGTCTCAGCTCACTGCAGCCTATGCCCCTGGGTTCAAACACTTCTCATGCCTCTGCCTCCCAAGTAGCTGGGATTACAGGTGCACACCACCATGCCCGGCTAGTTTTTGTATTTTTAAAAGTAGAGACAGGGTTTCACCATGTTGGCCAGGCTAGTCTCAAACTCCTGGCCTCAAATGATCCACCCGCCTCGGCCTCCCAAAATTCTGGGATTACAGGTGTGAGCTACCGTGTCCGCTGGCCTTTTTTCTTTTTCTTTCTTTCTTTTTTTTTTTTGAGACAGAGTTTCTTTCTGCTGTCCAGGTTGGAGTGCAGTGGCATAATCTCAGCTCACTGTAAACTCCGTCTCTCTAGTTCGAGCGATTCTCCTGCCTTAGCCTTCTGAGTAGCTGGGATTACAGGTGCCCACCATCACGCCTGGCTAATGTTTGTATTTTTTTAGTAGAAATGGGGTTTCACCATGTTGGCCAGGTTGGTCTCAAATTCCTGATCTCAGATGATCTGCCTGCCTTGGCCTCCCAAAGTGCTATAATCTCTGCTGGCCCATTTTTTAATTGCATTATTTGTTCTGTTATTGTTGAGTTTTAAGAGTTATTGTATATTTTAAATAGCGGTCCTTTATCAGATTTTTTTTGTGCAAATATTTTCCCCACGTCTGTGGCTTGTCTTCAGATTCTCTTGACATTGTCTTTGTCAGAAGATTTTAATGGATTCCAGCTTATCAACTTTTTTAATGGATTTGTCCTTGACGTCATATCTAAACACTCATTGTTAATCCTAGGGTTATCTAGGTTTTCTATTATATTATCATCCAGGAGTTTTATAGTTTTGCATTTTATGTTTAGGTCTATGACCCATTTAGAATTAAATTTTATGAAGGGTGTAAGGTTTGTGTCTAGATTTATTTTTTGCATGTGATTGTTCAGTTGTTCCAACACCATTTGTTTAGAAAACTATCTTTGGTCCATTTCATTGCCTTTGTTTCTTTGTCAAAGATCAATTAACTGTATTTACATGCCTGTTTCTGGGCTCCCTATACTGTTCTGTTGTTCTATTTGTCTGTTCTTTCAACAACATCATACTGTCTGGATGACTGGATTCTTTATATCAGTCCTCCAACTTTATTCTTTTCCTTCAAAATTGTATGGCTTTTCTATGGCTTTTGCCTTTTCAATAATCTTTAGAATCAGTTTCTCAAAAGCCATAGAATAATTTGGTGTGATTTTGACTGGGATTGAATCTGTAGATTAAATTGGAAAGAACTGACATCTTGATAATATTGGTCTTCTTATCCATGAACACAGAATATCTCTATTTAGTTCTTCTTTTATTTCATTCATCAGTGTTTTATAGTAGTCCTCACATAGACCTTGTACCTAATTTTGTAAGATTTATACCTATGTATTCATTTTTGAGGTACTAATGTAAATAGAATAGTATTTTTCATTTCAAATTCCATTTGTTCATTGCAAGTGTATAGGAATGTAACTGAGTTTTGTACATTAATCTTACATTGTGCAACATTGCAGTAATTGCTTATTAATTCCAGGAGAGTCTTTTTTTTTTTTTTTCTTTTTTTTGGTTGATCCCTTCAGATTTTCTACATAGACATAATTATGTCATCTGCAAACAAAGATAGTTATATTTCTATTTTTCCAATAAGTATACCTTTTATTTCCTGTTCCTGTCTAATTGCAATAGCTAAAACTTCAAGTACAATATTAAAAAAGCATGGTTAGAGGGGACATTTTGGGCTTATACCTGATCTTAGAGAACTTCAAGTTTCTCACCGTTAAGTACAATGTTAGCTTTAGCTTCTTCTACATTTATTGGTATGATCATTTGATTTTTCTTTTTTAGCTTGATGATATGATGAATATATTAATTCATTTTGAATGTTGAACCAGCCTTGCATACCTGGGATAAATCCCACTTGGATGTGTGTATAATTATTTTTATGCATTGCTGAATTGAATTTGTTAATGTTTTGTTAAAGATTTGTTCATCTATGTTCATGAGAGATACCGCTCTGTAATTTTGTGTTTTTGTGTGTGTGTAATGTCTTTTTCTAATTTTGTTATTAGAGTAATGATGGCTTTATATAATGAGTCAGGAAGTGTTCCTTCCTCTGCTTCCATCTTCTGAAAAAGATTGTACAGAACTGGTAAAATTTCTTCATTAAATGTTTTGTAGAATTCACCAGTGAACCCATGTGGCTCTTGTATCTTCTGCTTTGGAAGGCTATTAATTATTAATTCCATTTCTTTAATAGCTATACTCCTATTCAGATTGCCTATTCTTATGTAGGTAGATTGTGTCTTTCAAGGAACAGGTCCATATCATCTAGACTATCAAAATTGTGGCCTTATAGCTGTTCATAGTATTCTCTTCTTATCCTTTTAGTGTCCATGGGATCTGTAGTCAGATCTCCTATTTCACTTTTGATATCAGTAATTTGTATCCTTTTCTCTTAGTCTGGCTACAGAATTATCTATTTTATTGATCTTTTCAAAGAAACAGCTTTTGATTTTGTTGACTTTTCTCTAATTAATTTCCTGTTTTCAGTTTCATTGATTTCTGCTCCAATTTTTTTTTCTTTCTTCTTCTTACTTTGAATTTAATTTGCTTTTCTTTTTCTAGTTTTCTAAGGTAAAAACAGATTACTCATTTTAAAGCTTTCTTCTTTTCTAATATATGCATTTAATGTTATTAATTTCCTTCTATGCACTGCTTTCACTGCATCTCACACATTTTGATAATCTGTATTTTCATTTTCACTTGGTACAAAATGCTTTTAAATTTCTCTTTGATTCATGTTATTTAGAAATGTGTTGCTAATCTCCACCTTTTCGGGCACTTTTCTATTATTAGTTTCAAGTTTAATTCCACTGCAGTCTGAAAGCAAACATTGTATGATTTCTATTCTTTTTAAATTTGTTTTATCACACAGAATGTGGTCTATCTTGGTGAATGCACCACGTGAGCTTAAGAAGAATGTGCAGTCTGCTACCAATAGATGTCAGTTATATCTAGTTGAATGTTTTGGGTGTTGTTGAATTCAACCATGTTCTTTACGATTTTCTGCCTGCTGGATCTATCCATTTCTGATATAGGGGTGTTGATGTCTTTAACTGTAATAATGGAGTCACCTATTCTTGTTGCACTTTTATCAGTTTTTGCCTTACATACTTTGACACTCTTGTTAGTTACATATATGGTAAGGATTTTTATGTCTCTGGGAAAATTGACCCCTTTATCGTTGAGTAATACTCTTCTTTATTCTATATTCCTGACACTTTCCTTGTCTTAAAGTCTGCTCTGTCTGAAATTAATAGTTTCTCCTGCTTTCTTTTAATTTTTGTTAGCATGGTATATTTTTCTACATCCCTTGTACTTTAAATCCATTTGTACTTTTATTTTATTTTATTTTATTTTATTTTATTTTATTTTATTTATTTTTTAAAACAGCATCTCACTCTGTTGCCCAGGCTGGAATGCAGTGGCATGATCTTGGCTCACTGCCACCTCCGCCGCCTGGGTTCAAGCAATTCTCCCTGACTCAGTCTCCCAAGTAACTGGGATTACAGGTGCCTTGCCATTATGCCCAGCTAATGTTTTTTAATATTTCCGGTAGAGACGGGGTTTCACCATGTTGGCCAGGCTGGTCTTGAACTCCTGACCTCGGATGATCTGCCTGCCTCCACCTCCCAGAGTGGTGAGATTACAGGTGTGAGCCACCACATCCGGCCCATATGTGCTTTTATATTTAAAGTGAGATTCTATTCAAAAAAACAAATATATGGCTTTCTTATAGACAACATGAGGTTTTTTTCTCAATTCTGACAATCTCTTTTATTTATTTATTTTTTGTTTTTGTGTGTACATAGAGATGTATATGATTATGGGGTGTTTGGGATATTTTGATACAGGCATACCATGTGTAATAATCACATCAGGTAAGTCGGGTATCCATCACCTCAAGCTTTTATCCTTTGTGTTTCATACAATCCAATTATGCTATTTTTGTATAAACAATCCAATTATAAACAATTTATAAACAATTTAATTATATTATGTGATTTTAAAAATGTACAATTAAATTGTTATTAACCATACTAGATATTATTCATTCTTTCTATTTTCTGGTAACCTTTAATTATCCCCACCTCCCCTGACGCATTACCATTCACAGCCTCTGCTAACCATTCTTCTACTCTCTATCTCCATAAATTCAATTGTTTTAATTTTTTGCTCCCACAAATAAGTGAGAACATGTAAAATTTATCTGTCTATGCTTGGCTTACTTCACTTAATAAAGGGACCTTCAGCACCATCCACATTGTTGCAAATGACAGTTCTCATTATTTTTTATGGCAGAATAGTACTCCATTGTGTATATGTACCATCTTTTCTTTATGCATTAGTCTGTTGATGAACACTTTGGTTGCTTTCAAATCTTAGCTATTGTGAATAGTACTGCAATAAGCATGAGAGTGCAGGTATCTCTTTCATATACTGATGTCCTTTCTTTGGGGTATATGCCTAGCAGTAAAATTGCTGAATCATATGGTAGCTCTGTTTTTAATTTATTGAGGAACCTCCAAACTGTTCTCCATAGTGAGTGTTCTAATTTGCATTCCTTTCAACAGTGTACACATGTTCCCTTTTCTCCACATCATCATCAGTGTTTCTTACTACCTGTCTTTTGGATAAAAGCCATTTTAATTGGGGTGAGATTATATTTCACTGTAGTTTTGACTTCCACTTCTCTAATAATCAATGATGTTGAGCACCTTTTCATATACCTGTTTGACATTTGTGTGTCTTCTTTTGAGAAATGTCTGTTCTAATGTTTTGCCCATTTTTAATTGAATTATTAGATTTTTTTCCAATAAGAGTTGTTTGAGCTCCTTATATATTTCTGGTTATTAATCTCTTGTCAGATGGGTAATTCGCAAATGTTTTCTCCTATTCTGTGGGTTGTCTCTTCACTTTGTTGATTGTTTTATTTTTTGTGCGGAAACTTTTTAGTTTGATGTAATCTTTGTCCATTTTGCTTTGGTTGCCTGTGCTTGTGGGGCATTACTCAAGAAATCCTTGCCCAGTCCAATGTCCTGGAGAGTTTCCTCAATGTTTTCTTTTAGTAGTTTCATAATTCAATATTTTAGATTTAAGCCTTTAGTCAATTTTGATTTGATGTTTGCGTTTGGTGAGAGATAGTGGTCTACTTTTATTCTTCTACATATGGTCATTCAATTTTCCCAGCACCATTTATTGAAGAGACTGTCCTTTCCCTAATGTATGTTCTTGGAGCCTTTGCGAAAATAAGTTTACTGTAGTTGTATGGATTTGGTTTTAGATTCCATATTGTTCTGTGTGTTGGTCTGTTCCATTGGTCTGTGTGTCTGTTTTCACTGCAGTACCACACTGTTTTGGTTACTATACCTCTGCAGTATAATTTAAAGTCAGTAATATGATTCTTCTAGTTTTGTTCTATTTGTTCAATGCAGCTTGGTTATTACGAGCCTTCTGTGGTTCCATTGAATTTTAGGATCATTTTTTTCTATTTATGTGAAGAATATCATGGTATTTTGATAGGGATTACTTTGAATCTGTAGACTGCTTTGGGTAGTACAGACAATTTAACGATATTGATTCTTTCAATCCACGAACATGGAATATTTTTCCATTTTTTGTGTCACCTTTCTATCTCTTTCATCAGTGTTTTATAATTTTTATTGTAGAGATCTTTCATTTTGTGATGGTTAATACTGAGTGTCAACTTGATTGGATTGAAGGATGCAAAGTGTTGTTCCTGGGTGTGTCTGTGAAGGTGTTACTAAAGGAGATTAACATTTGAGTCAGTGGACTGGGAAAGGCAGAACCACGCTTAATCTAGGTGGGCACAATCTAATCAGCTGCCAGCGTGGCCAGAATAAAAGCAGGCAGAAGAACATGGAGAGATTATACTGGCTTAGCCTCCCAGCCCATATCTTTCCCTTGTGCTGTATGCTTCCTGCCCTTGAACATTGAACTCCAAGTTATTCAGCTTTGGGACTCAAACTGGCTTTCTCACTCTTCAGCCTGCAGATGGCCTGTTGTGGGACTTCGTGATTGTGTGAATTAATGCTCCATAATAAACTCCCCTTTATATATACATCTATCCTATTGGTTGTGTCTCTCTAGAACCCTGACTAATACACACTTCTTTGGTTAAATTAATTCCTAGGTATTAATTTTATGTGTGGCTACTGTAAATGGGATTTTGTTTTATTTCTTTTTCACATTACTCACACCATTGGCATATATAAATGCTACTAATTTTTGCATGTTGATTTTGTATCCTGAAACTTTACTAAATTTGTTTATCAGTTCTAATAGCTTTCTGGTGCAGTTTTAGATTTTTCCAATATAAGTTCATATCTTCTGCAAACAAGGATAATTTGACTTCTTCCTTTCCAATTTGGATGCTAATTTATTTCTTTATCTTGTTTAATTGCTTTAGCTAGTACTTCCAGTACTATGTTGAATAACAGTGGCGAAATTTTTCAGTACCAATTGAAATGATCATATGGTTTTTATTCTTTATTCTGTTGATATGATGTATCACATTGATTGATTTGTGTATGTTGAATCATCCTTACATCCCTGGGATAAATCTCACTTGGTCATGATGACTGATCTTTTTAATATGCTGTTGAATTTCATTTGCTAGTATTTTGTTGAGGATTTTTGCATCAATATTCATAGGGATATTGGCCTAAAGTTTTCTTTTTTTAAAATGGTTACTATACCTCTGCAGTATAATTTAAAGTCAGTAATATGATTCTTCTAGTTTTGTTCTATTTGTTCAATACAGCTTGGTTATTACGAGCCTTCTGTGGTTCCATTGAATTTTAGGATCATTTTTTTCTATTTATGTGAAGAATATCACAGTGTCTTTGTCTGGTTTTGGTATCAGGGTAATACTGGCCTGGTAGCATGAGTTTGGCAGTATTCTCTCCTCCTCTATTTTTCAGAATAATTTAAGTAAGATTGGTGTTAGTTCTTTAAATGTTTGGTAAAATTCAGCAGTGAAGACATTAAGTCCCAGGATTTCATTTGCTAGGAGACTTTTTATTACAGCTTCAACCTTGTTACCAGTTTTTGATCTGTTCAGATTTTATATTTCTTCATGGTTCAATCTCGTTAGATTGCATATGCCTAAGAATTTATCCATTTCTTCTAGGTTTTCCAATTTATTGGTATATAATTATTCATAGTAGCCTCTAATAAGCTTTTGAATGTCAACTGTAATGTCCCTTTTTCCATCTTTAATTTTATTTATTTGGGTCTTCCTCTTTTTTCTCAGTCTGACTAAAGTTTTGTCAATTTTGTTTATCTTTTAGGAAAACACATTTTTTGTTTTGTTGACCTTTTGTATTGTTTTCTTCATTTCAATTTCATTTATCTCTGGTCTGATGTTTATTACTTCTACCAATTTTGTGTTTGGTTTGTTCTTTCTTTTCTAGTTCCTTAAGATGTCTCATTAGGTTGTTTAGGTCTCATTAGGAAGTTTTTCTTTTTTTGATGTAAGCTTTTATAGCTATAGCCTGCTTAGTACTGATTCTGCTGTATCCTATGGACTTTGGTATGTTGTGTTCCCATTATCACTTGTTTGAAGAAAATTTTCAATTTCCTTCTTAATCTTCATTGACCCACCAGTCATTCAGGAGCATACTGTTTAATTTCCAGGTGTTTGTATAGTTTTCAAAATTGCTCTTGTTATTGATTTCTAGTTTTAATCTATTGTGCTCAGAGAAGACAGTTGATATTACTTTAATTTTCTAAAATGTTTTAAGGCTTGTTTTATGACCTAATATATGGTGTATCCTTGAGAATGATCCATGTGATGAGGAGAAGAAGGTGTACTCTGCAGACATTAAATGAAATGTTCTCTAAACATCTATTAGGTCCATTTGATCTATAGTGCAAGTTACATCCAATGTTTCTTTGTTTATTTTCTGTCTTGACAATGTATCCAATGCCAAAAGTGGGGTGTTGAAATCTCCAGCTGTTATTGTATTGGAGTTTGTCACTCTCTTTAGCACTAATAATATTTGCTTTATATATCTGGCTGCTCAGTTGTCAAGTGCATGTATACACACACACACACACATACACATATATATACAATTGTTATATCCTCTTGCTGAATTGACTCCTTTATCATTATATAGTGTCCTTCCTTGTCTCTTTTTACAGTTTTGTCTTGAACTCTCGTTTGCCTGATGTAAGTATAGCTACTCCTGCTATTGTTTGGTTTCCATTAGCAGGGAATATCTTTTTTTGTCCCCTTATTTTTAGTCTATATGTGTCTTTATACGTAAAGTGTGTTTCCTGTAGGCAACAGATTATTGGATCATATTTATCCGTTCAGCCACTCTATGCCTTTTGATTAGATATTTTAGTTCATTTACATTTAGTGTTGTTATTGATAAGTAAGGGCTAAACTTTGCCATATTCTTATTAGTTTGGTTTTTTTGGTGGTCTTCTCTTCCTTTTTCTACATTCATCCATTTTCACACAGCTATAAAGAAATGCTTCAGACTGAGTAATTTATAAAGGTAAGAGGTTTGATTGACTTGTAGTTCTGCATGGCTGGGGAGGTCTCAGGAAACTTATAATCATGGCAGAAGGCAAAGGAGAAGCAAGGCACATCTTACACGGTGGCAGGAGAAAGAGAGCATGCAGGGGAAACTGCCACTTTTAAAATATCATATCTTGTGAGAATTTCCTCACTATCATGAGAACAGCATGGGGGAAACTGCCCCCATTATCTAATTACCTACCACTAGGTCCCTCCCTTGACACATGGGGATTACAATTTGAGATGAGATTTGGCTGGGAAGACAGAGCCAAATGATATCAACTTTCTTCCTGTCTTCCTTTTAGTGAAGGTGATTTTTATCTGGTGGTATGTTTTAATTTATTGCTTTTGATTTTTTGTGTATCTGTTGTATATTTTAGATTTGTGGTTACTATGAGGCTTGCATAAATAATGGGTTACAATATCTATCTTATATATAATATCTATATATTTTTCAGTACCAATTGAAATGATCAGTACCAATTGAAATAATTCAGTACCAATTGAAATAATTCAGTACCAATTCAGTACCAATGGAAATAATATAGATATTATATATAACATAGATATTATATATATATAGTATCTTATAAGATACTATAACCCATTATTTAAACTGATGACAACTTAACAGGGATTACATAAACATGCAAAAAGAAAACTAGTAAAAACTCTACACTTTAAAGTTTAACTCCTTGCCTTTTAACATTTTGTCATTTCTATTGATATCTTACTGTACTGTCTATGACTTGAAAATTTATTGTAATTATTATTTTGATTGATTCACTTTTTCCTCTTTCTACGTAAGATATCAGTAGTTTACACATCACAATTATGGTGTTACAATAGTCATGGTTTTCCATGTACTTACTATTATCAATAGGTTTTGTACCTCCAGATGATTTCTTATTGCTCACTGTGATGGTCAATACTGAGTGTCAACTTGTTTGGATTGAAGGATACAAAGTATTAATCCTGGGTGTGTCTGTGTGGATGTTGCCAAAAGAGATTAACATTTGAGTCAGTGGGCTGGGGAGAGTAGATCTACCCCTTATCTGGTGGGCACAATCCAATCAGCTTCCAGCAAATATGAAGCAGGCAGAAAAACGAGAAAAGGAGAGACGGGTCTATCCTCTCAGTCTACATCTTTGCCCAGTGCTGGATACTTCCTGCCCTTGAACATCAGACTCCAAGGTCTTCAGTTTTGGAACTCAGACTGGCTCTGCTTTCTTCTCAGCTTGCAGACAGCCTATTGTGGGACCTTGTGATCATGTAAGTTAATACTTAATAAACTCCTTTTTAGGTATATCCTATTAGTTCTGTCCCTCTAAGAGGACGCTGACTAATACACTCACTAACATTCCTTTTTCTTTTTTCAGATGGAAGAACTCCCTTTAGTATTTCTTGTAGGACAGGCCCGGCATTGATGAAAACCCTCAGCTTTCGTTTCTCTTGAAAAGTCTTTATTTCTCCTTCATGTTTGAAGGATATTGTCACCGAATATATTACTCTAGGGTAAGTCTTTTCTTTCAGACCTTTAAATATGTCACACCAATCTTTCCTGGTCTGTAAGGTTTCCACGGAGAAGTCTACTGCCAGATGTACTGGAGCTTCGTTGTAGGTTATTTCTTTTTATTCTTCTCTTACTGCTTTTAGGATCCTTTCATGATCCCTGACCTTTGGCAGTTTAATTATTAAATGCCTTGAGGTAGTTGTAGTTTCTATGGGTTAAATCAGCTTGGTGTTCCATAACCTTCTTGTACTTGAACATTGATATCTTTCTCTAGGCTTGGAAAGTTCTCCGTTATTATCCCGTTGAATAAACTTTCTACTTGGTCTCTCACTCTGCCACCTCTTTAAGGTCAACAACTCTTAAATTTGCCTTTCTGAGGCTATTTTCTAGATCTTGTAGGCCTGCTTCACTCCTTATATTTTTTCCTTTGTCTCCTCTGACTGTGTATTTTAATAGCCTGCCTTCAAGCTTACTAATTCTTGCTTCTGCCGATCAATGCTGCTATTAAGAGACTTTGATACATTCTTCAGTATGTCAATTGAATTGCTCAGCTCCCAAATTTCTGCTTGGTTCTTTTTATTTCAATGTCTTTGTTACATTTAGCTAATAAGATTCTAAATTCCTTCTCTCCATTATCTTCAATTTCTTTTCTTTTCTTTTCTTTTCTTTTTTTTTTTTTTTTGAGATGGAGTTTTGTTCTCGTTGCCCAGGTTGGAGTGCAATGGTGTGATCTCAGCTCATGGCAACTTCCACCTCTTGGGTTCAAGTGATTCTCCTGCCTCAACCTCCCGAGTAGCTGGGATTACAGGCATGCAACACCATGCCTGGCTAATTTTGTATTTTTAGTAGAGATGGGGTTTCTCTATGTTGGTCAGGCTGGTCTCGAACTCCCAACCTAAGGCAATCCTCCCGCCTTGGCCTCCCAAAGTGCTGGGATTACAGGCATGAGCCACTGCGCCCCACTTGAATTTCTTTATGTTTCCTCAAAATATCTATTTTGAATTCTCTGTTTGAAAGGTCAAATATCTCTGTCTCTCTGGGATTGGTCTTTCATGTTTTAGATACTTATTTAATTTGTTTGGTGATGTCGTGTTTTACTGGATTTTTTTGTTTCTGGATGTTTTTTGATGTCTGGTTATTGAAGAGTTAGGTATGTATTGTAGGTTCACAGTCTGGGCTTGTTCGTACCCATTTTTCTCGGGAATGCTTTCCAGGTATTCGGAAGGACTTGAGCGTTGTGATGTAAGTTTTTTGTCACTGCAGCCATATCTGCATTAAGAGAGTATGCCAAGCACAGTAATGCTGTGGTTCTTACAGACTCATAGAAGTACCACTTTGGTGGTCTTGGATAAGATCTAGAAGAATTCTTTGGATTACCAGGTAGACTCTTTTGCCCTTCTCTTACTTTTTCCCAAACAAATGGAGTCTGTCTGTGCTCAGCTGCCTGGAGCAGGGGGAGGAGTGACATAAGCATCTCTGGCCACCACCACTGGGACTGCACTAGGTCAGACCTGAAGCCAGCACAGCACTGGGTCCTGCCCAAGGCCCAGTGTAATCACTACCTAATCGCTACATCGCTACTGCCTATATTCACTCAAGGCATTAAGGTTCTATAATCAGCAGGTGGTGAAGTCACCCCGTCTTGCATTTTTCCCTTCAGGGTGATGAGTTCCCCCAGGCCCCAGGCAGGTCCAGAGATTCTGTCTAATAGCCAGGGCCTGGAGTTGGAAACCTTAACAATCTATCTGGTGTTCTAGTCTACTGTGACTGAGCTGGCACCCAAACCACAAGACAAAGTCTTTCCCATTCTTTTCTTCCCTTTCCCCAGGCGGAGAAGTCCTCTCCATGTTCATGATCACCACAGGCCCATGGGGAGTACTGCCAGGATACCGCTGATGTTTACTTAAGGCCCGGGGGCTCTTCAGTCAGCTTGTGGTGAATGCTGCCAGGCCTGGGACTCACCCTTCAGGGCAGTGAGCTCCCCTCTGGCACAGGGCAGGTCCAGAAATGCCTTCCAAGGGTCAAGCTCTGGAATCGGGGACCCCAAGAGCCTACTTGGTGCTCTCTCCCTTTGAGGCTGAGCTGGTACCTGAGCTGCAAGACAAAGTCCCTTTTACTCTTCCCTCCACTTTTTTCAAGCAGAAGGCATCTTTCCTGGTAGCCACCACAGCTTTGAATGTGCTGGGTCACACCTGAAGAAAGCGTCTCTCAGAGTCTCACCCAAGGTCCACGGTGTGTACTACCTCATCACCATTGCTGATTATTCAGGGCCCAAGGGATCTTTAGTCAGAAGGTGATGAGTCCTGAAAGGACTGGGTCCTTCCCTTGAAGGTCATGAGTTCCCTTCTGGCCCAGGATATGTGTAGAAGTGTCATCCGAGAGCTAGGGCCTGGAATGGGGGCCTCATTACTCTGCCTTGTGCCCTAGCCTGCTGTGGCTGATCTGGTATCCAAGTGGCAAGACACAGTCTTCTATACTCTTCCCTCTCCTCTCCTCAAGCAGAATGAAGGAGTCTGTTTTGGAGCTGTGAGTTGCATTGCCCAGGACTGAGGGAGTAGTGATGCAAACACTCCCTTAGCCACCCCAGCTGGTGTCTCTCTAGGTTGCATGTCCCCTGAGTCCACTAGCTCCAAGCCCAGCACAGCACTAGAACTTGCAGTCTTTGTGGCCTAGACTGCCTTATAAATTTATTGAGGACCCCACAGCACTCCAGCCCATAGTGGCAAGGCTTGTCAAAACTCAAATTCTGATCACTGGGATGGATGAATCTCCTTTTGCTAGGGATCCCCTAAACGCTCCTTCCGTGAGCATCATCTGAGTTCTTCCTAGTGTTGGCAGCACTGAGTTGCATTGCAAATCTCCACAATCACTGTGCTCTCCCTCCCCAAATGCACACATTCTGTCTCCACACCACCTGGTTACTGCAGGGCGAATGGGAGAGTGGTGGCATCAGCAATTCAAGACTATCTTTTCTACCCTCTTCAGTGCCTCTTTCAGTAATATGAAATTAAATCCAGATACTGTAATTGGTCCCCTGATTTTTTACTCTGATTAATTCTCTCCTGTGTGTAGATAGTTGTTAAATTTGGTGTTCCTGTGGTGGGGACAATCAGCGGAGGTTTTATTCGGCCATCTTCCTCTGCCTCCAGTCTAATTGGCACCTTTAGACTAGTAGCATTCAAAGGGATTATTGATATAGTTAGAATAATATCTACCACATTTATTTCTATTTTCTATTTTTTGTCCTTGCTCTTTGTTTCTATTTTGTCTCCTACTCTTTTTCTGCCTTATGTGGTGTTGAGTGGCTTATATTATTCTATTTTCTCTTATTTCTTAGCATATTAGTTACTTTTCTCTTTTTACTTTTTTTAGTGGTTGCCCTAGAATTTGTAATATGCATTTACAGTTAATCCAAGTCCACTCACCAATAACGTTATACCATTATAACTTTATCAGTACTGAGTGCCTTATAATAACAAAATAAACCTAATTGTTCCCTTCCATCCCTTGTATCATTATTGTTGTTCATTTTGCTCATACATAAGCATATCTGTACGCATAAGCAAACATAAATACCTTATTGCTATTATTGTTTTGAACAAACTGTTACCTGTTATATCAATTAAGAATTTGTTTAAAGTTTTGATTTTACCTTCACATATCCCTTCACTGATGCTCTTTCTTTGTGTAGATTTGAGTTTCTGACATATTATTTTCTTTCTCTCTAAAAAATGTATTTTAACGTTTTTTGCAAGGCAAGCCTGCTGGCAACAAATTTCCTCAATTTTAGTTTGAGAAAGTCTTTATTTCTCCTCCACTTTTAGGAATAATTTTGTAGTTTACAGAAATCTAAGTTGGTGGTATTTTCTCCCAAAACTTTTAATGTTTCAATCCACCCTCTTCTTGCTTGCATAGTTTCTGAGAAGGCTGATGTAGTTCTTATCTTTGTTCCTCTGTAGGTAAGGTGTTTCTCCCTCTGGCTTCTTTCAGAATTTGTTCTTTCTTTTTGATTTGCTGTAGTTTGAAAATGATATGCCTAGGTATACTTTTTTGGGCATGCATTCTACACGGTGTTCTCTGAACTTCCTGGGTCTGTGGTTTGTCATCTGACATTCTTTAGTGAACTTCTCAGCCATTATTTTTCAAGTATTTTTGTTGTTCATTTCTCTTTTTCTTCTCTTTCTGGCAGTCCCACTGCACATATATTACACCCTTTGTAGTTCTACCACAGTTCTTGGATATGCTGTTCTGTTTTTTTCAGTCTTTGTTCTCTTTGCTTTTCAGTTTGGGAAGTTTCTGTTGATATTCCCTTAAGCAGATATTCTTTCCTCAGCTGTGTCCAGTCTAGTAATAAGACCATTGCTCTTTATTTCTTTTACAGTGATTTTTATATCTAGCATTTTTTTAAATTCTTTCTCAGGATTTCTATGTCTGTGCTTACATTGCCCATCTCTTCTTACATGCTGTCTGCTTTATCCATTATAGCCCTTAGCATATTAATAACAGCTGTTTTAAATCCTCAGTCTGCTAATTCCATTATCCTTGCCATGTCTCACTTTGATGTGTGCTCTGTCTCTTCAAAGTGTGTTTCCTGCTTCTTAGTATGCCTTGTGATTTTTTTACTGATAGCTGGGCATGGTATACCAGGTAAAAGGAACTGCTGGAAATAGGTCTCTAGTAATGTGGTGCTAAGATATGGGGAGAGGGGAAGTGTTCTATAGTCCTATGAGCAAGTCTCAGTCTTTTTGTGAACCTATGCTTCTAGACTGTGAATTTCACAAGTGTTTCTCAGTTCTTTCCCCTCTCCAGTGGAGAGGACGGCTAGAGCTGTGTAGAACTGAGTATTTCCCTTCCTTGGGTCAATTAGGCTCTGATAATACCTTAGCAGATTAAGCTCTGGTTAACTAGTTTCTCCTGAAGGCAAGCTTTCTTAAGAACAAAGTGCTCTAGCACATTTAAAAATGGTTTTGCTTTCCCTCTTGCTATAGGCATGAGTGAATTTTTCTCCAATATTTACCGTATTATACTGGTTGAACCCCTGGAGATAAATATCACAAAACTGTTGAGCATCCTGCATGACTGGGTCACTCTGGAGTTTTTAACTCTAAGACTTGTCCACACTGAGCCTCCAGCAGTTTGTTCATAGTTTATAGTTCTGGTTTGCCTACTCAGGCTCTGGTTCTTGCAGCATTTCCACTCAAGAGTGTCTACTCTGGTAAACCACGACTCCTTGTATTGGCTTATCTGTCTCTCCAATCCTGAGGGAAGCAGTTTGCCTTTTTTCCTCACCTATCTTGAGGATCCTAGAAGAGTTGGTTATTTTTCAGTCTGCTCAGCTTTTTACTTGATATTAGGATGTAATGACAACTTCCAAGTTCCTTACATGTGGAACCAGAAACCAAAATTCTTCATCCTGTTATAGTTCTTTAAGAAAAACCTTGATTTGAATCCCACAAACTAAATGTGGCTAACCATTAAGATTCTTTTACGTTATTTAGGCATTGTTAAAAAGAAAATCGATTTTGAGACTCAGACACATTATGACACTATCTTCTGATTTGGTTGATTGGCATCATATTCTACAACCTAAATTCACTTTGGAAGGATTCCAAGTGAATTATCAAGTAAAACTCCATGCAGAGACCACAAAGGGCAAAATAAGAATCAGGCCATTTTTCACTTGATGTTTCTGTTTCTTGCTGTCATCTCCTTTCTTCATTTCCAATGCAGTAAATAGCAGCCTGATGCAAACCTAGTTAAATAGTTAATGTGAGCTTACCCTAGCTTCCAGGTTGTTCCAACTATAACAAAATTTCCAAACTGTTGAGACCTATATATATGTTAAGGATTAACACTAATATACATACCTATACTGAATAGATTAAGAGTCCTACAAAGGCTTGTATGATGCTCTAAGTCAAACACGAGGGAATATAGTAAAGAAAAAAATTAATAAAATTTCAAATGAATTAAATAATTTAGCAAAGCCCTTTTTCCAAAAACTTATATAATACACTATTTTTATGATATTTCAGGCATATAAACACCTCACTAAACCTACCGTAAATACATTCCTGACTTATACTTTAATGACAAATTAATAATTTAGAGCAGTAATGTCAGTGGGGAAAAAAAAATGTCCAAGAAATATATCCAAGTGTGATTCACTTTATAAATTTGTATTTGATTTTTTAAAAGAAGGAATTAAATGCAGATATCCATGATCTCTTTCACTCAGTGATCTTTCAAGTGTTTTTTTTTGTTGTTGTTGTTTTGTTTTGTTTTGTTTTGAGCAGCAGCAAGATTTATTGCGAAGAGGGAAAGAACAAAGCTTCCACAGTGTGGAAGGGGACCCGAGAGGGTTACCCTCAAGTGTTTTTTGAGTTAAACTTTTGTCTTTAATGGTCTTTCGACTAGTCAAATCTCTCATTCCTAAAATTGCAATATTTAAATATTTAATTTAAAATAAGTACATAATTTGAATGCCACTAATTCAGATTAGTCCATATCTTCCACAACCAGGCCAAATTGGTGACATTTCCTGGTACAAATATAGAGAAAGTGAAATGCTTAGCAAACTATGCCTAGCACATAGTAGATACTTAATAAATCTTTGTTGAATTATTCCATGAATGAATTCTATAAACCCAGGAACTGAAACACCAATGTGGATCTTTTCCTTTTCACAAAATGTCAACTCAAAAACATAGGAAAGGTCTATTAGTAAAAGAGAAAGTGCATTTAATTCCTTCTGCATGAATATCCAAAATATTTCTTTTTTTTTTTTTGAGACAGAGTCTCGCTCTGTCGCCCGGGCTGGAGTGCAGTGGCCGGATCTCAGCTCAATGCAAGCTCCGCCTCCCGGGTTTACGCCATTCTCCTGCCTCAGCCTCCCGAGTAGCTGGGACTACAGGCGCCCGCCACCTGGCCCGGCTAGTTTTTTTTTTTGTATTTTTTTAGTAGAGACGGGGTTTCACCGTGTTAGCCAGGATGGTCTGGATCTCCTGACCTCGTGATCCGCCCGTCTCGGCCTCTCAAAGTGCTGGGATTACAGGCAATTTATGAAATGAATTTGTCCTGGATGTATTTCTTGAACCATTTTTTTAAAAGATTGGTTCGCTGGCCAGGCAACCTACAGAAGGGGAGCAAATTTTTGCAATCTACCCATCTGACAAAGGGCTAATACCCAGAATCTACAAAGAACATAAACAAATTTACAAGAAAAAAACAACCCCATCAAAAAGTGGGCAAAAGATATGAACAGACACTTCTCAAAAGAAGACATTTATGCAGCCAACAGACACATGAAAAAATGCTCATCATCACTGGCCATCAGAGAAATGCAAATCAAAACCACAATGAGATACCATCTCATGCCAATTGGAATGGCAATCATTAAAAAGTCAGGAAAAAAAGGATGCTGGAGAGGATGTGGAGAAATAGGAATGCTTTTACACTGTTGGTGGGAGTGTAAATTAGTTCAACCATTATGGAAGACAGTGCAGCAATTCCTCAAGGATCTAGAACTAGAAATACCATTTGACCCAGCAATCCCATTACTGGGTATATACTCAAAATATTATAAATCATGCTACTATAAAGACACACGCACATGTATGTTTATTGTGGCACTATTCACAATAGCAAAGACTTGGAGCCAACCCAAATCTCCATCAATGATAGACTGGATTAAGAAAATGTGGCACATATACACCATGGAATACTATGCAGCCATAAAAAAAGATGAGTTCATGTCCTTTACAGGGACATGGATGCAGCTGGAAACCGTCATTCTCAGCAAACTATCACAAGACAGAAAACCAAACACTACCCGTTCTTACTCATAGGTGGGAACTGAACAATGAGAACACTTGGACACAGAGCAGGGAACATCACACACCAGGGCCTGTCATGGGGTGGGGGACTGGGGGAAGGATAGCATTAGGAGATATACCTAATGTAAATGAGAGTTAATGGGTGCAGCACACCAACATGGCACATGTATACATATGTAAAAAACCTGTACATTGTGTACATGTATCCTAGAACTTAAAGTAAATTAAAAAATAAATTGATTTTTAAAAGATAGTTCACTGTCACTACTGTTATAAATTATTAATTTGCCATTGAAGTATAATTCATGAAAACATTTAAAGTAGGTTTTGTGAGAGGTATTTATGCAGGCCCACCCTGAAATAGCATTCTCTATAACTTTATGAGTATATAAATAAATACAATTATTTTTGAAATATTCAGTGAAGGAGTTTTGCTGATGTGATTATATAAATGTGCTTCTTGATCTCCTGCAGTGGAGAGCAAAATTCACCAAAGGTCTCAGCCTTCATGCCCTTCAAGATCTACCCCAACCGCAGCCTGATCATGGCAAGATCATGTTCCCAGAAAATGGATATGGTGAGGGACAAGCTTAGTCCTGCAAGGCATGGCATTCCTTAAATGAATGGCTTTGGCTCAAGAACTCTTTACTGGCCTGACCAAAACTTTCTTAAATATGGCTTTAGTCTGCAACTCCTACTACTGACTCCTTCTTCCTTCCTCCTCTTCCTCACAGAGAGCAAATCTACATTGCACACCATCTGAATTCTCTTTCCACTTCCTCTGGCTCCTTCCCCTTTATATTTCACAGATATTTCCCCCAATAAATCTCCTGCACTCCTAACCCCACCTTTGTATCTGTTTCTCAAGCCAATCTCAAGAACAAAGCTGAATAACTCAGTTTAGTTGAAAGTTTATTGATTGTTTTGTCTTTATAATCTTCTCTGGGGTTTGAGGATCATGCAGGCCTTTATAGAACTCTTATTCTATCCAGTATAGATGTACATACTAATATTAACCATTAATATATGTATAGAATTCCACCTAACAGTATGGAGATTTTATTGAGACTGGGAAGGACAGCAGGACAAAGCAAGCCTCAAATAGCTGTTCAATGAGATTTGCATGAGTTGTTAGGCTCCTGGACTGGAACTGGAGAAAGGTGCTAAAAATCAGAAAGAGAGAAACGTGGTGTCCTTCTCATTTAGCCCATTGTTGACCCGCCTTCTGAAATGCTTCTAAAGTAAACTCAGATTGTTGAACATGGAAGCCAGTCAACCAAATCCAGGAGATACTGCCATTATGTCTTGGATCTTAAGAATTATTATAACATTTTTTTAGGATCAAACTGTGGTTAAAAAGTAAGTCTTAGTGGTGAGCAATGCCTTGATTTGTGAAATTAAAGCAAAGTTTAGCTTTGAAGATCTTATAAGACTTCCCTACTTTAGTAGAGGACAAAAAAAAGTTAAGATATGATTTTTGGGGGGCCGCGCACGGTGACTCAGGCCTGTAATCCCAGCACTTTGGAAGGCCAAGGTGGGTGGATCATTTGAGGTCAGGAGTTCAAGACCAGCCTGGCCAACATGGTGAAACCCCGTCTTTGCTAAAAACACAAAACTTAACCAGGCAATAATGGCACATGCCTGTAATCCCAGCTACTTGAGAGGCTAAGGCAGGAGAAAGGAGAATCATTTGAGCCTAGGAGGGTAAGGTTGCACTGAGCCAAGGTCTCACCACTGCACTCCAGCCTGGGTAACAGAGTGAAACCCTGTCTCAAAAAAAAAAAAAAAGATGTGTGTTTTTTTTTTTGTCAAAAAAGTATTCTTATATTTAAAGAGCTCTCAAATATATGCTTGCATATTAGTTAATGTTAAACACTGCAGTTTACTCCAATTTAACCTTCACCACTAGGCTGACAACTCTTCAGATGTGTCCTTGTTTATCCAATGTAATGATTCTTTTTCTACAGTACAATTTCATATCAAGCATGTTTCATTGTTTTAATGTTGTTTTCTTACTACAAACAGGAAAATAATTGTGCAAGAATGCCTGGAAGAGAGGAGTAATAAGTTGTATGACCTGTAAAAATATTAAAACATAACACAAAAACTACAGTAAATAACTACCATGAATTTGTTGACAAAACAGAGAAAACATTATTTGCAGTGATTATAATTGCATACCTGTGCAGAAGCAAGATTTTAGTATTAGCTATCAAGGGACACAACTGAGGCATCTGTAAGACATATGAGAAAAAGAGTAGAATGTTGTAGAATTTTGAAAGATGTGAATAAATGAAGAGGCCAGCTAGTCTTGCTGAGGGTATACATGGGGTTTGGTGGCCTATGAAGGGAGCCAGCACAAAGACCCACCGCTAAAGTAACAGATTCCCAGGTCCCAGCCACAACACACGTTTCCTTTGCAAGTACAAGGCTGAATTCCCTTGTCCCAACAGGGGCGTCCTCTGGAAGAAATGTAATCATGAGTACATCACATCGTGCCTACATATTGCAATGCCTTTGTTTGGCCATTAAAAAGTAGGGGGAGTTATGGCATAGACCAGCCACACTCCCTTCCAAAGACTACTGCCAGAGATAAACTCTGGGTTTAAATAAGATGATCCATAATTTACTAATATGTTTTCCTGATTGTAAATCAAGTATCTCCCCCAAAGCCAATTCTAATAGAATATGAACTCAGGAGTAGACATCTTTGCAGGTTTTGCTCACTGTTCTATCCTAAGCACCAAGTATAGTGCCTGGCACAGAGTAAGCACTCAAAAAACTAACTGGGTATTGAATAAAAGAGCATCCTTCTTCAAGAAATAGTGAGATCCTTGGGAGCAAGATCTGCATTTAATTGGTGTTTGTAAATCCAGCATCCAGCTTACTGCCATCTCCTTGGCATCAGTGAAGGCTTGTTGCAATAATAAATTGACTATTTAGAAATAGAACTAATAGAGAAAACATTTTCATGCCAATCCAGAGATAGTACAAGGGAAGCTATCTTTGGGTAACATGTATGTGGCCTTTGTTTACCAGGTGTCCTGCAAACTCTTCTAGCCAGCTATGAGGTTCAAGAACAAGAATGAGAGTGTATTTCACTTTTCTACGACTTACTGCACTGTTATGCAATATGATTTTCAACTATTATGAAATAACTTTAGATTTACAGAGAGATAGTATGTGTGCAAATAGTACAGAGAATTCCCATATGCTCTTCACCCAGTCTCCCAGTTTCCCCTAATGTTGACATCTTGCATATCCATGGTACATTTGTCAAAAGTTATGAAATTAACATTGGTACAACACTATTGACTAAGCTACACTGTATTTGTATTTGGCCAGTTTTTCCACAAATGTCCTTTTTCTGTTCCAGTATCCAATTCCGGATACCATAATACCTATTTAATTATAAAGTCTTCTCTAACCTATGAGAGTTTCTCATTATTTCCTTGTTCTTTAAGATTTTGACTGATGAACAGTTTTGAAAATTCTTGGTCAGGTATTTCACAAAGTGTTCCTCAATTTGGGTATGTCTATTATGTCATCATTAGACTAAAGTTGTAGATTTTGGGAGAACAACATCCCAGGGGAAAAGTGCACTTGTCCATTAATTTCTAGTGTTCCAAATTACAACGCAATGTTTTTTTGTTTTTTTTTTTTTTGAGACGGAATCTCGCTCTGTCACCCAGGCTGGAACGCGGTGGCGCAATCTCAGGTCACTGTAAGCTCTGCCTCGCGGGTTCACACCATTCTCCTGCCTCAGCCTCCCGAATAGCTGGAACTACAGGCACCCGCCACCACACCCGGCTAATTTTTTGTATTTTTAGTAGAGGCGGGGTTTCACTGAGTTAGCCAGGATGGTCTCGATCTCCTGACCCTGTGATCCGCCCGCCTCGGCCTCCCAAAGTGCTGGGATTACAGGTGTGAGCCACTGCGCCCGGCTATAATGCTATTTTACAAAGCAATGTGAGCATTTCACATCACAGGCAACACATACCAAAACTTAAGCAAGTTTTTGGTTGTGCAAAATCTAGATATCTTGGTAAATAGTTTTTTTGTTTGCCAGAGCAATTTAATACATATTCTAGATATACAAAGGTAGGCTGGGAGTCTAATCTGGGAGTCTAATCTGGGAGTGGGAGGGTCAAGACCTAAATTAGATGGTTGAGTAAAAATATCTGGTCCTGTTTTGCCCCTTTCATTACTGATCCCAGCAGCCACTAGAGAACAGGAAAAGAAAAATAGACTATTTGGTGGGTATACACCCAAGTTTTCTTTATATTGCTGTCATGGGCGATGACACACTACACAATACTTGGCACATACTAACTGTAATAAATATTTGTTAGATGAATAAATAAGTGACTGAATGACCAGTCCCCAAGGCACATCTACTGGTACCAATGACAGAATATTGGGCTCTGGGGACAATGGATTTGACCTAGTATGTCTGGCAATTTTTCTCTTTAGATGTCACAATAACCTGCCAAGATTAGCTGTATAATAGACAGTTGAAGAGAAACTGCCAGTGGGATCACATCAGAGGCTATGATAAGTATAAAAGATAGAAATTAAATTGAACCACACAAAATAAGTTCATTTTTGCTTTCTTTTTGAACCAAAAAGAAGATCCTAGAAAAAATTATTCTTTCCATTATTTTAATTGGGTATATGTATCTAACGACCTTAAGTCACTACATTTTTGTAACATTAAAATGAACTGTATTGTGGGCAAAGATGACAAGAATTTTCTTTCTGTTGCCAAACTTAAGTGTAATGTATATTATTGGCAGTACTTCATTTTCATTATTCTCAAGGGGTTTACCTGGATAAATTCAAAAATGCACATATCACTGAGAAGGCAGTTTTCTATTTCTGAAATAATTCCCCCTTAAATAATGTTCCTGGCTTAAAGAAAATTTGGAAAAGATTTTCTCTTTGAAAAAAAAAAACTCAGATGATTGAAGAGATTTCACCTTCAAAGAGTTTTACTCCAGAGGGAGCCCCCTTTGAGAATTTTAAGCATTGCATGGGAAATGTATTCTTTGAAGATTTTCATGTTAAAAAACAGTTGCATGACTTGGGTATCCTCTTTGAAGTTTTTTTAAAAACAATATTTAAAGGATTTCCCTCTTCGAATAATTTCATGTTCCTGAGTTCTGTTTTTCTGAAAAGTATGACTCTCTACTCACGTGGTTTGCTTTTCTCTTCATTTCCCCCCATTATTATTATAGCTTTAATGATTTTGTTCTAATAAGAGAGACTGAAAACGCTACTGTGTTAGGACTCCTCCTATGTACTGTAAAACAAAGATTGGCTTTCCCATCCTTTCCCTGCGTCAGATCAGATTCAACAATACTGTAAAATTACTACCTCCTGTAAGTAGCCAATGTAGAGATGTGACCTAACATAGGTGATTCTCTAAGAGTTCGTGGTATTTGGTGAATTACTCAAGAGCATTATAACTTGATTATAAGTAACAGAGAATACCTCAATGAATAATTTAAATATCATATTCCTAAATCAAATCCAGCTAAAGAAGAGAGAAAGAAATATTTTAGGGTAGATTGGGAGAGACTTGTCTTGACTAACAGCAGATTTCTTTCCTCTGCCTAACTTTTAGTGAGACTCTGTTTTATTTCCGAGGTGCCAAAGAAGACATAGCATAAATAAAGTATCAGACTTACTTTCAAATAGTTTAGGGGTTTACTTGGATAGTCTAACAAGGAGTAAGTGTATAATCTTACAAGGAGCCTAAAATGCACACAGATATCTACAACACAAGGTCTTGTGTTAATAGGTGCATCAGTGGAAAAAAATCCCTTAGAGCTTAGAGAAAGGAAAGGCTATTTCTGATTAGGAGCATACACGTCTTTGTAAAGGAAGGGATATTTTATCAGGTTGGCTCAAAGCTAATTGTGGTTTTTGCCATTAATAGATAAGGATTAAAGCAATGCTTCCATTTGGAGCATAGTCATCCATAATTGGGTCAAGAAAACAATTTGATGGTATGAGACTAGCATTTTCTTTCAAATAGAATGACAAAAAATAGAATGTAATACAGTTTTAAAAAAGAATGTTCATCACAGAAAGTGGGGAAAAATGTGCTTTAATGAAAATTGTGTTTTAGTTTTTAATTTCTGTGTATGTGTATGCATGTTTAGTTACAATGTAAATATATTTCTTACAATAGGTCTCAGTAAAACAAAGCGAAAGTCATTTGAAAGCCACTATGTTAAAAGATAGAAAAAGAGAGTCTAAGGAGAAAAATGAGCTAGGAAAATGAATACATTTTTTGTAAAGGCCTCTGCCTTTGGAAAGATGGAAACATGTTGAAGGGCAAATTAGCTCACTATCTGGAAGAGAGTGTTCACAAGCGGAGTAAGATAAGGCTGAAAAAGTTAGATGAGGTGAGAAAAGTGGTGAGCTACAGAAGACTTGAAATCCAAGCCAAAGATTTCAGGTTTTGTTCTCATGTAGAGGAGAGCCATTGAAGATGTTTGGACAGGGGAGTAAAAGTGTCAGAGTTACGTACTAGGAAGATTAATCCATCAGTGATAGATTGCAGGAAGTAGGAATTAGACCCGGGCAAGAGATTAGTGGAATATTATAATACTGACTGAACAAGAGCGATGTTTGTTATTTCAAAAATAAATCATATCTGGCCGGGCGCGGTGGCTCCAGCCTGTAATCCCAGCACTTTGGGAGGCCGAGACAGGCAGATCACGAGGTCAGGAGATGGAGACCATCCTGGCTAACACGGTGAAACCCCGTCTCTACTAAAAAATACAAAAAACTAGCGGGGCGAGGTGGCCGGCGCCTGTAGTCGCAGCTACTCGGGAGGCTGAGGCAGGAGAATGGCGTGAACCCGGGAGGCGGAGCTTGCAGTGAGCTGAGATCCGGTCACTGCACTCCAGCCTGGGCCACAGAGCGAGACTCTGTCTTAAAAAAAAAAAAAAAAAAAAAATTATTTATTATTTCCCTGAAATTCAGATTTCACTGTGTCATATATTTTAGCTGGCAACTCTAATACTAGGTGTCCAGTAATGTTAAATGAAGGAGTGAATGCTCATGAGTGTGTTTTATTGTGAACAAATATATATAATATAAAATTTACCACTTTAGGTCAGGCGCAGTGGCTCATGTCTGTAATCCCAGCACTTTGGGAGGCTGAGGCGGGCAGATCTCTTGAGGTCAGGAGTGCGAGACCAGCCTAGCCAACATGACAAAATCCTGTATCTACTAAAAATACAAAATTAGCCTGGTGTGGTGGTGTGTGCCCATAATCCCAGCTACTTGGGAGGCTGAGTCAGGAGAATCGCTTGAACCCTGGAGGCAGAGGTTGCAGTGAGCCAAGATCTCACCACTGTACCCCAGCCTGGATGACAGAGGGAGACTCTTTCAAAAAAAAAAAAATTCACTTTCAAGTGTACAATTCAGTGGCATTTAGTACATTCACAATGTTGTGCAACCATTAGTGTGAGCCCTCTCCAGACTTTTTCACCATCCCGAACTGAAACTCTGTACCCATTAAAAAACTGCTTCCCATGCCTTTTGGTCACCACTGTTCTACTTTGGTAATCACTATTCTACTTTCTGTCTCTATGACTTTGCCTATTCTAAGTACCTCATATAAGTGGAATCATAGAATATTTGTTCTTTTATGTCTGAATTATTTAATTTGGCACAATGCTTTACCATTCATCCATGCTTTATCATATATCTGAATTTTACTCCTGTTTAAGGCTGAATATATGTGTTTTTGTTAGAGCATCTTAGTAGAATGTGAACATAAAGACACCTCATAATCCTCACATAGTCTTTCAAGCTTTACCGCAATTCCAGCCCTTAGGAGGTCAGAGTTTTGATCCTTATTATTGCCCATTTACAGGCCAACAGCTTTCCATGCCCCTGTAAGGAGTATATAGGAGTCGGAGGGCAGCACCACCTGCAATAGAATCATTGAACAAACACATCCTCTTGTTCTGTCCCCATGTGATGCTGCCTCCAGCTGTCACAGCTTCCTCATTTCCTAAACACAGGAGCTTATCAGCCCAGTCCTTGCAGAGCCAGCCACCAGAGTCTTCTGGTTTTGCCAAATTTCCTGAACTTCTAACACATTGTCTCAACATAGATCCTCTAAAGCTTTCTTTGCAACTGCTGCCATGTACTGGGGTGACAGCCCGTTACAATATATTCAGTAAACAATTGCAGTAAATATTGGGTAAGACCAATTGAATTATTTTGTATTATTTTGAAAAATGTATAGTCATTGACACATCACTGGCCATTTTGAAGTCATGTTGGGTAACTACATTTAATTCCATGATAAGACTTTTAAAAATCTTTTGAAATATGTTTATATAATAATATTTTCGTATATCTGAGATTTGTTTGATTTTCAACTCTTAAAGCAATTTTATGCCATTCTCCATATATATGAAATGGTTGCTAGGGAACTATTCAAGGTAAATATCAAGTAATTTTAGTTTGGGCTTCAAAGGGCAAAGATCTAAATTTGAGAGATCAGAGAAAGATAATAGCAGTTTGTTTCTTTTTTTTTTTTTTCTTTTTCTTCCCCACTTGCAAATCCAGAGACGTATACTAAAGTCTCCTTTGTTCCTGTGCAAAATAAGTCAATTATGGCACCCTGTACCTTGCCTGTGATGACACTCATCACATCTTACGGCACTTGTTTAACTGTTTACTCCTCTGTGCTATGCTATATACTGCATGAGGATTGTCTTGTGTTCCCTCTGGTTCCTTCCTCAATTCCATGATACAAATCTAGGCCTATAGTAGGCTCTCAATAAATATTTGCTGTTTAAGTGAATAAACTGGCTAGACTAATGTAATAGTTTATTTGATTTTTCCCAATTTTGCTTCTATTTCTCTTTCTTCTAGAAGTGGCAGCTAGGTATGCAGGTGATCTAATAATGGTGGTCATTTTGTGTAATTCATCCTAACCTCACCCCAGCAGTGATTAGTACAAGGGTGAAAATACAATCCAAAGTTGGGAAAAGCAAAAGGAATTTTGGAGTTTTTGCTGGAGCTTGTGGAAAAGGGGAAACTTTCTTTGTCTGGGGTTGCTAAACTAAGGAATTGTAAACCCAGAGCTTAGAGGGGCCACTCTGTGAATCAGGCCAACAGAAGAGAACAGAATTGACGGACTGAGGCCTCCTGACAAATTCTGTATTTTTGAATTCAATTCTGCCTGACCTTTTCTATCTTTGCACATTTCAGTTTCATGAGTCATTGTATTCCTTCTTACTGTTTAAAAGAGTCTGAATTTTCTGTTACTTGCGAATAAGAGTCTTGTCTGAAGTAGCAAGTCTTAAAGTAGATGGCTGATACGAAAAACCCTAGTAATTATGAGCAAAATTTCTCATTTTCAAAGTAATTTTAACTAACCCTCAAATTTTCCTCTGTGTGTGTGTCTGTGTGTGTGTTTGTTAACTGTATAGCAAACATTGTTGGTCTTCTCTCCAGAAAATATTGCATGGCTTTATACTGTGAATTAGCCATGCATTTTTAGTAGTAGTAATCTTTTCAACTATTTCTGTTCAGGTAAGCACATGGAATCCTTTGGCTACAGTGACTACCTTGAGGATAGGCACATGACCTTACTTGGTCCAATCAGAGCAAAAATCAGAATTTTATTTTAATGGTTGTGGGAAGAAAAACTCTTTCTCTCCTGAATGATGTGGTGTGCAGATGTACGGACTGGAATTGCTGCAGCCATTTTGCTACTGACAGGCGAAGCTGGCTGGACTTCATGGGTGGAGTGGGGACTTGGAGAACTTTTCTGTCTAGCTAAAGGATTATAAACACACCAATCAGCACTCTGTGTCTAGCTAAAGGATTGCAAATGCACCAATCAGCACTTTGTAAAAACACACCAATCAGTGCTCTGTGTTTAGCTAAAGGATTGTAAATGCACCAATCAGCACTCTGTGAAAATGCACCAATCAGTCCTCTGTGTCTAGCTAAAGGATTGTAAATGCACCAATCAGCACTCTGTACAAATGCACCAATCAGTGCTCTGTGTCTAGCTAAAGGATTGTAAATGCACCAATAAGCACCCTGTAAAAATGGACCAATCGGCACTCTGTAAAATGGACCAATCAGCGCTCTGCAAAATGGACCAATCAGCAGGACATGGGCAGAGACAAGGGAATAAAAGCTGGCCACCCCAGCCAGCAGCGGCAACCCGTTTGGGTCCCCTTCCATGCTACCAAAGCTTTGTTCTTTCTCTCTTCACAATAAATCTTGCTGCCACTCACTTTTTGGGTTTGCACTACCTTTATGAGCCTAACGCTCACTGTGAAGGTCTGCAGCTTCACTCCTGAAGTCAGCGAGACCACGAACCTACCAGAAGGAAGAAACTCCGGACACATCTGAACATCTGAAGGAACAAACTCTGGACACACCGTGTTTAAGAGTTGTAACACCCACCAGGAAGGTCTGCAGCTTCATTATTGAAATCAGCGAGACCAATAACCCACCAGAAGAAACCAATTCCAGGCACAATACCAGGAGGAAAATCAGTCTGAGGATAGTCAACACACACAGGAAGATGAAGCTGTGAAACTCAGAAGCAGAGTCTAATTCCTAATCAATTCTACTCTACTTTCATGCACCTGTATGTTGTTCTCTTTGTTGTTGAAGCCAATTGAATTTAGTTTTCTGCTACTTGGGTTTGAAAGTGTTCTATTACAATGTCTTAATTAAATCCCCAGTCAACTAATAGGACAAGATAAATTCACTGCAAAGTGCCTTATTTTGCTAAAATATCTCTTTTCCAAAACCAAAGAGGCTAGCATAAGGTATGGCACATAGTAGGAGTCCAATAAATGTTGACTGAATTGGAACTAAGTATTATTTTAAATAATAGCTATTATTTTAACAAGCTATGCCAGGCTATGCTAAGGACATATGCATTCCCCTCATTAAATCTTCAAAGTTGTAGTTTATTATTAATCTTCATTTTATAGAGGAGAAGTCTAAGGATTCAATAAATAATTAGTCAAAGATGTTCTGATTTAAGAGCACTTACACTGAATTTTTAAACTATTACATGCCATTTATAAAAGGGTTTTATGTTCTGAAGCTTGGCTAAGTAATAACTAACTCACATTTGAACTGTGAGAGCTTCAAAAGCCAAAAAGGGCATATAAATTGACCAAGGTTATGCATCATGCTTGACAAAGGGTCCAGATAATTTTACCAAGTAGGAGCTACTTTCATTTTTCCAAAGTCTTGAGATCACTGAGGAGAAAGAAGTAAAGGGAAGGGATTTACTGTCAAGGAAGTCCCTTAATAAGGTGGTCAGTAAATTCTACTAATTAAGTCCCTGTTGCTTTCTTCTTGCTCCTCCCCACTGAAGATCCTGGAAAGTCATAGAGAAGCAATTGTGGGGTGATTGGGTGAAAGGAAAAGAGAGCTGGAATGGAAAATGGAATGGGAGGTGTATGAGCCGATGTTAATAAAACAATAAATAATTAAGAGGACTTGATCTAACATGCAAGTTGAGAACCCTTTCAGGAGGCTCTTGCCATTATGATGTGTTTTCTGCCAACTTGAACATGATGGATATAGGTTTTTGCTTTTGTTCTAATTATATCTAATATTAGTTATTGACTTTCTTTTATAGTTTTACCCACTCTCCTGACACTCATCCCATTGGTTAGGAAAGTAATAGTCAAAGCACTAAACATCACTAGAGTACAGAAATAGATGTACTAACTGTGATAGACAGAACAACAATACCCCCTGCCCACCCAAAGATGTCCATGTTCTAATCTCTAGATATTGTGAATATGTTACCTTACATAGCAAAAGGGACTTTGCACATTTTATTATGTTAAGGATCTTGAGATGAGAAGATTATCCCAGATCATGAAGATGAGCCTAATGTAATCACAAGAGTCTGTATAAGAGGAAGGCAGGGGTGTCAGCGAGATAAAGTAGGTGTGGAAGAAAGCAGAACTTGGAGTGAGGTGCTTAAAGATGTTGGAAGAAGCCACAAGCCAAAGAATGCAGGTAGAAATGCATTTCTAGCCTTTAGTAGCTAGAAGAAGTAAGGAAATGGATTCTCCCCTGAAGGCTGCAGAGGAAACACAGCCCTTCCAACAGCTTGATTTTAGCCCTTCAAGACTAATTTTGGCCTTCTGACTTCCAGAACTATAAGATAATAAATTTAGGTTGTTTTTAAGCTACTAAATTTGTAATAAGCCCTTCAGTTTGTGGTAATTTGTTACAGTAGCAATAGAAAACTAATACACCAACTAATTCTAATGGATGCTGATCATAAACACTGGCACAGCAGTAATGGTATATACTGGCTGAATAAAGTACTGTCTGCAGAAAAACCAGTCCCTATTCCAGGGATGGGATTCATGCCTGAGTCAATGAATACAATAAATTCCAATACCTACAATGATTGGTTCAAGGATGGTTACATGAGCCAAGCCACACAATCAGAGTCCATCTCAAAACTTTTATAGAAGTTTCTGAAAAAGAGACTACTTTTTTGCCATTGGATGTGAAGTTGGAAGAATATAGGCCAGAATAATCTTCACACACTTAATGAAGGTTCTGTCTGAGAGTAAGACTAGCAGAAGAATCGGAACTAAGAGTTAAAGAAGGAAAAGCAGATCTTAATGTAACCGTTTAAAGTTGCTTTGCTCAAAATTTTCAATTGTGTTATATCAGTTATCTGTTGTTGTGTAAAAATAACATCAAAACTCAGTGACTTAAACAATTAGCATTTATTCTTGCTCTTGAGTCTATGGGTCATCTGGGTAGTTCTGCTGATCTGGTCAGGCTGGCTCCTTTTGACTAGGCTTTCTTAGATATATGTGGTCATCTGGCGACTGACTGGTCTAGGATGACTTCATTCGTATACCTGGTGGTTAGTTGCCTGTAGGGTGGAGCAAAGAGGACTACAACTGGTCTTTTGTCATCTAGCAGACCAGTGTATGTTTATTCACATGACAATTACAGTATGTATTGGATAGCAGAAACGTACAAAGACTCTTTACTCTTATACAAGGAATGTTACTTCTGCTAAATCTATTGGTCAAAGTAGTCACAAGGAAAGCCCAGATTCAAATGCTGCTGAAATGACCGGGCGCGGTGGCTCAAGCCTGTAATCCCAGCACTTTGGGAGGCCGAGATGGGCAGATCACGAGGTCAGGAGATGGAGACCATCCTGGCTAACACGGTGAAACCCCGTCTCTACTAAAAAAATACAAAAAAACTAGCCAGGCAAGGTGGTGGGCGTCTGTAGTCCCAGCTACTCCGGGAGGCTGAGGCAGGAGAATGGCGTGAACCCGGGAGGCGGAGCTTGCAGTGAGCCAAGATCACGCCACTGCACTCCAGCCTGGGTGACAGAGCGAGACTCCGTCTCAAAAAAAAAAAAAAACAAAAAACAAACAAAAAAAAAAAAACAAATGCTGCTGAAATAAACTGTCTTGATTGAAGGAGCTGCCAAGTCACCTTGGAAAGCAGGTGAATACAGGGAGGGATGAAGAATTGGGGATAGTTTTAAAATCAATCTATCACATGAGCCTAAAGTAAATTCTACTCTTAGATGTCTCAATTATAAGAACCAATACAGTCACTTTTTAATTGAGCTTAGTTTCTTATCTCTCATATCTACCAGAATTCTAACTAATGCAATGATTGTTTGACCTATGCAGCCAGATTTTGGGCTACTAAAGGATGAGTTTCATATGCACATATATGTCCCTCAAAGTTACTCTTGGTTGGTGCCTGGAAATTTTACTGTTTTAAACTACCGTAATTGAGGAAATATTGCATCAGGATTGCCCAATAGTAGCAACTAGCCACATGTGACTATTGAATACTGAAATGTGGCTAATTTGTACAATAAATTGACTGGTAATCATATTTAATTAATTCAAATTTAAATAGTCATATGTAGTATGTGAGCATGCTATAGGTTGGATATTTATGTCCCCCACAAAATTCACCTGTTAAATGCTAACTCCCAACATGATAGTATTTGGAGGTCAGGCCTTTGAAGGTAGTGAGGTTATGAGCTCCTTCACCCCTTCTGAAACTTAAGGACACAATGAGAAGACAGCCATCTATGAATCAGCAAACAGGTCCTCCAGATACTAAATCTGTTGGCACCTTGATTTTGAATTTCTCAGCCTCTAGAACTGTGAGAAACACATTTCTTTTATTTATAAGCCACCTAGTCTATGGTACCTTGTTATAGAAGCCCAAACAGAGTAAGACAGAGCACTAGAGAAAACTGACAATAGCAGAAAGAAGAAAATGAAACTCACCTATAACTAGGATGACTATATTATTGTCCAAACTGACATACTTTTAAGAGGGAAAAGGGCACTTTACTTTTAAGAGTGAAAAGGGGCCGGGCGCGGTGGCTCAAGCCTATAATCCCAGCACTTTGGGAGGCCGAGACGGGCGGATCACGAGGTCAGCAGATCGAGACCATCCTGGCTAACATGGTGAAACCCCGTCTCTACTAAAAAAAATACAAAAAACTAGCCGGGCGAGGTGGCGGGCGCCTGTAGTCCCAGCTACTCCAGAGGCTGAGGCAGGAGAATGGCGTGAACCCGGGAGGCGGAGCTTGCAGTGAGATCCGGCCACTGCACTCCAGCCTGGGCGACAGAGCCAGACTCCGTCTCAAAAAAAAAAAAAAAAAAGAGTGAAAAGGGCACTAATGACAATTACAATGGGACAATAGGTGGAAACCAAGACTGATCCAAACAAATCAGGGCATATGGTCACTCTGCATAATACACAACATACTGTGGTCTGGGTACATAGGCTCTCTGATGTCTGCCGTACTATAGGGATAGATTTTGGACTATAGAAAGAAACAGATGGATGGTGTTGCTTTCAGTCAATTCTTCAAAAATAACTTTTCTCTGGCCAGAACTTTGAAAGTCGTTGAGTAACAAATTGAAGATTGGCACATCAGGATGCATCTCTATTGAATATTGCAGATTAAAAACAGGCCCATGTGTTTTAACAGTCAAAGAGAGGGTTGAATTTGCATCTTTGAAAGCTTACTTGGAAATTCTAGCAAGGGAACATAGCTGCTGGTATACCCTTGACCAAAGAATGGTCCCCCTTTATGAGGGAAGGGCATCCTCTTCAACTGAGCACAGGAAGGATGCGCATGAAGGGGATACCCGCCTAACCAGCCAGATCAGCCCAACCAACCCAGGTAATCAATGGGGTAACAGATGTCACAGCCAGAGTGCCATCACATTCTGCATCTTTTATTAATAGAATTAGCAATGTCTTGCGAAAATATTTACTATCGCTTTAATTCTAGGAAAATAGGAACAAGTAATCTCTCATTTCTATGAATGGCAATTTGCTTACAAAATGAGAAGGTAATTTAACTGTGACTTAATAATCATGGTGTTTTATATTATTTCATTAAAACACTATAAAAACAATTTTATGGCCGGGCACGGTGGCTCAAGCCTGTAATCCCAGAACTTTGGGAGGCCGAGACGGGCAGATCACGAGGTCAGGAGATGGAGACCATCCTGGCTAACATGGTGAAACCCCGTCTCTACTAAAACTACAAAAAATTAGCCGGGTGTGGTGGTGGGCACCTGTAGTCCCAGCTACTCAGGAGGCTGAGGCGGGTGAATGGCGTAAACCCGGAAGGCAGAGCTTGCAGTGAGCTGAGATCCGGCCACTGCACTCCAGCCTGGGTGACAGAGCGAGACTCGGTCTCAAAAATAAATAAATAAATAAATATATAAATAAAAAATAGAAACAACTTTATTTGGAAAATAAAATAGATTTTAAAAGATTAAATGTAATCATTTTTATGTAACATTTCAACCAATATTAACCACTTCCTTTTCTTTCCCTTCTGAACCTGGGTCTTTATATTTAAGTAAATATATTTATATTTTAAAGTTAAATATAAACTATTTATATACTGGTGGACATTATATAGTTGATTCCACTTTTTATCCAAACTGATAATATCTGCCTTTTATTTGGACTGTTCACACTATTTATATATAATGTAAGTATTGATATAATTGCATTTAAATCCCTCACCTTAGTGTTTTTTTTTTTTTTTTTCCTATTTATCTTATCTGCTTCTTCACCATTTTTTTTTTCCTGTAAATTTTCTTGCCTTCTGTTGGAAGGAATATTTTCCTGATAATAAGGTAACTTCTCCTTTGGCTTCTGGCTATAATTCTTTATAGGTTTTTCAATATGCACCTTTGACTGATCATAATCTCCCTGTAAATAATATTGCACCTCTTCATATATAATTTAAGAATCTTAGGCTGGGGGCAGTGGCTCACTCCTGTAATCCCAGCACTCTGAGAGGCCAAGGTGGGCAGATCACCTGAGGTCAGCAGTTCGAGACCAGCCTGGCCAATAAGGTGAAACCTCCATCTCTACTAAAAATACAAAAATTAGCTGGGTGTGGTGGTGTGTGCCTGTAATCTCTGCTACTTGGGAGGCTAAGGCAGGAGAATCCCTTGAACCTGGGAGGCGGAGATTGTGCCACTGCACTCCAGCCTGGGTGACAGAGAGAGACTCCACCTCAAAAAAAAAAAAAAAAAGGAACTTTACAACAGTATCTTTTAATGGTCCCCTTCCACTCCATGTATTGCTGTCATACATTTACTTTAACATTGACTAAATTTTTTCACTACAACATTGTAAAAAAATTTTACTTTGAAAATAAAAGAGATGAAAATATTATATATCATTTATATATAGTATTTTAACAAACGCTAGCTAGTTTCTTCTGTTTCAACTCATAATAAAGAGTTGTTTATTTTTGCTTTAAACTATCAATTATCTTTTGAAGAAATTTAAAAGTGAAAAAGATGTTTTTAAATATACCTTCAGGGCCAGGTGTAGTGGCTTGCACCTGTAATCCCAGCAAGTTGGGAGGACAAGTTGTGAGAATTGCTTGATGCCAGGAATTCGAGACCAGCCTGGGCAACAGAGCAAGATCCCATCTCTCCAAAAAAGGAAGAAAAAAAAGAAAATGAAAAAGCTAGCTGAATACAATGGCATATGCCTGTAGTCCTAGCTACTCAATGGGCTGAGATGGAAGTTATTCCTTGAACCCAAGTATTTGAGGCTGCAGTGAGAGATGGCTGCATCACTGCACTCCAGCGTGGGTGACAGAACAAGACCCAATCTCTAAAAGATAAAAATGAAAATGAAAGGCCAGGTTGGTGGCTCACACCTGTAATCCCAGCACTTTGGGAGGCCGAGTTTGGCGGATCACAAGGTCAGGAGATTGAGACCATCCTGGCTAACACAGTGAAATCCCGTCTCTACTAAAAATACAAAAAAATTAGCCAGGCATGGTGGCGGGCACCTGTAGTCCCAGCTACTCGGGAGGCTGAGGCAGGAGAATGGCGTGAACCCAAGAGGCAGAGCTTGCAGTGAGCCGAGATCATACCACTGCACTCCACCCTGGGCAACAGAGCAAAACTCCGTCTCAAAAAAAAAGAAAGAAAATGAAAATGAAAATATATATATATACCACTGTATTTACTTTTTCCAGCACTCTTTGTTCTTTTATGAAGATTCAGTTTCTCATCTAGTATAATTTTTCTTTTACCTGAAGAACATTTGTATTACAGTGCATATCTGCTGATAAATTTTCTCAGCTTTTATCTGGAAAAAAATACTTTTTTTTTCTTAATTTTGGAGATATTTTCTCTGAATGCAGAATTCTCATTTGACAGAATTTTATTTTATTTTATTAATTTTTCTGGAGACAAGATATCTCTCTTGGTCACTCAGGTTGGAGTACCGTGGCACGATCTCACTCACTGCAACCTCTGCTTCCCTGGCTCAAGTGATCCTCCCACTTTTTGTAGAGATGGGGTTTGGCCATGTTGCTGAGGCTGGTCTGGAACTCCTGGGCTCAAGTGATCCGCTCACCTCAGCCTCCCAAAATGCTGGGTTTGCAGGCGTGAGCCACCGCCCCTGGCCTGACAGAATTTTTTTTCAACATTTTAAAGATGTCATTGCATGTCTTCTGGATTATTTTTTCTTTTTTCTCCTGGTGAGAAGCCTGCAATCATTCCCATCTTTATTTCCTTTGGCTGCTTTTAAGATTTTCTCTTTATCACTGGTTTTCAACAATTTGATTATAATGTGGCTTCATATGGTTTTTTTTGTGTTTGTCATGCTTAATGTTATTTGAGTTCTGGGATCTGTGGGTGCACTGTTTTCATCAAATTTGGAAAACTTACAGTCATTATTTTTAAAAATATGATTAGCCCTTTCTCCCAACGCCAGTATTTTAATTATGTTGTTTAAACTGTTTAATATTATCCCATGGGTCATTGAGTCTCTGTTCACTATTTTCAACTTTTTTTCTCATGTCAGTTTGCCTAGTTTTACTGATTGCTCTCCATAAGTTCACCAGTCTTTACTTTTGCAGTTTCTAAACTCCACTAGGCTCATCCCAGCAAAATTTTCATATCAGATATTATCTTTCTCAGCTCTAGAAGCTTCATGTTATTTCTTTTAAAATCTTAGTCATATATTATGTAATGATATTATATACAGTAATCTTTTTATATCTTTTATGTCTGTCCTACTTACATTTATATTTTTATTTAAATCTTTGAGCATATTTAAAATATCTATTTTATTTATTTTTATTTTTATTTATTTTTTTGAGACAGAGTCTTCCTTTGTTGCCCAGGCTGGAGTGCAGTGGCATAATCTCTACTCACTGCAACCTCTACCTCCTGGGTTCAAGAGATTCTCCTGCCTCAGACTCCTAAGTAGTTGGACTATAGGTGTGCACCACCACTTCTAGTTAATTTTCGTATTTTTAGTGGAGACAGGGTTTCACCATGTTGGTCAGGCTGATCTTGAACTCCTGACCTCAAGTGATCCACCCACCTTGGCCTTACAAAGTGCTGGGATTACAGGTGTGAGCCACCATGTTTGGCATTATAATATGTGCTTTGAAGTATCTGCTAAAACCCATCATCTGTATAATTTCTGGACATATTCCTACTGATTGATGTATCTCTTACACATGAGTCTTATTTTCTGCTTATTTGCATGTCTTGTAATTTTGGGTTAAGTTCTGGACATTGCAAATGTTGTGTGTGTGCTTTCTTGTTTTTTAGAGTATTGAATTTTGTTTTGTAGACATCTAAGTTACTTTTGGATCAGTTTGATTCTTTCAAGATTTGTTTTGTAGCCTGGTCAGGATGGTAAGATTAGTCCTACCATGAAGGTATGACCTTTCTGGAGTCCCTACTGAATTTCTAGGGAGTTCAACAAGGTCTTTCTACTATGGCTTGCTGGAATTCAAATACCTCCCAACCCTGTGCGAGCAATGGGATTTTCTCAGTTTACAGTTCCTCAATCATTCTTTATCAGCCTTGTAGAGTTTCACCCTATGCATATGCAGCTCATTATTCACCATCAGACTTAAAGGTAACCCTTTTAGCAGATTTCTGGAGCTCTTTCTGTGCTCTTTCCCTTTTAATTTTCAGTACTTCAAATTTCACATGACTTAGCCTCCCCACTAAATTTGATATTTGATATCAAATCTGCTTTTCTTAACTCTCCTCACCTCACCAGAAAATGCCTTCAAGGCACAAAACTAAAGAGAACATGGAGATCATCTCATTTTTTTCCTCTTCTCTTAGTCCTGCACTGCTTGTTGCCCAATGTATGAAAACAGTTTGATATGGTTTGGCTCTGTGTCTTCACCCAAATCTCATCTTGAATTGTAATCCCCATAATCCCCACATGTCAAGGGAGGGACCCGGTGGGAGGTGATTTAATCATGGGGGCGGTTTCCCCCATGATGTTCTCATGGTAGGGAGTGAGTTCTCATGAGATCTGATGGTTTTATAAAGGGTTCTTTCCCCTTCGCTCTCTCTCCTGCCACTATGTGAAGAATGTCCTTTCTTCCCCTTTGCCTTACACCATGATTGTAAGTTTCCTGAGGCTTCCCAAGCCATGTAGAACTGTAATTCAATTAAATCTCTTCTTTTTTTTTTTTTTTTTTTTGAGACAGAGTTTCCCTTTTGCTGCCCAGGCTGGAGTGCAATGGAGCGATCTCGGCTCACTGCAACCTCCACCTCCCGGAATTCAGGCAATTCTCCTGCCTCAGCCTTCCCGAGTAGCTGGGATTATAGGCATGCACCACCACGCCCGACTAGTTTTGTATTTTTAGTAGAGACAGGGTTTCTCCATCTTGGTCAGGATGGTCTCGAACTCCCGACCTTGGGTGACCCACCCGCCTCGGCCTCCCAAAGTGCTGGGATTACAGGCGTGAGCCACCGTGCCCGGCAAACCTCTTTCTTTTATAAATTACCCTGTCTCAGGTATTTCTTTACAGCAGTGTGAAAACAGAATAATACACATTTTTTTTTAAATATTTTCTCAAGTTTTCTGGTTTTTTTTATTTTAATGTTTGGAGGAGGATCCAATCGCAGTTACTTTCTAATGACTAAGGACAGATCAATTGCACGTTAGCGCAACCATGTTGTTCATTAGAGTGTGGCCTAGATTCTTGTCTGGGGTCAAGTTGTCTATTTACTAGTAAAGTTTCTGTTTTCCCCTGCATGCACTGCTGCTGTGTTAGCTAGAAACCCAGATTCTACCACGTGGAGGTGGGTTCAGTTTGATCTACTCCTGAGAGTTGGAGATAGAACATAGTGATTTTTGAAGAAAAAATATAGAGCAAACTACTACCTGTGGTCCTTCTGTTTTCTGTAGCTAAAGGGCCTTGTCCCCAGATGCCCAGAATGTGGTGAACCTCATACCACTAGAGACTCACTCAAGATTTTGGTCATTATTTCCTAACCCAGGTGGTATCAATTTAATATTCTTTAAAGTATTTGTGAACATTTATGTATGGTATGCATGAAATATTTCACAATGCAAATTAAGAGTTTTGCTGCCGGGCCTGGTGGCTCATGCCTGTCATCCCAGCACTTTGGGAGGCTGAGGAGGGCGGATCACGAGGTCAGGAGTTCAAGACCAGCCTGACCAACATGGTGAAACCCCCTCTCTACTAAAAATACAAAAATTAGCCAGGCATGGTGGTGCATGCCTGTAATCCCAACTACTCGGGAGGCTGAGGCAGGATAATCACTTGAACCCAGAAGGTGGAGGTTGCAGTGAGCCAAGATCACGCCACTGCACTCCAGCCTGGGTGACAGAGCGAGATTCCATCTCAAAAAAAAATACAGTAAAGTTGAAACTTTAGAATTATGAAGTTCACATTTTGTGTTTTAGCCTTTGTGAGGTGAACATATTCTTGTGGACATATTGTGATCAGAAAACAGCAAACAACCAAGCAAACAAACCAAGAAATAAAAACCTACTTGGCAATGTTCTATCAATTCTAAAAACAAGATGTCCAGGGAAAAGTATTAATAGTTATGAGGAGCCCGATTAACTATATTTCAGTATTGTAGTACTATTAAAAAGTTGGTCAATCCAGGTGAATAAAATGTAGTTTCTACCCTCAAGGACCTACAAGGTATATATGGTAGAAGAGTCAGGGCAATGTGGACAGATCATAGGCTTAAGGAGATAATTAAGAAATAACAAGAATGGGTGATGGAGAGTCACAGGATATTATTACAGCACAAAGGGAAAGATTTTTAGGTAGAAATGGCTCATTAACTGACTCTAATAAAGTAAACAAATTATTTAGGCAAAGGGCATGGGTGACATGATGTGATGTAATGCAGTGCGGGAAAGTTGGGAAGGTCATAAACAGACATAAACAAGGGCACCAAGACAAGAAATGGCATGATGGGTGCAGAAACTATTGATGTTTTGTTTGTCTGGGGTGTAAAGTAAGAGACTGGGATTGCCTGGAAATGAGGCTCAACACTATAAAGAGTTTGCATACCATGTTAACAAGCTTGAACTTTACCTACAGTGAAGGGGAGTCATTAAAGGACTTTAAGAAAATTGGTCCCATAAACACATCTGTGTTTCACATACGGTGGAGTGTGGAGTTAATACGGACAAGAACAGAGGTTAGGAACAGAGGTTAGAAGAGTCAAGATTATTATAGTAATTGAGTTCAGAGATGATGCCTGCCCCTAAACAAAGGTTAGCGATAGAAGAGAGGGAGTAATTGACAAATCAATGACACTGATGATATACCATCAAGGAACTAGAAGGAAAGGAGTGTGAATGGTTTATGTATATTATTTCATAGGAAAAGATCTGCAAATTAAGAGAGATTATGCTTTATGGCTCTGGTTTCCTCAATGAAGGTAGTCTGAAAGTAAGTGGAGTATTTCATAAGATGTGTGCAGACTTAGAGTACTAGTTGAGGGAGAGGAGGCTAAGTAAAAATAAAAGAATTGATGGGTGCTGAGCATACAGCTGAGGTTTGAAAATATGACCTTATTGTGGCAGCATCTAAAAGACTAGGGGATTTCTCACTAGCAGTACTCAACTGTTAGGGTGTGGGAAAGAGGAGATCAAAGCCCTGATTGGGGTTTTCTTTGGGCTAAGTTAAGAGGATAAAGTTTCAGGGTTTCTCTGAGTAGTAGTCAAAAGCTTCTCTAGGTGAGCAAAACCTGTTTCTTAAGACGTCTGTCCAGTACTCCTATGACAAGGAGGAAAATTGCATTTATCGGAGTTTCTCTTGGGAAGAACGACATACACTATTATTTGAAAGAACTATTTCTGGAATAGTTCCCCAAAGGTATGTTGAAGCAATAAATAATACGAAATGATATGCATGGGGGGTGATTTTGTTCTGATCAACAGAGAGAGGAGATAGTACAAAAACAAGAAAAATGGAAGAAAGAGAAAAAGGTTGCAGAAGTCTGACTCCTGTACAAAATAACTCCTCACCATCACCCCTAAGTATTTGGGGACATACTTATAAATACCTAATGGAAACTCATGTATCATGTAAACTAGACAAGAAACTGAATTTCAATGCAAGGGATACAGATGCAAAATACAGATACAGGAACTGGAGGCACAGCGGATCATGAGAATTTAACCTCTCAGGAGTGAACATTGATGATTCACATGGTTTACCTTCATTGGCAGGAAGGCCCCCACTACAGTGTCTCAAGAACAAAATTCAAACTCTTTTCTCTCCATGTCCTCTAACTGTCTTTATACATATGAAGTCTTCAATAGATAAACTCTATTCTGAGGCATCCCCTCAAGGAAGTATAAGAGGAAATGAAGAAAAAAGTGACTGGATTTCTGACCTTTCACTGCTTCTGAATAAACAACTCAAGGCACAGCTCAGTACTGTCATTTTCATATAACAAGGGCATGACATTTTCAAACATCAAAGTACTATGATAGCACATGAAAATTTTCTGAGCAAGACTAGGTAACCAAAAACATGTGCATTCAGTACTTATTGTACCCTCCTGTGGCTGGGCTAAAAAGTAAACCCACTCTAAAAGCAACCGTATACCAAAAGCCATAGGCATCTGTTCCTCAAGGTAAATGCTGGCTCTCAGGTCTCTTCTGGATGGTCCAAAAAAGACATTGTCTGGAAACAGCTTGTCAAATTGGTCACTATAATGGCTAATGCTGGATTAATCAATAATCAGGTTAAATTTGTGCTTAGTATGTCAGGAAAGCAGGGCTGCCAAATTTTTTTTTCTCCAATGAAATGCTTCCAAGTAATCACTATAGGAAAATGTATTGGGCAAGGGTTGGAATTCTTCTGATTTGGGATTATATTGGGAGCTGGAGAGATAGAAACCACACTTTTATCAGTAATTATGTCTTCAAAAATTCTTCTGTGGCTTCTGTAGATGGGTATTATTGGCAGACATATTGGTGTCGGTTCTTAAACAAAGAGATACCAAACAAGTTGAGACAGTCACTGAGGAGGAAAAAGGAAAATGTCGAAGTTCATTTGATGAAGATGAAGGACAGAAAATATTTTACAATATTGTCTTACACATTCAGCTATCAAGTCTTAAATAACTCAAAGTCTTTAAGCTAACAATATGTTGACTAATAGAAGTCCTTAGGGAATTGATTTAATTAATAGATAATAATTATTCATAAAATAATCATAATTAGCATATCAATTGTATGTAAATCCACTACTTCTGAAGTATTATACTTGAGGGTGTTGAAGGTGCTTAGAAACACTTTATAGTCTACATTGTTTAAACCTTATGCTTATAATTAAATTATACTCTCTGTAAGCAAAGAATTATTTTTGGCAAAGAAAACTTTAAGTCCATTTCAATCTCAGATATCCTAAACAATCATGAAATCTGAATATTGCAGTTTTTAAAAAGATTGTAGTGTAGCTTTTATATTTTCCTCCTCCTCCTCCTTTTCCTCCTCTTTCTTCTTCTTTTGGTAATATGGGGAGGGAAATCCAGAAGATGTGCCTATATTTGACATGAGTAAAAAAAACAGTCCAAAGATAATTTACAAAATTATAAATTATTAACAGTTTATCTTAAAATATACCATAATTGCTCATTTTGCATCCCAAAGCACATGTAACATCAGAGTGGTCAGGTTGGTATCTTCTATTTTGCTATAGCCACGTGACCAATGGGATAATGTATTGCTTATTACTGCCAGAACCCAACAAAACTTTTCTATTTTTATGGAAGATATGAGAAAAGGATAGCTTTTGATGAGATGTAAATAAGCTGTGTCTCTGTTTACTATCAAAAAGTATTAATCCATTATATTAACCAAGGTAAAGTTATTATAATAGTATTAACATTAATATCAGTGGGGAAATATCCTATTGGCCTACTATAGAAGCTTCGAATCAAAGATAGTCTCCAGGCCGGGCGCGGTGGCTCAAGCCTGTAATCCTAGCACTTAGGGAGGCGGAGACAGGCGGATCACGAGGTCAGGAGATCGAGACCATCCTGGCTAACAGGGTGAAACCCCGTCTCTACTAAAAAATACAAAAAACTAGCTGGGCAAGGTGGCGGGCGCCTGTAGTCCCAGCTACTCGGGAGGCTGAGGCAGGAGAATGGCGTGAACCTGGGAGGCGGAGCTTGCAGTGAGCCGAGATTGTGCCACTGTACTCTAACCTGGGCGACACAGAGAGATTCCATCTCAAAAAAAAAAAAAAAAAAAAAAAAAAACACTCGATTCTCACTCTATTACCCTCTTTCTACCCAGCCTTGCTATCTTTCTATACAACAGTTAGCATATCCTGATACATATATATATATATATATTTTTTTTTTTTTTTTTCTCCCTGTTTTTTCCTCTGGAAAGTAAGTTCCTTCAGAGCAGTCAGAGTATTTGGTTTCTTATCTATTGTATCCCTAGTTCCTAAAATAGCGTTTGAAACATAGAAAGTATAAAATTCATTCATTTAATAAATATTTATTGAGAGTCCAGTATTATTCTAAGTGCTTCGGATACATTGGTGAACAAAGCACTTTGCCTATGTAGTTTACATTGAGTTTCTGGGGTGGACAAGTGAGGAGGGTGAAAGAAATATAAATATATATATATATATAATAAATAAGGTAATTATGTACTATATTGGAAGACATATGGAAAAAATAAAGTGCAGTGAAGACAGTCAGGTGTACTAAGGGGTCAGATTACACTGTTAAATAGGGTGAAATAAATATTTAGGAATAAATAATATTTATTGAATAAATAAATATGTATTATATGAATGAATAAATATTTGTTTAATGAATGAATATGTCTTCTATTCTATTTGGCCAGCTATTACACACACACACACACACACACACACACATATATATATTCCCTTATCTAGAACAGTGCCTGGCACAAAATAAATAACAAATAAATAATTATGGAATGAATGAATTAATAGACTTTGTTAAATTTTCGGTAGTAATCATCTCTGTATCCTCTTTACAGAAGTTGAAATAAGTAATTAGATATTACAATAAGTAATTACACATACAACATTTATATATATGTAAAATAGCTGACCAAATAGAATATATATGCATACATATATACATAAACTTGAATTAGTTGAATAACTTTGGCTCACTAACAACGACAACATGAATGAAAATTTCGTGAATAGAAACTTTCTTTTGTTTGAACTAGATACTTCAGCTAATGTAAAAATAATTTGGGAATCTATATTCTTAAATAAGGTAACCTGATCATAGGACATCTGAGTTGGAAATAAATTTGTACAATTTCTAGTGATGTAATTCCTTTCAGTGAAAAAAAAAGCTGTGCTATGTTTCACTCAGATAGGGCTTTAGAGGAAGAGCCAAATCTCCTAAACTACCAATCTAGTGTTCTTTCCATTGTATCAGACCAATTCAAATCAAAATTTTATTTCTGAGTTGACCTACTAGCCTCGTATAAATGCAACATATGTTATGTCTCTAGGTAAAGTCAACTTGTTTTCTGTATTTCAGTCTCCTAAGCTATAAAAAAGGATAAGGAAGAAAAAATTTGCCATCTGCTTTGTAATCATATCACTAGAAATAATAATGTTCCTATGTGAACTTCTAACTCCCAACTTTAGCTTATTTGACTGTCTAATTACTTATTTCATATATTTAAGGATTTTTACTGGGCTGGTTCAGGCACTGTGCTAAGCACTGAGGATACGGAGATGATTAGCACTGGATAATTTTTTTTTTTTTCCCGAGATGGAGTCTTGCTCTGTCACCCAGGGTGGAGTGCAGTGGCACGATCTTGGCTCACTGTAAACTCTGCCTCCCAGATTCAAGCAATCTCCTGCCTCAGCATCCTGAATAGCTGGGATTACAGGCACATGCCACCACGCCCAGCTAATTTTTGTATTTTTAGTGGAGATGGGGTTTCACCATGCTGGTCAGACTGGTCTTGAACTCCTGACCTCGTGATCCACCCACCTTGGCCTCCCAAAGTGCTGAGATTACAGGTGTGAGCCACAGCACCTGGCCACCACTGGATAATTTAACAAAGCCCATTTATTAATTCACTCCATGATTATTTATTGGCTATTTACTTTGTGCCAGAAATTGTTCTAGATATGGGAAGAGCAGCAAAAAACAGAATATGCAGTCACTGCTGTTATGTAGTATGTGTTTTAGGAGATGGGAGGTGAGACAAATAATAATCAACTAAACACAGATAGACAACGTAATGTTAGGCTGATTATCCCTAAGAAGAAAAGTAAAATAAAGAAGGGGATAGAGAGTGATGGGATAGTTATGATTTTAAATATAACCATCAGGAAAGGCCTCTCTGAGGGGGTCACTACTGAGCAATACCTAAAAGAAATAAGAGAGAAAACTGCAAAGATGTGGGAGATGGGGATTCAAGGCAAAAAGTAGAGCTGGAGACTGATCTGCTTGACATCATGTTCTAGATATAACAAGGTGGCCTGTATGAGCAGTGTGCTGAAGCCAGCTAGTACTGGCCCATGAAGACTAATTACGTGCATCTCTTCCCAACTCTATGTTTATCATATTTGTAGCTTGAAATTGGCCATAGCGGGAGTACTTACATTAAGCAAATCAGCAGACACAACGAAGCAGTGCTTCTCTGCCAAAGAGCCATTTCTTAAACTTTTACTGGCACACCACTGCTTCTGTTCCAGTGCACTGAAGTAGGGGAGATTAGTAAAGGCAAAATCATCTCGTTAGGATTTAGATCTGACTTCTATGAGTCCAGTTCACATGGTGGAGTCCTGGTCAAATGATTGTGCTTGTTTCCTTATAAATCCTTATAAACTCCCATACCCAAAACTTGAAGTAAGCTTGATAGTTACTGCTTTTCTTATTGCAAATAGTGTCAAAGAGAAAAGTCTTTTTTCCCCATCCTTGAACTTATGTGCCATTCCTACTTTTCAAAAATGTTTAGTCTCCTCCTTTGATCTGTAATATTGGTTTTATAGTATTCTCAATACCACCGTCTAAACCTGAAAGAACAAAAAACAGCCTGAGAAAGGCCAGGAATCAAAAATACTAATACCTCCCAAAGTGAGTAGGACATAATAATGGTTTCATAATACCCAGATTGGAAGATATAGTACTTTCGTGCAGCCCTAAAATACTCAGCATCATAGAACTGCTATCGTAACTTTTTTAGAACTTTTTGTCAGCTGTGAGTGTGATGGTAGTGATGGTAAAGCAAGTAATGTATTGCAAGAAATGTCATATGACATTGTTTTCTTTTCTTTTCTTTTCTTTTTTTTTTAATTTTTGAGACGGAATTTCACTCTCGTTGCCTAGGCTGGAGTGCAATGGTGCCATCTTAGCTCATCGCAGTCTCCACCTCCAGGGTTCAAGCAATTCTCCTGCTTCAACCTCCTGAGTAACTGGGATTACAGACACACACCATTATGCTCGGCTAATTTTGTATTTTTAGTAGATGGGGTTTCTCCATGTTGGTCAGTCTGGTCTCAAACTCCCGACCTTAGGTGATCTGCCCACCTCGGCCTCCCAAAGCGCTAGGATTACAGGCGTGAGCCACTGCACCTGGCCTCATTGTTTTCAATTAATTCACAGTGTATGCAATTATAATTAATGTATACAGAGAATCTTATTTTTACTATTTTTTATATGTGATAGAAGATTTCATTTATTAACTCAGATACTTAAATACAGGTAAAAAGAGGTTAAAGCCTGGGCGCGGTGACTCATTCCTGTAATCCCAGCACTTTGGGAGGCAGAGGCAGGTGGATCACCTGAACAGGAGTTCGAGACCAGCCTGGCCAACATGGTGGAACCCTTTCTCTACTAAAAATACAAAAAGTTAGCCTGGCATGGTCGTGGGTGCCTGTAATCCCAGACACTCGGGAGGCTGAGCCAGGAGAATTGTTTGAACCTGGGAGGCGGAGGTTGCGGTGAGCCGAGGTGGTGCCACTGCACTCCAGCCTGGGCAACAGAGTGAGACTCCATCTCAAAAAACATAAATAAATAAAATAAAAGAGGCTAAAAGCAAAATAAAAGTTTTATTAGTTGTGAATCTGGTTTCAAGTCATAGAAATAACTTGACTGGCTTAAAGAAAAGAGAGAGAGACACAGACAGAGACCAAAGCAAAGAGAGACAGAAACTCAAGGGTAAGAGTAGCTTTGGATCTTAGGAAATACTGGAACAAGGACCTGGAAAACCATTGTAGATATAGTCTCTGTCACTTAGTTTTGTTCTCTCTACATCAGCTTCATTCTTTTATTCCTTCTTTAGATCAGTTAACTCTCCTCTTAGCCCACATTGTAGAAACTGACTATCCATTATTACTGAGTTGACATGTTACCTTTCTAATCACAAAAGAAGGCCAACTGAGTCTTTTCTCCTATTTCTAAACTTTTGTGTGGAAGAATCTGACTGGCACACTTCGATAAGCAACCCATTCCTGATCTAATCAGCTATGGCCTAAAGGACTAGGCTCACACAGAATGAATATGGCTGCTGAAAGCCCATCTGTTTGAAGAGGGTCAAGGAATTAGGAAAGAGATAATTCATACAGAACAAGGATTTTTTTATGGGCTAAGCAGTTATCCCATAAGTGGCCACATCAAAATCTTTTTTTTTTGTTTTTTTTTTTTTGTGTGTGTTTTTGAGATGGAGTCTCACTCTGTTGCCCAGGCTGGAGTGCAGTGGCACTATCTTGGCTCACTGCAACCTCCACCTCCCAGGTTCAAGTGATTCTCCTTCCTCAGCCTCTGGAGTAGCTAGGACTACAGGCGCCCACCACCAGGCCCGGCTAATTTTTGTATTTTTTAGTAGAGACGAGGTTTTGCCATGTTGGCCAGGGTGGTTCTCTAACTCGTGAGCTTATGATCCGCCCACCTCGGCCTCCCAAAGTGCTGGGATTACAGGCGTAAGCCACCGTGCCCGGCTCAAAATCTTTCATAGTAAATTCTAGAGTAGAAAGGGACTTAAAAAAATCACCAAATCCAATCCACTGCCCAGTCCCGTGATCTCTTCTGTCATCTCTCTAACAGATGCGTTAAGCCTCTGCTGGTAGAGAGCTGACTAAAGCATGAGGCAGCTCATTCCAGTATGAAGCAATTTTATTGTTAGAAGGTTCATTCTTAAGCTGAGCTGAAATTTGCCTCTCTATAACTTTAATCCATTCTGCCTTGTAGAACAATAAAAACAGGCCTAGTTCCTCTTTTTTTGTATGACAGCCCTTTATTTATTACAAGATAACATGTTCTTCACTAGTCTTCCCCATGGTAAACATCTCCAACTCCTTCAAACATTCTTTCTTGGACATGGATCCCCTATCCTTCACTATTTTAGTAGTCAGTTGGTTTTCATTGTCTAAAATAAAAAATGTGTACTCTAAATGTATAAAGCAGTAAAGGAATACCTTGGCTCATATTAGAGTCAGTCTTCAGAAAGTGGATGATTCAGCAGCTTAATTACTCATTCATCCTTCAACAAATATTTAGAGAGTGTCTACTATGTGCCAGGCATTTGTACTAGGCACTTGAGAGACATCAGGGACAAAACAAACTGTCGTTCTAGAACTTGTATTCCAGAGGAGAGAGAAAGATAGTAAACAATAAATGTAAAACTAAATAAATTATATCGCATATTACCATATAATATATGCTTTGAAAAAAGAATAGAGCAAGAAAAGGGGGTTTGAGACTGTCAGAGAGGAATAGCAAGTGGCTGTATTAAATAGCGTGACCAGGGTATTTCTCATTGAGAAGGGAGGACTTGAATAAAGACCTATAAATGAGGGAGTTATCTAGGCGAAGAGCGGAGCAGGGAAGTTTGAGGGAAGAGCAGAGAAAGAGCTTAAACAAAGGCTGTAAGGCAAGACAGTGTCAGGCATGCTTTAGGAAGAGCAAAATAGGCCAGTGTATTGGTGAGCAATGAGTGAAGAGGAAAGACGTTAGAGATGAGGTCAGAGAGATGACGGGATTTAAAAACCTTTGTAAGGACCTTGGCTTTTGCTTAGAATGCAAGCAGTTTCCATATCTAGATTCTCAGCAGAGTAGCAACATGATTTTATAATTTTAAATGATCTCCTTGGTTTCCTCCTATTAAGAATAGATTGTTGGGGCCAGGTGTGGTAGCTCACACCTGTAATCCCAGCACTTTGGGAGGTCAAGGCGGGCAGTTCACCTGAGGTCAGGAGTTTGAGACCAGCCTGACCAATATGGTGAAACCCTGTCTCTACTAAAAATGCAAAAATTAGCCAGGCGTGGTGGTGTGTGCCTGTAGTCCCAGCTACTCAGGAGGCGGAGACAGGAGAATTGCTTGAACCTGGGCGGCAGAGGTTGTAGTGAGCTGAGATGGAGCCATTGTACTCCAGCTTGGGCAACAGAGTGAGACTCCATCTCAGGAAAAAAAAAAAAAAAAAGAATAGATCATTGGGACACAAAAGCTTCTTTCCTCGTTCTATAGGCTTTATGTTTAGGTAAGCACCTTTTGCGTTTTAGTGTGGCTGCCAACATTGATCAGAGTTATATGCTTCCATTGAATACATTTGTGTCTATCATCACACATCAATTTCATGCTTATTAACTCACCTTTGAACCAACTCCTGGATTCAAGGAAATGCTATGCTTTGATTGATTTTAGGTCTGAATTACCTGAAACTATCGCCATGAAAGGAGAATGATCACTTTGATTGGTTTACCTCTGGAGCTGGGAAAGAGGGTCAAACCTACCCAAATTGCATGGCTACTCCACATCAAGAGTACAGAATGAACACTAGTCAGAACGCCCGCCCTAATCATCCTAGTATAAGGAGAATTGTTTTTTTCATATTCATTCTAACTCAACATAATATGTGCGCAAAATTGAGTAGAACATGATGAAACTATGACAACCTTAACTGAACACTTACTTCATTAACAAAACCTAAGATTGTAATTGCTTTGGGTCAATGCCTCATGATTTCTTTACAGGGACTGTTATCAAGCCACACATCTCCTTATATGGAAAGTATTTATGCAGCTTGCTTTTTTTTTTTTAACACTGTAAATACATAAAATTTTTATTTGTCAATTAGAAATGAAAATAAAAAACTAAAGCAATAGGGCCACTGTGTACATCAATGGATTTCTAGTTGGCAAGTTCCCATTTTAAATAGGTTAAGTGAACAGGAGAATTCCTAAAAGCCAGAATTAGAAATTGGTGTATATATCCACAGTAGTATACTGTCTCTCTCTACAAGTTCATTCAATTTTTTTTTTTAAATTAATCCTTTTTGTTGTTCAGAGCTGTAACATCCTTCTCTAACCACCTTTATAAAACAGTACCCTCACTCAGCGACTCTATTATTTTAATCTGTTATATTTCCTTCAAAACTCTTACCATCCTCAAAACCATTTAATTTGTCTACTTGCTCATAGTTTATTTCTTCCACTACCATGTAAGGTTCATGAGAGAAGGGCTTTTTTACATCTGGTTTACTGTTGTATCCTTAGTGCCTGGAACAGTATCTGATATACAGTAAGTGCTCAGTAAGTACTGACTGAATTAATGAATTAATTATATAATGGATAAATGAATAGAAATGCTACGACTGGACCACTACAATCTCAAGAAATAATTCATATACATTATAAAAATAGGAAATAACAAAAGTTGTTTGATGTTATAGAAAATTGAGCATACTTACTGGTTTGTGATTTTTTTTGTGTGTTGTTTTTGTTCTGTTTTTAACTTTTATTTTAAGTTCAGGAGTACAAGTGCAGGTTTGTTACATAGGTAAACTTGTGTCATGGGGGTTTGTTGTACAGATTATGTCATTACCCAGGTACTAAGCCTGGTACCCATTAGTTATTTTTCCTGACCCTCTCCCTCCTTCCACTCTCCACTCTCCTAAAGGCCGTAGTGTGTGTTGTTCCTCTCTATGTATTCATATTTTCATTATTTAGCTCCTACTTGTAAGTGAAAACATGCATTATTTGGTTTTCTGTCCCTATGTTAATATACTAAGGATAATTTCCTCCAGCTGTCCCCGCAAAGGACATGATCTCATTCTTTCTTATGGCTGCATAATGTTCTATAGTGTATATGTACCACATTGTCTTTATCCAGTCTATAGTTGATGGACATTTAGGTTGACTCTATGTCTTTGCTTTTGTGAACAGTGTAGCTTGATTTTTTTAACCTATGAGAGACTTTCCATTTATATTCATTTTATGCTCCTTTCAATATCATTTGGAATGCTGATTCTGTCTTCCCAATATATTTGTCATTTGCAAATTTGGTAAACATACTTCACTGTAAATATTAAGCAACAACAAAATCATATTCCCTTCCCCTTCCTTAAAAGGATACTTTATTTTTGTCAGGCCTCTGAGCCCAAGCTAAGCCATCATAGCCCCTGTGACCTGCACGTATACATCCAGATGGCCTGAAGCAACTGAAGATCCACAAAAGAAGTGAAAATGGCCCTAACTGATGACATTCTATCATTGTAATTTATTTCTGCCCCAACCTAACTGATCAATGTACTTTGTAATCTCCCCCACCCTTAAGAAGGTTCTTTATAATCTCCCCCACCCTTAAGAAGGTTCTTTATAATCTCTCCCACCCTTAAGAAGGTTCTTTGTAATTCTCCCCACCCTTGAGAATGTACTTTGTGAGATCCACCCCCTGCCCCCCAAAACATTGCTCCTAACTCTACCGCCTATCCCAAAACCTATGAGAACTAATGATAATTCACTACACTTTGCTGACTCTCTTTTCAGACTCAGCTCGCTTGCACCCAGGTGAAATAAACAGCCATGTTGCAGCCATGTTGCTCACACAAAGCCTGTTTGGTGGTCTCTTCACACGGACACGTGAGACAATTTCTATCATTGAAAATGATCATGGGGGTGAGGGGATCATAGTCTGAAGTGACAATCCTTCAACAGAGACATCTATTGCAAAACAATTAAGAGACAACAAAACTGGAACTATTTTCAGCTTCATTTCTTAGTTCTTCATTGCTACTGTCAAGAATTAAAACTACTTTGAAAACTTTAGAAATATTAAAAGATTTTGAAAAGGCTGATGACTTTCATTTGTTGTTTCATTTGTTTCATTGTTTCAAAGTTCCATTCTTTGTGACATTTTCAAAGAATTTAGTTTTGAAGTGTTTTTCATTCCAGGTATGAGCTTAAAACCTGTATGTTGACTTAAATTACAGTATTTTTTTCTTTTTTTTGAGACCGAGTTTCACTCTTGTTGCCCAGGCAGCTGGAGTGCAATGGCGCGATCTCGGCTCACTGCAACCTCCACCTCCTGGGTTCAAGTGATTCTCCTGCCTCAGCTTCCCTAGTAGCTGGGATTACAGGCACCCACCACCACACCCAGCTAATTTTTTATATTTTTAGTAGAGACAGGGTTTCACTATGTTGGTCAGGCTGGTCTAGAACTCCTGACCTCAGGTGATCCACCACCTCAGCCTCCCAAAGTGCTGGGATCACAGGCCTGAGCCACTGTGCCCGGGCTCAACTACAGTGTTTTTATTTGCAAATCAGTTTCTTTGTTTTCACCTATGTGGCTGTTTGCATAAGGCCACATACATTATGATGTGGATTTTATAAGATTTTTGTATTTCATAGTTGGTAATATTACAAGCAAAATGATGTTGTTTCCTTTGTATTTAGCATTTTTTCCCATCTTTAACTTTTCTGTGTATTTTTCTTTACTTTTCTCATTTTCTCCCCTAGTTTAGGTCTTTATGTATGATCATTCTAAAAACTGCTGATCCACTCAAACTATTGTGTTCTCTTCCAAGAATAATCTTTATTATGTGCTCAATATAGGGAGGACAGCCAGCTATGCTGAGCTTTTTTCAGTAAACATGGAGATAAGCAGTCACTATTGCTGAATACAAAAGAGGCAATGTTTGTGCTAAAACAGTCCTTTTCTCACTGCCATCTAATTCCTTCTCTTTTTTAATGTAAAATTTATTTTTATCAAAGTAACACATGCACATAGCTTAAAAAGTAAATAGTTCTGGAAGATTTACTGTGACATTTTTAAACCAAAAGTATCTGAGACAGGTTTCAATCAATTTAGAAGTTTATTTTGCCAAGGTTAAGGACACGTCTATGACAGCATCAGGAGGTTCTGAGAACATGTGCCCAACGTGGTCAGGCTACAGCTTGGTTTTATGTTTCAGGGAGACAATTTGTACATGTTCTAACTGAAAAGGTAGGACAACCCAAAGCAGGGGCTTCCAGGTCATAGGTAGATTCAAAGATTTGACTATTGGCAATTAGTTGAAAGAGTTTATCTATAGACCTGGAATCAATAGAAGGGAGTGTCTGGTTTAAGATAAGGGCTTGTGGAAACCAAAGTTTTTATTATGCAGATGAAGCTTCCAGGTAGCAGGTTTCAGAGAGAGTAGATTGTGTTAAGATCTCTGTTTTTTTTTTTTTTTGAGAAGGAGTCTTGCTCTGTCGCCCAGGCTGGAGTGCAGTGGCCGGATCTCATCTCACTGCAAGCTCCGCCTCCCAGGTTCACGCCATTCTCCGGCCTCAGCCTCCCGAGTAGCTGGTAATACAGGCGCCCGCCACCTCGCCCGGCTAGTTTTTTGTATTTTTTTTTTTTTTGAGGCAGAGTCTCGCTCTGTCGCCCAGACTGGAGTGCAGTGGCCGGATCTCAGCTCACTGCAAACTCCGCCTCCCGGGTTCACGCCATTCTACTGCCTCAGCCTCCCGAGTAGCTGGGACTACAGGCGCTCGCCACCTCGTCCGGCTAGTTTTTTGTATTTTTTAGTAGAGACGGGGTTTCACTGTGTTAGCCAGGATGGTTTCGATCTCCTGACCTCGTGATAGTTTTTTGTATTTTTTAGTAGAGACGGGGTTTCACCGTGTTAGCCAGGATGGTCTCGATCTCCTGACCTCGTGATCCACCCGTCTCGGCCTCCCAAAGTGCTGGGATTACAGGCTTGAGCCACCGCGCCGGGCTAGATCTCTGTTTTAATGTTAATGCTGGTCAGTTCCTTGATTCTGAAGACTAGAGGATACAGTGAGGCCACCCATTCCCATCAGGGCCTGAACTCATGTTTTGCGTTAACTCTGGAATGCCATTGGCCAAGAAGAGAAGTCCATTCAGTTGGAGGGGAGGGGCTTCAAATTTTATTTCTGGCCTACAACAAAAACAACAGTCAAAAGTATACTTTTCTATCTCCTTATTTCTCATTCTGTGGTGCCATGCCCCAGAAGCAGCTACTTTGAATTCTCCCTAATCATCATGATATTTACCTCCATACTTCTGAAAAATATGCTCATGTGCCGTTTTCTCATCTATTAATTCTAGACATATTCTATTGACTTCCAACTTTTGAAGATGAGAGTTTATAACCCTACCACATACACATATGTGCACATCCATATTTCTCTTCCTTCTCTGACAAAATTGTTTCACAATCTTAATTTTATTAGTATTCAGTGTTTATATTATTATGAAGATGGAATTACTTTTACAAACCGAGCCACAGAGTGTGCTATAATTATATTTCTTTACAACTTTTCCTTATTCTGTAGTGAATTTAAAACATATTTCATGTGTTTTTGGTTAATGCTTTCCCTAAGCTTGCCAATAGTGCCACAAACCTCCACTAAACATATACAGACATACTATATTTTATCTATAAAAGTTATATGTTTTTCTTAGAAACGTCTTTCCTTGAGCCTTCTGGTCTCATATTCCATTGTAATCATATGACTAATGCACAGCTATTGGAGCTTCTTTCACCAACATACAATTTTCTTCTCTTCTATAGTGGATCTCTGGTGTCCTGGGTTCAATATCTTCTTTCCTGATATATTACCCTCATTGGGAAATACATCTTCCAGAATATTCCAAATAAAAAAAAAACATAGAAAACAAATTTTTGACATTTCGTGTATCTAGAGTTATGTTTATTCTATTTTCATATGTTACTGATAGTTTGGAAAGGAATACTTTTTCCCAGTACTGCACTCAGAAGCTTTGTGCTAGTCTGCCTAGAAGGGGTGTTGACAAGTGAAAAAAGTATCTTAGTACAGTTTTACCTTGAATTCCTTTAAAATGAGGCTGAGCATATTTGTCTTTACTTTTCTGTAATATGTCATAATCTATTCATATGCTTTATCTATTTTTCTATTTGATTGTTGGCTTTTGATTTTTTATTTGTAGGAACTCCTTATATATTAAAGAAATTAGTACACTTTCCTTTTTAAATGGTAGGAATTGCTAATATTTTACACCCATTTAGGCAACTTGGCAGCCTCTTTTAAAATAAAATAAAAAAACCCTATCTAGTAATTTTTATTTATAGTATTTATCTAGAAGACATATTCACACATGCAGGGAACATCTTAGAGACAAGGATATTCATTGCAGAATTGTGTGTAAATAGCAAGATTGGAGGCAACTTAAATGTTCATCAACATGATCAAGATAAATAAATCATGATTTACTTATTCAGTGGAGTATTATGCAGGTGTGTATAAACAATGAGGCAGCTCTAAACATACTGATAAGGAAAGATCTCTAAGATGTAAATTTTTAAAGTTGAAAATATGTTACAGAATAGTGTGCATAAGTTACCGATTTTGAATCAAAAGAAAAACTATATATGTAATCAAAATATGTCTTTGAACATCTCTGAAAAAGTATGTAATTAACTGGTAAGATGGTTTGCCTCTGGAACATGGAACTCAGTAGCTGGAGAGCAGGAGTGAAAAGTATATGCTTTTTATTTTTTTGACACCCCCTCCAAGCAGATATAGCACAAAGTTTACAGGCACAGTACTGAGAAAAAAGCATTCCTTTCCAAACTATCAATAACATGTGAAAGTAGAATAAAATATATCTCTAAATATGCAAAATATTAAAAAAAAGTTTCCTATGGATTTTTTTCTGGAACCTTCTGGAAGACTCCAGAAGAGAATTGGAGAGGGAATATATCAGGAAAGAAGATATGGGATCCAAGAAACCAGAGATCAAATATAGAAGAGAAACATATATTGGTGAAAGAAGCCCCAGGCCAGTAGCTATACAGCAGCTTTATTGATATATAATTTACATCCTCTGAAATTTATCAGTATTAAGTGTTTAATTCAATGAATTTTAATATATTTACAGAGTTGTACCATCATCTCCACAATCTGGTTTTCAAACATTTCCATCATCCTGAAGAGAAATTTGTGCCCATTTACAGTTATTCCCCATTCCTACTCCCAGCTCTAGGCGACCGCTTCTTTACTTTCTATCTCTACATATTTGTCTTTTCTGGAAATGCTGTATATGATTTCACATCTTTTGAATGTGCTCTCCTCTATTTTGTATTTTGATAACCTATTCAAAAGTAAAATATTATCTAATTGATCCTATTATTATTCCTTCTTCTCAAATGAAGAAACTACAGGATGAAAAATTTAAATGATGTCTTTGGTAGTATAAGCAGTCAAGAGGTGGGACTAAGAATAAAATCAGAACATTATGAACCAGATCCTACTTCCTATTTTTATTGAATAAATATTAGTCCTCATTTTGGCCTAGCATATGCTGAAATTTAATCATCGTTCACATAAGTGTAAATCTCTGTAAAAGGTCAAAACATTTACCATTCAGATGGGAAAGAACAAATCGTTATACTGCAAAAAGATATGGGTATGAAAATAATACTGTACAGGCACTTCACTTTTTATTGCCTTATTTTGTTAGGAATCCATAAACACTAATAGAATCTTGTCATATATTACAAAGGCTGGCCATCTGCTAATGTTGAGATTAATAATCTATCCCATGGTTAACTCATAAAATCATACAGATTTAGATTTGGATAGGGCTTTAGAAATTTATCTATGACATTTTCACAGATTTATTCCTGTAGATACCAGCCAATCTTATTACTTTAGTGACATGTTTAACAACCTTTGTGAAAATCTCTATATAGATTTATTTTTATGAATATTGTTGGCTGTTACAATCTAAGCTACAAATTTGTGGTCTGTTCCTTCTCAAATGAATAATAGTAATAACGAAAATAACAAGCATGATGATAACCCTCTTTGCTAAGTATTTACTGTAAGTAAGTTGTTACTGAGCTAGGGAGGTGCCTTACATAAGTTAAGGTATTTACTTCACAGTCTTCTAGGATGAAGGCCCTATTTCCTTTTTTTTTCTTTTGAGATGGAGCCTCACTCTGTCGCCAGGCTAGAGTGCAGTGGCATGATCTTAGCTCACTGCAACCTCCGACTCCCTGGTTAAAGCGATTCTCCTGCCTCAGCCTCCTGAGTAGCTGGGAGTACAGGCATGTTTCACCACGCCCGGCTAATTTTTGTATATTTAGCGGAGACGGGGTTTCACCATGTTGGCCAGGATGGTCTCAATCTCCTGACCTCGTGATCTGCCTGCCTTGGTCTCCCAAAGTGCTGTGATTACATACCTAAGTCACCGCGCCTGGCCCAAAGGCCCTATTTTTAATCCTATATTCAGCAAAGGAAAGTTTACTGGAGAGGTTAATGAACGTGCCTAATGTCACACAGGTATTAAATGAAAGAGCTCAAATGTGAACCCAGGCTTTAATCAATATGCTTTTGCATACACTGTTGCATTAGCCTCATTCCTGACTCATGCTATGCTTTGTCCTCTTGTTTTATTCTTATTTCACTTCATGTCTTAATCTAGTACTTTACCTGCGTTGACTTGTAAATTACCTTGCATTTTTTCAGGAAAGTGTTAGCTTAAATAAGCAAGCAGATTAACTATTGTATGTTTGTGGTTATGTACTGTATTAGAAAAAAATAAAGAAACATGTGTTTTTGTGAACACTGTAATTTCTTCTGCTGCCTAAGGACAAGCTTCCCTCCTCATAGAATGGTTTGTCTTTGCTAAGATAAAGTGAGAACCAATCAATCAATATTGATCAAGCGAATGTGGGGAATACCGAGAATTAATACCATAGTTCCTGCCCTTTGGAAGCTTGCATATTTAAGTGTTGAGTGAAAACACATGTACGAAACCACAAATGGCACTAATAACAGATCCTTTAAGGTTTAAGGTGAAGAGGGTTATTGTAGGAAATTTGATGTGTGTGTGTGTGTTTTCTTTCTTGAGGCGGAGTTTCGCTCTTGTTGCCCAGGCTGGAGTGCAATGGCACCATCTCAGCACACCTCCGCCTCCTGGGTTCAAGCGATTCTTCTGCCTCAGCCTCCCGAGTAGCTGGGATTACAGGCATGCACCACCACCCTGGCTAATTTTGTATTTTTAGTAGAAACGTGGTTTCTCCATGTTAGTCAGGCTGGTCTTGAACTCCCGACCTCAGGTGATCCACTTCCCTCAGCCTCCCAAAGTGCTGGCATTACAGGAGTGAGCCACCGCTCCTGGTCTTCTTTTTTTTTTTTTTTTGACAATCCCATAGGCAAATCAATAATTTGTAAAAATGTGGGTGCTTTGAAGAGTTTTATAGCAAAGTGTTTGGACAAATGCTCTTCAAAGGTCTATCCAACTTAAAAGTAATATTATTTACGGCCGGGCGCGGTGGCTCACACCTGTAATCCCAGCACTTTGGGAGGCCGAGGAGGGCGGATCACCTGAGGTCCAGAGTTCAAGACCGGACTCAGGAGGCGGAAATTGCGGTTAGCCGAGATCGCGACATTGTACTCCAGCCCGGGCAACAAGAGCGAAACTCAAAAATATATATATATTTTAAGAATTATATAGAATATCATTTAGTATACTGAAATTCCAATTAGTAAAGGATAAGAGCTTTGCCTGAAGAAGATATGGAAAAACCCAGAGTATTGAGAGTAACTGGAGGGACACAGGGAGTATTTGTCATTTTTCAGAATTAGAAGTGCATTTGTGCTTGCGTGTGTTGGGGGTGGAGGTGAAGGGTGCAGGAGAAGGATGGGTACTGGCAAAGTCGTTACTCACTGAGATTTTCAAGAAGTCGGTGCCTCTCCCAATTTTGTTGAGCCTCTGGTAAAAACACGTTAAAGTAAAATGTCCACTATAGTATCAAGTAAAAATTGAGACCATAAGATATAGCAAAGGGAGTCAATTTGCATAGCCCATTTTACTTCTACCTTCTGTAAACAATCTGAAGACTCAGTTGCTCCCACTCCCATCTCCACTTTCCCTTTCATGCCTCCAAATGTTAAACTCCAACTATTGTAGCATTTTAACACATCGCTCCATTTGCGTCTATTTCCACCTAGGGTACCGTGAATATTTTCTACAGGTGCACACTAATCACCAACTGAAGTGAGGATCACATTTTCCTCCACGTGGGTTGGTACTACAGGTCTTGAAGCAAAAGCCTTATATTTCAGTCTGAGGAGTTCTACTTGCTTGAGAAAGTGCTGTTGTTACCAAGTGGTCTTGCTCAGTGGGGTAAAGGCTCTTTTGTTTTAGAGGCTGGAGCCAGTCTGCAAATAAAAGATGGCTTAGGAGAAAAGCTATCCAATGTTTTTTCCTTGGCCCGCATAGGTTGACGGTAGCCAAGCTGGCACTTGGCGTGGAGTGAAAAGTGGAGGCTGCTTGGGGGCCGTCCTGCAGTCAGGGAAGAGACAGTGTGGAGGGCTGTTGGGAGGTGTCCCCCAAGGAGTGGAAACCAGGACGCCGCGGTCTGCAGCAGCAGGCCAGGTTCCAGAGGGCGGCAGGCGGAGGGCGGAGGGAGGAAGGCGCGCGGAGGCGCGGAGGAGGCGTCGGCGGCGGCGCCCACTCCCCCTAGTCCCTGCGCCCCGCCGCTCGCCTCCCGCTGCCGGGCGCCGGCGCGCTCGGCTCTTTCCGCCGCCGCCGCTGCCGCGCGCTGCCCCGTGCGCCTCGGCACCTTCGGCAATTTCCGTCGGGCCCCAGCCGCCATTTTCTCGCCGCTTGTGTGGCTCGCTGGCTGCGTGGCTCGGTTCTTGTGAGCGAAGCTTTGTCCGGTTCGGCAATGGACGGGTATGTAATCGGGCCGGCGAGAAGGTGTGTGTGAGAGAGGAGTTGGACCGTCCTTCGGCCCTGTCCCGGGCCGGGGAGAAAACCTCCCGCGGCCCCTCCCAGGGCTGGGCTGCCGTTACCCAACCCCCGCCCCATCGCACACACCCCTCCCTTTGCTTCCCCCGGCGGGCTTTGGTCGAGAAAATGAGAAGAAAGCGGGCTTGGAGGCTGGGGAGGCACTGGGGCGATGGCGGGGGTGAGGATCCCGGAGTGGGAGCGGGCACCGGCTTGGCGGCGGGGGATGGAGTGGGAACCCCATAATGTCTCGCCGGTCCGTCCCTGCCCCCTCTAGGAGCCATTTCGATCCGTACCCTGGGACCCGACCCTTGGGTTAGCGGTGCCTGTAAGAGCGAGTGGGATGGGCAAAGACAGGCCTTTGGAGTGGGGGAGCCTCTAGGGGAAGAGGAGAGAGCCACCCCTTGTGGACCCCAGCCATCCGCAACCTCTCCGGCCTCACCCGGCCCACCGAGAGATGCCGGTGGCGGGAGCTCCGGGGAAAGCCTAGTGGGAGCCGCTGGGGAAGGGGGGAGGGCGTGCGGCGGCGGGAGGAAGGGGGAGGGCAGATGTCATACTCCTTTGTTTTCATTTGAGTCTGGTAGTGGGGGCGGGAGGGAGGAAAAATGCCTTTTTGTGGGGACTGAAGACATTCAAGGCTTGGCAAAAGGGCCCAGAAATTAAATCATCTAAAAAGCGAAGTGTTTGAGGCCGACATTAGTCACATGGGCAAAGGCCAACAGCAATGGCAGAAACAAGAGCAGATAGTCAACGCAGGGCTATCTCTTTAGCTACTTTGGTCAGTTTCTGGAAAAATGACTACAGAAACACAGAACTATGCTGCATCTTTGCGAACCTGAGTGAAAACAGAATGCTGAGTGAGGTGAGAGACAAGACTGTGAAATGGTAGGGACCAATGTCTCTCTGACTCGCTTCACACCTGAAAAGACTCAGTATTTTAAGTCGTCTTTAGAAAGGGGGCACGCTTAAGGTCGAAAATATAGCTTAAGGTCGAAAATATAGCAGTATGCAGCTCTTTTGGGAGTGTAAACATAATATCATTTAGCAAATACATTTATTAAAATCAGTGAGTATTTGAAGAATCAAAAATTTGGTTAAGCGCCTAGAGTTTGGTGTTTTTTAAAAGATATTAAAAAGAAGATTTTATAAAAGTTAACACAGTCTTACAGAATTCAAATCGTCCTAGATGTTACCTTAAGATTATTTTCCAGATGAAACAGATCCAGAGAATTTCGGTTTTCCCCCCAGATCAACACGGAAATTGATGTCAAAACTTGCACTAGAATTCATGTTTCCTGATTCCTGGTTCCTATGGAGACTACTAAAGAGTTTAAGCGTTAAATTATTAATCTCAGTATACTGGCATTGTGGAAATGGCATAGTGTTTTGGGTTTTGTGCTTTTTGGCTATTGAATGTGTTGTCAAAAAATACCACAAGTTTACTGAATTTTGCCTCACGTTTGAAAGTTACTTTTAGAAAACCAGGTTGATAACAGTACAGGTAAGTCACTGACCATCTGTGGTATTTTTTTTCCCCATCTGTATGTGAGTGGCTGGAAGAGTTTTGAATGATGAACTATCCTAAAAAGTTTTAGAGCCAAAGAGTGATTAGAAGAATAATAAGAAGTTGAAACTATTTATTTTTTTTTGCAGAATCGTCACTGAGGTTGCAGTTGGTGTGAAGGTAGGAAAAATATGTTTGAAACTGGGATCGTTGGATCTACTGTTATCATAATTACTGGAAAATTTTAGCTTTTGCTTTTGAAAACTATACTGTAGCTAACAAAACCCAAGTGTAAAATGTTTCTTTTCATTTCTAAAGTTGGACCACATTAACAGTTTGTAATCACCATAAGCTTTTCTAGAACTGGCCATCTAAGTATGAATGATCAGGAAATTAAAAATGCTTTCACACATGGCTTCTTGTAATATAAAATGATACCCCAATTTTCTGAGGGGAAATAATGATTTTAAATGGACGGTAAGTGGTTTGACCTATATCTTGTAATTTTGTTAATCTAAGTTTGTTTTTGTTTTTGTTTTGTTTTTTACTTTTTGTCATATGAAAATGAATATATTTTGGTCAATAAGAAGGCACATTAGAAATGAATTATCCTGATCCTTAAAAAGAAAGTTGTTGAGGCAATAGCTTCAAATTTGAATCAGAAGTTAAGAGCTGGTTTGTCTATTGAAGAAAGGCTTTATGGTCGAGATCCTTTGGAATCCTTCCTTTTGGCCAAGAAAACTACTCATCGTTTAAACTTTAGTTCTAATGCTTAACATTTTCTTGAGTACTTACAACTTTTAATGTAATGATGTAGTGTAATTTTTTTTTTTTTTTTTGAGGTGGAGCTTCACTCTGTTGCCCAGGCTAGATGCAGTGGCGCGATCTTGGCCCACTGCAACCTCTGCCTCCTGGGTTCAAGCAATTCTCCTGCCTCAGCCTACTGAGTAGCTGGGATTACAGGTGCTCACCACCACGCCCAACTAATTTGTATTTTTAGTAGAGATTGAGTTCACACTGTTGGTCAGGCTGGTCTCGAACTCCTTACCTTGTGATCTGCCTGCTTCGACCTCCCAAAGTTCTGGGATTGCAGGTGTGAGCCACCGTGCCCAGCCTGTATTGTCATTTTTCATTTGCAAACCTGTCTGTCCTGAGAGGCTATCTGCTTAGTCCATTGATGCTGACTGTTCAAACATTTTTTGGAATTCTTAAAATTGTATCCGTAATGATGTTATGTTCTTTCAAATACTTTTGGGAATGTTACTGTGTTTTCTTGCTTATTTTCTGTTGTCTTACCTATAGTGAACTAGATATTTGTCCATTCTTTAGGCTTGTTTCTTTAGTTCATTTTGTACAGACTGAAGGAGAAATAATAAGCTCTTTTTGGTGATAGTATTTTCCAAGTTGAGTTAGTCATGGGATTTAAAATCAGGAATAGCTAAAGAGTGCAAAATGGTAGATGTTGTAGTTTCCATCCAAACAAATTTCTTCTGTGAATTCTAGAAAATAATAAATGATACAAGTGTGAGTGTCCACTGTTAGTAGAAAAGGAGAGTAGTTTGTAGACAAGGCTCAGAATGAGTAGACAGAAAAAAACTGAGGAGACTAGGAGTAGGATGTCCAGATGTAATGTATTGGTTACACCAGTTTTTTATGTTAGTTGTTTGAGGAGAATACTTTAGAAGATGATAAAAAAAAAAGTTGCAAACCATTTTTAAAAATCCATTGTTTAATATAAAAGTCTGAATAATTAAAGTTAATTTAATTTTCTGGAATAATGGTTAAGAATTTTTGCTTTGCTGTCAGGCCTGTGTACAAGTAGTTAAGTGTTCTTTAAAAACATTTGTAAATTTGCTTTAAAGACACTGATGTATGTTTAAAAAAATTGAAACTGATTCACAGGTTTTTTTTTTTATTTCTTAGGTGTAGGTAATTGTGTTAAAATTTTGTGCCTTTTTACTTGAAATTATTGATATGTTACCACACATATAAACATCTTTATTTACGTAATTGATTGGATTCAAACTATTGTTCTGGCCCACATCTTGCCTTTCTTTTTTTTTTTGAATGAGAGTCCCCTCTGTCACCAGGCGGGAGAGCAGTTGCATGATCTCCGCTCACTGCAACCTCCGCCTCCCAGGGTTCAAGCGATTCTCCTGCCTCAGCCTCCCGAGTAACTGGGACTACAGGTGCACGCCACCACACCAGACTAACTTTTGTATTTTTAGTGGAGACGGGGTTTCACCATTTTGGCCAGGATGGTCTTGATCTCTTGACTCCATGATTTGCCCGCCTTGACCTCCCAGAGTGCTGGGATTACAGGCGTGAGCCGCTGCGCCTGGCCCATATCTTGAGATATAATTTGACATAAAATAAACTACCCATATTAAATATACAATGTTTTGTCTCATACATACTCTTGTGAAACCATCACCACAATCAAGATAATGAACGTCAGTCACTCCCCACAATATCATCTTGCAACTTTATACTCCCTCCCTCCTGCTTTTCTTTCCCCAAGCAACCGCTGATATGCTTTCTGTCACTGTACATTAGTTCACACTTTTTAGAATTTTAGGTAAATGTAATCATATGGTATGTACATTTTTGGCCTGGGTTAGTCCACTCAGAATAATTATTTTGAGATTCACCCATGTTGTGTTTCAATAGTCCATTCTCTTTTATTGCTTAGCAATATTACACTTTATGGCTATACAGCAATTTGTTAATCCATTCAAGTCTTGAGGGACATTTGTATTGTTTTCTGTTTTGAGCTAATAAAAATATAGTTGTGAACATACCTGTACAAGTCTTTGTATGGACATAGGCTTTCATTTGTCTTGGTTGGGAGGGCTATGATTGGAAAGTCTGGATCATGTGGTAGGCACATGTTTAACTTTTTAAGGAAGTGCAAACTTTTTAAAAGTAGTTCTACCATCTTGCATTGCCATCTGCAGGGTATGAAATTTCCAGTCCCTCCACATCCTTTCTAATGCCTGTTATCTTGTCTTTTTGATTGTAGACATTCTAGTGTATATGAAGTGATATTTCATTGTGGTTTTAATTTGCATTCCTCTAATATCTATGATGTTGAACATCTTTTCATGTGCTTTTTGTCAACTTTTACCTTTGGTGAACTGTGTGTTTATATCTTTTGCCCAATTTTTTGTTTGGTTGTTTATTTTTAATTGAGTTTTGAGAGGTCTTCATTGTGGTTATAAGTCCTTTATCAGATATATGGCCTGCAAATCTTTTCTGCCACTTGTCTTCTCGTTCTCAGCATTGTCTTTTGAAGAGCAACTGTTATTAATTCTTATGGACTCCAGTTTACCAAGTTTTTCTTTTATGGATTGTGGTTTTGGGGTCTTGCCTGAGCCATTTTTGCCTAACTGTAAGCCATGACGATTTTTTCCTTTTGTTTGTTAGTAATAATAATTTTTTTTAGAGACAGGGCCTGACTCTGTCACCCAGGCTGAAGTGTAGTGGTGCAGTCGTAGCTCAGGATAATCTTGAACTCCTGGACACAAGGGCTCCTGCTTCAGCCTCCCAAGTAGCTAAGACTACAGGCACACAGCACCATGCCCAGCTAATTTTTAAATTTTTTATAGACCTGATGTCTGTCTATTTTGCCCAGGCTGGTCTTGAACTCCTGGCCTCAAGCAGTCTTTCTGCCTCAGCCTTCCAAAGTGTTGGAATTAAAGGCATGAGCCACTGCTCTTGGCCACCTTTTTTTCTAATAGGAGTTTTATACTTTGGTTTAACATTTAGGTCTCTTTCATTTTGACTTAATATTTTGAATATGGTACAAAGTGTGGGTCAGAAGTATTTGGTTTTGCATGGGGACATCCAGTGTTTACACCATTATTTGTTGAAAAGACTATCCTTTCTCCATTCACTTGGCTTTGCAGCTTCATGAAAAATCAGTTATCTCTGTATGTATGATTATATGTCTGTACTCTATTCTTTTGTATTGACCCATTTTCCTTTAGATGCTAGAAACATACTGTCTTAATCATTGTAGCTTTATATCGAGTCTTGAAACCACTTACTTAGTCTTGGCCCTCCAACTCTGATCTTTTTCAAAGTTGTTTTTTACTCTTCTGAGTCCTTTTGTGTTTTCATGTGAGTCAGTTTTTACAAAAACTGCTTGGATTTTACCGGATTTGACTTAAATCTGTAGAGCAATTTGGGGAAAATTGTCATCTTAACAAGTGAGTCTTTCTAACCATGACTACAGTTGATGTCTCTATTAGGTCTTTAATTTCTTTAAGCAGTGTTTTTTTTCAGTGCACAGGTTTTGTGCATTGTTTGATTAGATTTATCCATAAGTATTTTATATATTTTGATGTTATTGTAAATGATATTTTAAAAACTTAATTTCCAATGGTTTGCTAGTATATAGAAATGATTATGGCATATTGCTCTTGTGTTCTGATCCTTTGCTAAACTCATTTAGTAGGTCTAATAGTTTTTTTTATATATCCCATCACATTTTCTTGAGAGGGAGTCTCAGTCACCTAGGCTGGAGTACAGTGACAGGATCTTGGCTCACTGCAACCTCCGCCTCCTGGGTCAAGAAATTCTCCTGCCTCAGCCTCCCAAATAGCTGGGACTACTGGCGCATACCACCATGCCTGGCTAATTTTTGTATTTTCAGTTGAGGCAGGATTTCACCATGTTGGCCAGGCTGGTCTCAAACTCTTGACCTCAAGTGATCCACCTGCCTAGGCCTCCCAAAATGCTAAGATTATAGGTGTGAGCCACCACCCCCAGCCTATGCCGTTAAATTTTCTACATAGACAATTTATACCCAATAGTTTTTAAATAGTTTTCTTCCTTTTCTAGCTGGGTGCCATTTTTTGTCTCCATTTTCTTGTCTGTGGTATCCAGTACAATGTTTAATAGAAGTGCTGAGAGAATATCTTTACCTTGCTCCTGATATTGGGTGAAAACTCTAAAATTTCTTCCTTAACTGATACAATTCACTAGTGAAGCCATGTGGGGCCAGATGTTTGTTTTCTTTGTTGGGAGGTTTTAAACTACATATTTAACTTATTTAATAGATACAGGGCTATTCAGTTTGTTTAGTTCTTGAGTGAACTTTGGTAATTTGTATCTTCTATAGGACTAGTCCATTTCCTTTTAAGTTGCTGAATGTATTTGGGTAGAATTGTTCATGATACTATAGTTTTTTTTTGAGATGGAGTCTTCCTGTGTCGCCCAGGCTGGAGTGCAGTAGCTCAATCTCAGCTCACTGCAACCTCCGCATCCCGGGTTCACGTTGTTCTCCTGCCTCAGCATCCCAAGTAGCTGGGATCACAGGCACACGCCACCACACCTGGCTAATTTTTTGTATTTTTGGTAGAGACAGGGTTTCACTATGTTGGCCAGGCTGGTCTCGAACTCCTGACCTTGCAATCTGCCTGCCCTGGCCTCCCAAAGTGCTGGGATTACAGGCGTGAGCCACTGTACCCAGCCATGATACTACATTTTTACACTTTTGATACCTGTTGAATACTTAGTGATGTCAGCTCTCTCATTCCCAGTAGCGATAATTTATGTCATCTTTTTTCCTTGTCTGTCTGGATTGAAGTTTATTGATTTTATTAATCTCCAGAATATCAGCTTTTGGTTTCATTGAGGTTTCTCTGTTGTTTTTCTGTCTTCTATTTCTGTCTGCTGTTTTTATTTTGTTTTGCACTGTGTTTAGATTGATCTTCATTTTCTACTTAGTTAACATTGAAGTTGATGTCATTAACTTGATACTTATGTAGGGGTTTAGTGCTTTATGTTTCCCTTTTAAGTACCACTTTCATTGCATTCCTCAAATTTTGACATGTATATTTTTATTCAGTTCAAAATACTTAAAAAAAATTTTTTTTGACCCATGGGTTATTGGTAAGTATGTTATTTATGTTATTTAATTTCCAGATATTTGGAGTTTTCTGTATATCTGTTACGTATTCTTAATTTTTTTTTATTCTGGCCAGAGAATGTATTGTCTAAGACTTGGATCTTTGTAAACATGGAGACTTGTTTTATGGTCCAAATATTATAAATCTTATTAAGTATTCACTGAATACTCTGATGATTCTCTGCAGATTTGGAGAGATCTCTGCAGCTCTTTTCTCTGGTACTTTGACCTGTAAACTCTAGTTACTTTGGTCTTCTCAGGCTCTTGGCTCTCTCACAATTAAAGTAGACTTTGAGGCTCAGCCTGGTTTCCTCATAGTTGTGCTGTGGCCTGGACACTCAAGGGAGTAAGCTGAGGCAAACAGGGACTCATTTGTTTTCTAACTTTCAGGGATTATTGTCCATCATTGCCTGATCTCCAGTGTCTTGAAAACCCATTGTTCTGTATATTTGCTTGATTGTTTGTTGTTGTTTGGGCAAGGCAAATCTGGGTCATGTTATTCTATCTTGACTGGAAGTAGAAGTCCAATGTTTTTTTTTTTATTATTTTTTAATTTTTTTATTATACTTTTAAGTTCTAGGGTACACGTGCACAACGTGCAGGTTTGTTGCATATGTATACATGTGCCATGTTATATAATGGTACACTCATTAACTCGTCATTTACATTAGGTATATCTCCTAATGCGATCCCTCCCCTCTCTGCACACCCGACGACAGGCCCTGGTGTATAATATTCCTCTTCCTGTGTCCAAGTGTTCTCATTGTTCAGTTCCCACCTATGAGTGAGAACATGCGGTGTTTGGTTTTCTATTCTTGTGATAGTTTGCTGAGAATGGTTTCCAGCTTCATCCATGTCCCTACAAAGGACATGAACTCATCTTTTTTTATGGCTGCATAGTATTCCATGGTGTATATGTGCCACATTTTCTTAATCCAGTCTATCATTGATGGAGATTTGGGTTGGTTCCAAGTCTTTGCTATTGTGAATGGTGCTGTAATAAACATACCTGTGCCTGTGTCTTTATAGCAGCATGATTTATAACCCTTTGGGTATATACCCAGTAATGAGATCTCTGGGTCAAATGATGTTTCTAGTTCTAGATCCTTGAGGAATCACCACACTGTTTTCCACAATGGTTGAACCAGTTTGCGGTCCCACCAACAGTGTAAAAGTGTTCCTATTTCTCCACATCCTCTCCAGCACCTTTTGTTTCCTGACTGTTTAATGATTGCCATTCTAACTGGTGTGAGGTGGTATCTCATTGTGGTTTTGGTTTCCATTTCTCTGATGGCTGATGGCCAGTGATGATGAGCATTTTTTCATGTGTCTGTTGGCTGCATAAATGTCTTCTTTTGAGAAGTGTCTGTTCATATCCTTCGTTCTCTACCATCAGAGTGAACAGGTATGGCAGAAAATTTTTGCAGTCTACCCATCTGACAAAGGGCTAATATCCAGAATCTACAAAGAACTCAAACAAATACACAAGAAAAAAACAACCCCATCAAAAAGTGGGCAAAGGATATGAACAGGCACTGTTTTTTTTAAATTACATAATGTGGTCTCAGCAGTTACAGATCTTCCTCATTCTTTGTTAATGACAATGGAGGATACTCTTGTGTGACTCCACCACAGTGTAGTTACTGGACATACCACAATTTAGTTTCCTATATTGATGGACATTTAGGTTTGATTCCAGTTTGTGGTTAGTTGTAACGTGTGGACATATTTAGAATAGAAGTAAAAATGCTGTGTCAAAAGAAATTTATGCTTAAAGAGTTACTGGAAACCACAGTGCCAGAACACTCATTTGTTTTTTACAGGTGTGTATGAGAGTGCCTATTTTTCCATACCCTTGGCAATTCTAGGTTTTATCAAAATTTAAAATATTAGATTATTTTACACTAAAAATGTATTTTGTAATTTATATTTTGAAATGGGTGAAGTTTTCAAATTTGCTATTTGTATTTCATTTTCTGTCAACTGCCTGTTTGTGTACTGGACCTAGTTTAATGGTCATCTTTATCACAGTTCTTTGTATAAAAAGATTGATTTCATATGCATTGTAGATATTTTTTCTTTGAGGTTTTCTTTTTTGCTTTTTTGATATTCTTTGTATAGTTTTAGGCATATATATATTTTGATTAAGTTATTTTGCTGTTAAAATCCATTTGATATGTAAACATTTTTAGCCGCAGCTTCTTCATCTTTAAAATTAGGATTTTAATAGTTCCGCAAACTAGGTCCTCAGTTAATGTTAATGTATTTGCATTTAGAATAGCCACATTTTTATGGCTTTAGGATACAAATGAAATCTCATTTTCCATTATTTTATAAATTTGCTGTATTCGGCTTTTCTTGATTTTAGACTTTTTTAGCTCAGTGAGACTATAAGAAAGAATATTTGTGAGTTTGTAATAGGAAATTTGTTACTTTTTTTTTAAATGGCTTTTTATTTTGTTCGTAATTTGTAATTTCAGTGGTGTCATTTCTGTACTCTTAACTGTTTTACCAATGTGAAATCCTTGCGAAGTAATGGACCTATTACTTGGGAAGGCAGAATTGTATGAAATGACTGTAGAATAATACAGGATGGTCCCCAATACCGTAAAATGTTAACTTTTTAGATGTAGATTTTAAGTGTGGTGAAATTTGTAGCAGTATTCTTTAGGAAGTTAACTATTAATATCTCAAGACCTATAACTGGACAACTAATAAATAACCTATTTCTTAAAATGTTAGCTTTTTCTAACTATTCTGAAAGTACTAGTTGTAAATTGCTGAACTCATGATTTAAATTATAATATGACTATTGAATTCACTATCGTTGGCTTGCATAGAAAATTATAATCAAATAATGCTAAATGTAACTTTTTTGGTAATAGTTGAATATAACTGGTTGTTTATTATAGATGTGTTATTCAAAACTTTGGGTTTTTAGGTTTTGACTTTTCTTAAAATGCTTTTCTTAAATGCTACTTAATGCTTTCTCTAGGGTATTTTTATTAGAATTTCAGTTAACAGATATTTTAATGTCTGCGAAATGACAATACTATGTTAGAAATTGATGTATTGTCTCCTTGAGGGCAGTGACCCTAGTTGTTATGTTTGTTCCTCCATCATTAATAGTACACGTGTTAAATAGTGCATACACACTTAATATTTAATAACTCTTAGTATCATAGGCTTTAATATGCTTATACTCTAATGAGCCATTTATCAATAAAAAGATAAATTCCAAGACTATGTCTTTTAGGACTTCATCTAGTTAGAGAAATAAGGATCCAAGGTTTTAATTAAGTGCTATGTGGCTACAGTAGGAAAGATTGGTTTGGGTTGGTAGGCTCAGAATAGTGATCTGTGACCTAGCTAGATTGGGAGATAGGGGAAGGAGTGGAGAGCAATAGGCATTGAGAGAATGACATTAACTAAAGTTGTGTATAAAGGTTGGCATAATTTTACAGCCATTGATCAGTGAGTTGAATAATTTGACCTTTATGGCTAACAGTGTGTATATGGATATGAGAGAAAAGATAGAATGGCAGATAGGTTATATAGAAGGCCTCAGTTACAGGTTGTGAAATTTGTACTTCATCTAGTAGGCATTATTCTATATACCTGCAATTTCTCGCATAAAAGTAGCTCATTATTCTGCTTTCTTTTTTTTTTTTTTTATGCTATAACAAATTTATTGTAACAACACAAAGGTATTATCTTACAGTTTTGTAGGTGAGAAATCTGACACAGGTGGGCTAAAATGAAGGTGTTAGCAGGGCTGTGTTCCTTTTTGCAGGATCTAGGGGGGAATTTGTTTTCTTGTCATATCTCGGCTGTTAGCTTCATCTTCAAAGAAGCAATGGCAAAGAAGACTCTCACGTAATATCACTGACACAGTCTTGTGCCTCCCTTTCCCACTTATAGGAACCTTGTGATTACAGTGGGCCCAACTACATAATTCAGGATAAATGTTTAAATTACAAATTAATGAAGTGGCAATTGAAACAAGTTTTAACCTATTCACAAGAAAGGGCTTTGTTGGAGTGGTGGCTCACACCTATAATCCCAGAATTTAGGGAGGCCGAGGCAGGCAGATCACTTGAGCCTAGGAGTTTGAGACCAGCCTGGTCCTCATAGCAAGACCCCATCTCTACAACAACTTAAAAAAATTAGATAGATCTGGTGACGTGGGCCTGTAGTCCCAGCTACTTGGGAGGCTGAGACAAGAGGATCACCTGAGCCTAGGCAGCAGTGAGCTGTGATCGTATCACTACACTCCAGCCTGGGCGAGAGGATATCCAGTCTCAAAAGAAAAAAAAAGGAAAAGGGCTTTCCTGAGGGTCAAATGAAGTACAATTGACCCTTGAACAACATGATTTTGAACTACACAGGTCCACTTATGCATGGATCCACTTACACAGATTTTTCTTCTCCCTCTTCCACCCAAGACAGAAAGACCAACTTTTCCTCTTCCTCCTCAGCCTACTCAATGTAAAGACAATGAAGATGAAGACCTTTATTATGACTGATCTCCAAAATGATTGGCTTCAATATTTCATGGAGTGTTATGAATTAGAATCCTGAGTCTCTGTATTGTTATTTATTTTAGTCTTTTGGTCTATGTGTATTCCTAAACTGTAGTAGCTTTTTTTTTTTTTTTTTTTTTTTTTTGAGACGGAGTCTCGCTCTGTCGCCCAGGCTGGAGTGCAGTGGCCGGATCTCAGCTCACTGCAATCTTCGCCTCCCGGGTTCACGCCATTCTTCTGCCTCAGCCTCCCGAGCAGCTGGGACTACAGGTGCCCGCCACCTCGCCCGGCTAGTTTTTTTTGTATTTTTAGTAGGGACGGGGTTGCACCGTGTTAGCCAGGATGGTCTCGATCTCCTGACCTTGTGATCCACCCGTCTCGGCCTCCCAAAGTGCTGGGATTACAGGCTTGAGCCACCGTGCCCGGCCTGTAGTAGCTTTCTCAATTTAGTTCCAGGCATACTACATTAGGGGATAAGGTGGTTAAGTGATATTTTCACTTTAAAAGTAATAAGGTGTCGCAGAAAGTTATCACAAGAAGTTTTTTGAGTAGTACTTCTTTTTTATAACTATTGTAATGAATTTTAGACGCAATAGTATCATGAACCATTATGTATCTATCATTCAGTCCCAAAAACCATCAGCAACCCCTAGCTAAAATGATGATATCCACACTCTGCTTTTCTACTTCTGTTATTTTGAGATAAATTTCAGATATTCATATTGTTTCATCTGTAAAGGCTTCAGTGTATAACTTTAAAAATAAGGATTCTCTTTTCTTTTTAAAATATAATCAAAAGACTGTTAGGACGGCTGGGCGCGGTTGCTCACGCCTGTAATCCCAGCACTTTGGGAGGCCAAGGCGGGCGAATCACAAGATCAGGAGATCGAGACCACGGTGAAACCCCGTCTCTACTAAAAAAATACAAAAAATTAGCTGGGCGCGGTGGCGGGCACCTGTAGTCCCAGCTACTCAGGAGGCTGAGGCAGGAGAATGGCGTGAACCCGGGAGGCGGAGCTTTCAGTGAGCCGAGATCGCACCACTGCACTCCAGCCTGGGCGACAGAGCGAGACTCCTTCTCAAAAAATAAAGACTGTTAGGACACACACAAAAATTAAGTTACTTCATATTATAAAATGTCAAATTTGTATTAAAATTTCTAATTGTCTCATAAAAGTCATAGTATTTTTATAGGGTTTTTTTAGAGGGGGAAGGAGTCTTGATAAAATAAGATCAGCACATTTAACAGGTCGTTATTACCTCTTAAATATCTTTTAATGTACAAGTTCTCCGTTCCTGTTTTTTTTTTTTTTTAAGTTGCATTTCATTTGTTGAAGAAAACTAGTTGTTGGTCTTACACAGTTGCCTATAGTCTACATTTACTGATTGCATTCTGATTTTGCAATTTAGTATGTTCTCCATGTTTCCAGTAAATTGGTCAGGGTCTCTATTTTTTTGGTAATATTTTTAAGTGGCAGGTTTTTATTTCTATTAGACATGGTTTCTGACTTTTCACATATGTGATGTTTTTCCTAGGAACCTTTCTTATACTTTACCTTGTTTGTGCTAGGCGTAGTCTGTGCTCAATAATTGTCTCTCTTTTTTTCCTGTTTTTTGAGAGACGGAGTCTTGCCCTATTGCCCAGACTGGAGTGCAGTGGCCCAATCTCAGCGATTCCTCTGCCTCCCGGGTTCAAGCGATTCTCCTGCCTCAGCTTCCTGAGTGCTGGGACTACAGGCGCCTTCCACCATGCCTGGCTAATTTTTGTATTTTTAGTAGAGACAGGATTTCACCACATTGGCCAGGATGGTTTCAAACTCCTGACCTTAAGTGATCTGCCCACCTTGACTTCCTAAAGTGCTGAGATTACAGGCATGAGCCACTGTGCCTGGCCAATAAGTGTCTCTTAATGAGTATTCTTAAAGGATATCTAAAAAGACATGTAACTTAAAATTCACATAATAGTAATACTATGCAGTGTTAACATTTAATGTAAGTTGAAACTATTGATGGTGGACAAGAATGTTTTGTCAAGTTAAGAACATGTGATTTGGAATGAAAAGATGAGGGTTTGACTTTTATAGCATTGAACAGGTTAACCTCTGAGCTTCAGTTTTATACATTTTTAAATGGTTTAAATTGTACCTACCTCCACAATTATTTTAAATGTTAGATGAGGTAAGGAAAAGAGTTACGCGTAAATGATGAGAATGGTTGTTATTGTAGTTCTTTAATCTGTAAATCTACATTTGGAAGGAATACTTACGGAAATCAAATACAGTAAATTAATTTCTAAGAGATCCTGGAGTTCAGGTTAAAAATAGCTGCAGACAGCACTAAATATCTTTGTTAGTGAACAAAAAAATAAAAATTACTTAGAATTTAGCACAGAGAAACAAAGAGATGAAAATAGCAGAAGGATTAAAAGTACATTGGAAAGGAAGAGAAGTTCTAACAAACATCTAATTAGAGTTCCAGAAAGAAATTAAAGATTGCAGAAAGGCAAAATTTGAAATGCTAAAGGCTGATAATTTTTTAGAATTGGTGAGCTATATGAATTCTTAGATTTAGGAGACACAAGAAAACCTGGACACGTAACAGTGAAAGAGCAGAGCACCAAAGATATAGAGATCTTTAAAGCAGCCAGAGAAAATCAGATTCACTAAAGAATAAGAATTAGAAAGCCCCAATATGCTTCATCAGCATGGACATCCAGAAGATAGTGGAATAATATTTTCAGTGTGTTGAGGGAAAATAACTGTCCACTTACTATTTTATAGTCAACTAAATTATCATATAAGGAGAAGAACAAAATAAAGACTCTTTTTGAAACACTTCATTCTGCCTCCAAAAAAGCAATTTAGGAAATTTATGAACAGATCCACTGAAGGAATTTCTGGAGTTTGTACTTCAGGAAGAAAGCCAATGACACCAGAAAGAAAGTCTGAAGTAGAAATGAGGCTAATCAAGAAATTGGTAGGCCTGTGAGTAAATCTAATTATTGACCATATAAGAATGTAATAGCAGTGATTGATAAGGGGTTTAAAAATAGAATTAAAAATACTGAATCATAGCAATATGTAAGAGAGTGGTAGAGACACTGGAGTTTAAGTTCTGATGATGTACTATTGATTGGAGCTCTGTTGTCAGTTACAGTAGCTACTAGTCATTTGTTACTGAGCACTTGACGAATGTAGTTTAAGTTGATTTTCTACGGTAGTTGAAAAATACAGATTTCTAAGCCTTAGTCTGAAAGAAGAATGTAAAATATCCCAAATTTTCATATTGGTTACGTGTAGAACTGATAATATTTTCGTATTTTGGGTTAAGTGAAATATATTATGCATTGCCTTTTCCTCTTTCTTTCTTTCTTTTCTTTCTTTTCTCTTCTTTCTCTCTCTCTCCCCCCCCTTCCCCCCTCCCCCCCTTCCCCTCCCCCCCCCCCCCCCCCCTCTCCTCTCTCCTCTCTCTCTCTTTCCCTCTCTTTCCTTTTTTTAAGATAGGGTCTTGCTCTGTCCCCCAGGCTGGAGTGCCATGGCATGATCATGGCAGCCTCAACCTCCTGTGCTCCAGTGACCCTCCCACCTCAGCCTCCCAAGTAGCTGGGTCTATGGTTGTGTGCCACCACACCTGGCTAATTATTGAGTTTTTTTGTGGAGACAGGGTCTCACTATATTGCCTAGGCTGGTCTGAAACTCCTGGGCTCAAGTGATCCTCCCGCTTTAGCCTTGCAAATACTGGGATTACAGGACTGAATCTGGCCACCTTTTTCTTTGTACTTTTAAAAATGTGGCTAATAGAAATTTATGAGATTATATTTGTGGTTCATACTACATTTCTTTTGGACAGTGCCAGAGTGAATCAGATAAGCTTGCGTTTTGAAATCCTAAGGGTGAACACGATAGAGATAGAACCCAAAGAATTGGGGAGTGGGGTTGACTGAAATTAAAGATGTATAATCCAAAAGAAGGCAAAAAAAAAAAAAAAAGAATAAGACACAAAATTAGCCTATATGTTAATAGAGTGGAAAGGTTCTGTGAAGGGTTCCTTAGAACCTTTGAAGGTAGAATTTTCTTGTCTGGTTACAGGAAAGAGTGGCATTGTTTTTGTTCACTTTTGAAGCTACAAAAACAAGTAATGATGAGGAAAATTGGGACATGTTGAGGAAGTAAGTAGTTTTTTGGAATGTAGGTTGGGTTAGAGTAGCAGAAAACAATTTAAAGAGTAGTTTTTGACAGTAATACGGAGAGCTTTGAGTGCAAAGGATTTGCAGTGAGGACCTTTGAAAATTGGACCTGCTTTCTCCTATCTGTATTTATGTTTAAATAAACTTGATTCTTTGTGAGTATTGTTATATATGTTTTCATAACTACTGTTGTAGTAGCGTTTCTTTTTTTTACTAGCTTGCTTTGAAGCCATGCTGTTGATTAAATATTTATGGGCCATTTTAAGACTTCTAATCTTTATCTGTGATGAACTTTGAGGAAGAGTTAGGTTTTGTAAGTATTGAACTCCAATAAACATAGTTCCACTTTCCTTAACTTCTCAAAAAGATTGCTGTTTGATACAGATAGTTGTCTAGGCAAGCTATTAGCAGGGTTTCAGGTAAGACATAGTGTTTGCTATTTGTTTTAAGCAAACTCTTCCCTCGTTTATTCAAATTGTAGCAAACATCTACATCTACTACACCCATTTCCAGTTCTTTGTCTCAATAGTTCAACTATTGTAAAAAGGAATGATATGTATGTAAACTCTTGCTAGGCTTTGGTTTGATTGAATTAATAAGGTGGTTTTTTTGTGTGTGTTTGTTTTGAGATGGAGTCTTGCTCTGTCGCCCAGGCTGGAGTGCAGTGGTGCAGTCTTGGCTCACTGCAAGCTCCGCCTCCCGGGTTCACGCCGTTCTCCTGCCTCAGCCTCCAGAGTAGCTGGGACTACAGGCGCCCGCCACCACGCCCAGCTAATTTTTTGTATTTTTAGTAGAGACGGGGTTTCACCGTGTTAGCCAGGATGGTCTCAATCTCCTGACCTCGGGATCCACCCATCTCGGCCTCACAAAGTGCTGGGATTACAGGCGTGAGCCATCATATTCTTTTCCTAGTATTTTATGTCTGGTAACTGATAAGGAAAAAATGATCAGATATTTTTAATGTGCTAATTACAACATTATTTAAATATTTAGAAATAACAAATGTTCAGTGATAAGGAAATGAATCTGTTGATAAACATTACAAATGTTTTCTAAATATTTTTCATATGTGTGAAAAGTAGTATTAAAAATAATTTTGACAAATGCATATACAATTTATATGTGTCCCCAAAAGCTGGAGGGCAGTATACCAAAATAGAGTAGTTCTCTTCAGGTTGATGGGATTAGTGTTTTACAATTCTTTATATATTTTGTCTGTATTCTACATTTTAAGTATTTTATGATAAAGTTATTAATATTCATAGTTATTAATATTGCTTAATTGATTAAACACTGACATTTTCTTGTTTCTTTAAAAAACTTTGCATAACTTGATATACATCTTTTTAATTGCAAAAAAAACCACGTAAAATTTACTGTCCTAACCATTTTTAAGTGTACACTTAAATTGTTCAATTATTCTTGTATGTACTTAATAATACTACATTGCGAAACCCATCTCCAGAACTTTTTTCATTTTGGAGAACTGAAACTCTATACTGATTTTAAAACTCCCCCTTTTGTCCTTGCCCTGGTAACCAGCATTCTATTTCCTGTGTCTATTAATTTGACTACTTTAAATACCTCACATAAGTGGAATTATACAATATAGGTTAAGCATCCCTAATCTGAAAATCCAAAGTCTGAATGCTACAAAATGTGAAACATTGTATTGTACTGTACTGTACGGTACTGTACTGTATTGTATTGTATTTTTTGAGACAGAGTCTTGCTGTGTCGCCCAGGCTAGAGTACAGTGGCGCAATCTCGGGGTTTCACCGTAGCCAGGATGGTCTCTATCTCCTGACCTCATGGTCCGCCTGCCTCGGCCTTCCAAAGTGCTGGGATTACAGGCGTGAGCCGCCACACCTGAAACTTTTTGAGCACTTACACGTGATGCTCAAAGAAAGTGCTTAGTGGAGCGTTTTGGATTTTAGATTTTCAGGTTAGGAATGCTCAGGTTGTGTTTGTCCTTTTGTGACTAGTTTACATTCACTTAACAATGTTCTCAAGGTCCGTCTGTGTTGTAGCATGTGACAAGATTTCCTCCGTTTTTAAGGCTACATGGCATTCCATTGTGGTACACAAAAGTTCATTTGAAGCCCCCTGTGTCATCACTCAGGCTTCCATAACAAAATACCATAGACTGAGTGACTTAGAAAACAGAAATTTATTTTCTCACAGTTCTGGAAACTGGGAAGTCCAAGATCAAGGTACCAGCAAGGCAACTTTCCTTCTGAGGCCACTTCTCTTGAAGCGAGGCCATTATTTTACTTTGTGTGCCTCACATGACCTTTTCTTTGTCAGCACACTTTGGGGGAGTGGGTGCCACAAGCTCTCTGGTGTTTCTTCTCATAAAGGCATTAATTAATATGAAGGCCCTACTCTCGTGATCTCATGAAATCCTCCAGTTAACTCCTAAAGGCCCTATTTCTAAATTGCATCACATTTGGGGTTAGGGCTTCAGCATGTGATTTTCGGGGAAACATAAGCATTCAGTTCATAATACCCTGCATATAGTTGACCCAATACTTCTCCCCTCCAGGTGATTACTATACTAAATTTGATGTTTATCATTCGCATCAATTTCTCATTTACTACGTTTATGTATTTTTATCTTAAGTAATATATGGTTTTGTTTTGCATGTTTATAGATGTACTATCATGCTGTATGTTTTCTGTAATTTGCTCTTTTTGTTCAGTGTTATTTTTGTTTTTTAAGTTTATATACGTACCTCTAATTTTCATTTCCGTATAGTATATGTTATATGAATATATCATCTTGTTGACAAATGAGTTAATATTTGTCGAGATTGATTTGTCAAATATTTTAAATTTTTTTCCATTACAAACTGCTGCTGTAAGCATTCATATGCATATTCTAACATGTTAATATTAGAGGTTCTCATAGATTGTGTCTGTTTTCAAGTCGATTGAATATTAGCATATTGCTTTCATAGGTGATTATATTAATTATACTGTTAGTGCTGGATGTAGATTCTTGTTTCTATACATTCTTTGAAAATCGGCGTTGTTGGACTTTTTAATTTTGCTGATCAAATGTACATGGGAAGGATATCTTGTGGTTTTAATTTGCCTTCCCTGTTAATGCTTTATTTTAATGATATATTTTATTAGTTTATTGGCCATTGATGTTTCTTCTCTGTTAAATGCCTGTTTATAGTTTGTTCATTTTCTTTTTGATTGTAGTTTTATCTTTTTTTAAAATTGATTCCTGCTCGGCGTGGTGGCTCATGCCTATAATCCCAACACTTTGGGAGGCCGAGGCAGGTGGATCATTTGAGGTCGGGAGTTCTAGACCAGCCTAGCCAACATGGCAAAACCCCATCTCTACTAAAAATGCAAAAAATTAGCTGGGTGTGGTGGTGGGTATCTGTAATCCCAATTACTTGGGAGGCTGAGGCAGGAGAATTACTTGAACCCAGGAGGTGGAAGTTGCAGTGAGCCGCGATCCATTGCACTCCAACCTGGGCGACAGAGCGAGACTGTCCCCCACTCCCCCCAAAAAATTGGATTCCTAGGAGTTTTTATATACTATGCACACTTAATTGTTTTGTTAGTTTTTTTGTTTTGTTTTTGTTTGAGAGAAGGAGTCTCACTGTGTCACCCAGGCTAGAGTGCAGTGGCACAGTCACAGTCAATGCAGTCTTGACATCCCAGGCTCTAGCAATCCTCCCACCTTTGTTTCCTGAGTAGCTGGAACTACAGGAATACACCCCTATGCCCAGCTAATTTTTCAATTTTTTTGTAGCGATGGAGTCTCACTGTATTACCCAGGTTGGTTGCGAACTCCTGGGTTCAAGCAGTTCTCCCACATTGGCCTCCCAAAATGCTGGGATTACAGGCGTGAGTCACTGTGCCTGGCCTGTTTTGTTAGTTATATGTCCTACAGATAACTCCTTGCTCTCTCTGACCTGTTTTTTTTTACACTGATGAATAGAAGTTGTAAATTTTAATGTAACATTTATGTTTTTCTTTTAAAAAATATTTAACCTAAGTCCTTACATACAGGCTTGTGTATTTTATTTTGAAAGTTTTAAAATCTTGATTTTCACATTTAGGGCCTTAATCTACCTGGAATGTATTCTTTGTGTAGCATATGGTACAGGTTTAATTATTTTTTCTATATGGATAGCAAGTTTAGTACCTACTTGATTGAATAGTTCAGCTTTTATCCAGTGATCTGCTTTATCAGCCCTTCAGGTTTCCATATATTCACAGAACTGTTTCTGTGCTATGTGTAGTAGCAGTACAACAGTGTCTTAATTACTATGGCATCAGCATTAAGTTTTGGAATCTTGTACAGCAAGTGTCAAAACTTTGGTTTTCAAAATTGTCTTGGTGTTTTCTTCACTGCATTTATTTTAAGATCATTTGGCTAAGTTCTGTGAAGACTTTTTGGGTCTTATTTATACTTGCCTTAAATTTAGTAGTTAATTGGGAGAACATTATAGTTGCATTATCAAAATAAAATGGCAATTTTTTTTAGCTGAAAGGCAGAGAACTATAACATTTCTTTGAAGAATTTTCCACTTTCTTCTTTATGGTATTTTCTCTAAGAGACATGCTTCATGCAGAAAATATGTTAAAAGGATTTAAACAGCTTATATGTAAGGGATGAGGGAACAGGGATACTTGGACTAATATTTCAGTTTTTCTAAAAGTATTGGTTTATTGAGTACGTACCTTGAAAACTGTTTTATTGAGAGCTTCAAATTTCTCAGAATTATGTAGCATTTTTGAATTCTCTCTTGTTACTAATATCAAGCACCTATGTTTTCTTCTATTCTCGTTTTGTCTTGTCATATAATTTATTTTACTGGTCTTTTCAAAGAACCAACCTTTTTATTTGTTTTCTTTTTTGTTGAGGGCAGTGGAGGGGTTCACTTTAAGTTGATCCTGGACTCCTTTATTTTCTTGTTTGGCAGTTTTTTTTCTTTTACTTTTAGAGTTGTCTTTTTATTGTAAACTTAAAGGTTTTAAGCTACACAAAAGTAGAGGGAATGGTATATAATACACTCTTTTTTTTCTGTTGGATAGTATTTATGCAAATCTCCTATCATTTCATTTCATCTGCAGCTATAACAGAATGTATCTGTAGCAGATATAATTTCTCTTTTAAATATGGCATTGGTACCGTTATAAAGTTTAAAATAATTTACTAGTGTCATCTAATCTCCAGTATTCAAAATACTTTTTTTCATTATTTTATTTTTCTTACCTTTTCTCTTTTGTTGTTGTTAGATAAACTGAGTCATCTGTACAATTTCCACTTTCTGGATTCTGCTGATTATACCTCCATGTTGTCATTTCATGTATTCCTCATGTAAACAAGTTTACCTGAAATACGGGGGGTTTATCAGACTCTCGTTTAATTTTTATCAAGAGTGTTTTGCAGATGTACTCTATGTAATTTCTGTTGTATCTCACTAAGAGGATCAGAACATCTTGTTACCTCTTCATGGTGTTAACATTTATCAGTAGGTTCAGGTGTCAACTTGATGCATCTATTACAGAGTGCATCATCCTTTTACCTGATAGTTTTTAGTAGCTAATGATTGCATACTTTTATTAGGTATTGTGAAAGTGGTGCTATTCTTTTTTTCTGCGTATATTAGAATTCTTAAGAATTTTATCCATCAACTCTTTGGTCATACGTAAGTACACTTTTTATAAGGAAAACAGGAGAGATTTTGACTTTTTAAGTTTTCTAATGAGTTGGTACCCTAAAACCTCCAATATAACCAGTATGAGTTCCTTTTTGTTGTTGTTAGTATTGTTGCAAAAGCAAAGAGTTTAATAACTTTATTTGCTAGTGTATTACAGTAATCATTCTTTTTTTTAATTTCTGAGCTGTTAATATTAAATGAAAAAAGAACAGTGCTAAGCAGCTTGTATGGTGTGTGTGTGTGTGTGTGTGTATGTATGAATTGTGAAAAACGCGGTGACTCAAGCCTGTAATTCCAGCGCTTTGGGAGGCCAAGGTGGGCAGATAACAAGATCAGGAGCTTGAGACCTGCCTGGCCAATGTAGTGAAACCCCGTCTCTAGTAAACATACAGAAATTAGCCCTTTGTGGCGGCGCGCGCCTGTAGTCCCAGCTACTTGTGAGGCTGAGGCGGAAAAATCGCTTGAACCCAGGAGATGGAGGTTGCAGTGAGCTGAGATCGTACCACTGCACTCCAGCCTGGGCGACAGACTGAGATTCCATCTCAAAGAGAAAACCATGTATATATGTAAGTTTGAGGAAAAAAATTGTATGAAAATTCAGGATAATTAATGAAAGTAAATGAGAACTTCTTAATATATTCTGGGTTTTTTTTTTTGAATTTTCTCAGTTAATATTTGAATTTTTTTTAATGTAGAAAATGTCAGTGGGGTTATCTGGAGAGAAAGGTTATAGCTCATGATTCCTCTTATTGTATATATGCTTGTATTAAAATATGCAATAAATGCTATTTTTAAAAATGTCTTATTACATAGAAAAGAAGACCAGAATACTAGCTCTACACATGTTATGTCTTGATCAGTGAAGATTAGCTAGCAAAACAACCATAACTGAGGGATATTTATTTGTGGGAAGTGTCATTTAGTATGCCATGTATTAAAAATCATTTGTAAAGTCTTTAAAAGAGCATCTTATCTTTTTTGTAGGTGATAATATTGGCTATCTATGTAATGTCTTAAGTTCCTTAAATTATTCTTATTCTTATTTTTTGTGTACATTGTTTATAAAATAATGTGATCATTTTAATCTACCATTTTGATTATGGTTTGATCATTCTTTTACTATTTCCACTTGTTAATAAAGTCTTTGTACTTATTAAATTTTGATGAAAATGATTATTATAACATGCCTGTTTTTACTTAAGTGCCTTATTTAAACTTTCTGATTGTAATTCTTTCTTAGGTTTCTTATTGTCGTGGTTTACATCTGTTTTCAGGTGTAATTGTCCTCTCACAAATGTATCCCATTTTGGGTGATAAAATACCTGATCACCTTATCCTTAGAGTTTTCTCCCTAGAATCTTTTTTGTTAAATTAATCAAAGTTTATTTGTGAGAATGTTATGAAATACAAGAAAACGAACATCATGAACCTGCCACTCAAATAAAAAACTTAAGTGTTACCAATACAGTTGTATATTCTGTATGTAGCAATATTGCCTTTTTTTTTTTTTTTTAGAAAGAGTCTAGTTCTGTCACCCAGGCTGGAGTGCAGTGATGCTATCTCAGCTCATTGCAAGCTCCGCCTCCCTGGTTCACACCATTCTCCTGCCTCAGCTTCCTGCGTAGCTGGGACTACAGGCACCCACCACCACACCCACCTAATTTTTTGTATATTTAGTAGAGGCGGGGTTTCAGCGCGTTAGCCAGGATGGTCTCGATCTCTTGACCTCGTTATACGCCCGCATTGGCTTCCCAAAGTGCTGGGATTACAGGCGTGAGCTGCTGCGCCCAGCCCAATATTGCTTTTTAATCCCTTCTTACCCTGTCATGGGTAGGTGGCTGCCACAACTTTTGCCTTATTTTTTCAATATGGATTTTTCATGTAAATGACAAAAATATATTTTGTTTTTTTTTAGTTTATGGAAATGGTATGCCCATATAATGTTTTCCATGTCTTGTGTTTTAATTCAATAATTATTCTAATACATAGCTGTATTTTTTGGGTAGTTTTATAATAATCATTGCTGTGGTATACTCTTTTGTGAAAATACCCATTTTATCTCTTTTATTGGACATTTGGGTTGATGGACATTTGAATATTTAAAGATTTTGACTTACGCCAGGCATGGTGGCTCACGCCTGTAATCACAGCACTTTGGGAGGCCAGGGCAGGTGGATCACAAGATCAGGAGTTTGAGACCAGCATGGCCAATGTAGTGAAACCCCATCTCTACTAAAAATACAAAAATTAGTCAGGTGTGGTGGTGTGCGCCTGTAGTCCCAGCTACTCAGGAGACTAAGGCAGGAGAATCACTTGAACCTGGGAGGCGGAGGTTGCAGTGAGCTGAGACTGTGCCATTGCACTCCAGCCTGGGTGACAGACTGAGACTCCATCTCAAAAAAAAAAAAAAGATTTTGACTTTAAGAACAATACTGCTGTGAACTTTTTTGTACTTGTTTCCTGGTACATTTATGCCAGTGTTTTTCAGAGTTTATATTTAAAGGTATAGATACATATTGCTAATGTGTAAAAGAATCTTTACAAGATAGTACTAGATTATTTTCCAGTGTATTGTTCCTATTTATGTTCTCACCAGTAGGGTGTAGGAGTTCTTGCTGTTTCAGATCCCCACCAGCACTTGGCTAAGTAATTTCTTAATTTTTACCAATTTGGTTTGTAGTGTTTTCTCTGGTCTTCCTTTGTCTTTCCCTGATTATTAATGAGGTCTTACGTCTTTTTTCCCCCCACATTTATGGCCATGGATGTTTCTCTTTTGTGAAATTCTGTGAAATGCCTATTTGTGTTTTTTGCTTGATGAAAATATGAGTTTATTATTTAAATGATTTTGTAATTTTAATGGAGGCAGTGGCTTGCTTAGCTATTTGGGAGGCTGAGGGAGGAGGATTGCTTGTGGGGCCCAGGAGTTTGAGGCTGCAGTTAGCTATGATTGTTCCATTGCACTCTAGCTTGGTGACAGAGCAAGACCTTGTCTGGGGGGGAAAAAAAAAAGGTGTGTCTTTTACGGTTACTGATTGTCTTTTGATTATTTGTGTTGCTGGCGTCTTTTCCCAGTTTGTAGCTTGCCTTGTCACTTCTTTATGCTGTCTTGTCTTGACTCACTCTTTCTCTCTCTTTCTTTCTTTCTCTCTCTTTCTTTCTTTCTTTTAAATAATTTCAACTTTACTTTAGATTCAGGGTTACATGTGCAGGTTTGTTACAGGAGTATATGGCATGAAGCTGAAGTTTGCAATACAAATGATCCTATCAGCCAGATAGTGAGCTCAGTACCCAGCAGTTAGATTTACAGTCCTTTCTCCCTTCCCCTGCCACTAGTTCCCAGTGCTTATTGTTGCAGATTAATACAAATTCTTAATGCATAGAGTTTTAAATGTGACCACAGATTCCCTTTGCATCTTAGATAAAAATCATTTATATGATCCCATTCTTTACACGTTCCAAATTTTCCTTTGCTCTTCTGGACGTCTTCCATGTTGCTTGTTGGAAGTCTTGAAGGCAATCCCTAGTAACAGTTTTTAGCTCCTCATGTTGCTGTGATACAGTTTCTTATAAAGAGATTTTGAGGTAGAATTTATCAGTATGTTCTTTCATGTTCAGTTTTCTTGTGTCTTAATTTAAAAATCCTTACATACTAAGAGTTCATAAAGGTATTTTCTTCTGAAATTTTTTAAAAATTTGCTTTTTATGTTTATAAGAAAATTATTTTTGTGTATTGTATTTGGTAGGGATCTGGTTTCATTTTTTTGCCCTTATTAAGATAGTCAATTAAATTTTAATCTCTGTAGTGACTTTTTCATATTACAGGTGTATATATCGAAAGGTCAAGGCTGAAAAAACTATCATAACAAAATGCAGAACATAGTGGCATAAATAGACTAGAAGGTTTTTTTTTTGTTTCTTTTTCTGTCATAGCAAAAGTCCTGCTGGTATAAGAAAGTGGTATGAATCTACTCCCTAAGGTTATTCACTGGGCCAAGTTTCTTTCATATTGTTGCTTCACTAATCCCTAGGCTTTTGTTCTTGGCTACGTGGTCTGTTGATACGTGATTGTGCTCTCCTTGTTTTTAAAAAATGTTTTCCTTGTAGTTTTCTGTTTCGTTGTCTTTTTTTAAAAAAAGTTAGCTTTTGATTTTACAGATCCTCTTCATTGTACCATTGTCTTCTCTATTTTTATTTGTTGCGTGAGTCAGGGCTTTTGCAAGCCTTTAATAGATAGGTGGTATTCAGTCCACCTCTTCATCATCTTTGTGACACCTCTGTTTAAGGAGACCAGGATTATTCACCTAGGTACGTACCTTTCTTCCTCTCTGAGAATCTATTTTTCCTCAGGAGCTTATTATTTGTGTCCTTGCCCTGTGTCTTTCTGTCATGGTTCCCTAGGCTGACATCTCCAGAGGAAAAAATGTTTGGTTAGCTCTCAGTCCCAAACCATAGCAGAGCCCAGAGACTGCTGTCACCCTCAGCCTTCAGTCCTTGGTTGCCTTCTTGGCAGACCTGGCAGCTCTTCCACCTGGAAGTGATACATGGTATTAATAGTTGAACTGGACTATTATGATAAACAGAGTATCTAATAACCCTGAGAAGAAAAAACAAGAAATTTGTAACATTGAAATGAGTGAAATGGCCTTTAATCTGTACTTACTTTTGCATTTTTTTTTTAGTCATTTCTTTCTCTGACGTGTAGAGTGTATCTTCCTATTTTTGCATTTTCTTATTTCTGTGGGATGTTAGTTTCTCTTGAAATGGTCATTGATATTACACAGGATGAAAAGTTCCTGTGGTCAGATTTAATAAGGGACATCAATGCTAGTCTTAACATTTAATTTCTTTTAGTTGAATCTAAAATTGACATCATTCTTAACATGAATTAAAAAATTTAAAGAGCACATATTCTTTCGTAGGTATTTGATTCTAAGTACCACTAATTTGATTTGTTTCAGCAGTCATTAATGTGGGGCAGTCATCAGTCACTACCCATTGATCATTTATTTCATATACATTCTAAGTTAAATGATCAGACTGAAATAATTCAGGTGAAATTATTCTATCAGTTAATGTGGTAATGTTAACATTTATCAGTAGTGCTGAATCTCTTCTTTTGGGCATAATAGTGGTAAGCTTTTTTGCTTATTGTCAAAGACAGGCATAATTGCTTTTTTTAAATAAAAATGTAATTTGTAAAAATACTCCAGTAATATTTGTAAAATCTCAAAATTGCAAATAATTTGACATTATTCTCAGTAATGAAGGCTGTTAAATCTGCTCTCTTAACAGCAGGTATGAAACCATTTGAGGAAGAAAAAAGGTCATAAATACAAACTTAAAATGGAAAGACTTTTCCATGCAAAAAGATGCATTGCAGGAAGGAGGAAGAATATCCTTCATAGCACACCACAAATCAGTGTTAGAGGCTTTTTTTTGTACTTGAATAGGCCCAAGATTCCCCACCTGTCATCTTCCAGAATTACCTGTGATCCACTGTGATCACAAGTTTTACAGTGGTATACTGTAGGTGTATAGAAGGATTTGAATTCACAAATAGTCAAACATCTAAAGAATAAGCTAATAATAATACATTTGAAAAGATGTCAGTATATTTTCGAAAACTAGGAGAGTTAAAGTATTTTTGTGAACTAAGGAACAAATAAGGCATTGACATTAATTGATTAGGAATTTTGTTCAGGTTAGTAAAACGTTAAGGATCGCTTCAGTTTTGTTTTTGTTTGTTTTTTACTTTTAGAATATCTAATCTGGACTTCTGTGGATTTATGGAAGGGCTGGCTTTATCTCTCTATCCTGTGGTGGCGGGCCAACCTTGATTTTGTATACGGAGTAACTTGACCTTCAGTTTTTTTGGTCTAAGAACAAAGGCCAAAAAACATGTAACTGTTAATAATAACGTTAATTCACTTACTGAGTCAGTAAATATGTGGGAACATTGTACTTGGTTGACACTTGGGAATATTATAGTGAACACTACTGATGTGGGCCAGGCACTTTGCCTGGTAATCACTGTTCATGTATTATCACATTTAATCCTAAGGGCTGTGATGTGGATGTTATCCCTCTTTTACAAATGAAGAACTTCAGGCTTAGAATGATTAAGTACTGTTAACCTAACTGGTAAGTGGAAGTTGAACTTCAGAGCACCCTTTCTTAATACCATATTTTCTACTTGTCATGAAAACTTGAAGAAAGCTAGGAAACATTTTCTATTGTTGATAATGAGCCAATAATGTGTATCAGTGGCTCTTAAACTTTTGCATGCATGAGAAACACTTGAGGATTTTTTTTAAAACCTGGCTTTTTGGACCCCACCCTCAGAGTTTCTTATTCAGTAGGTCTGGGATTGGACCTGAGAACATGTATTATCAGTAAGTTTCCAGGTCTAATCTTAGGATTAGGTACCACACTTTGAGAATCGCTAGAGTATTCAATTAGATCTTAAGGACTACACTGTGAGAATCACTAACGTATACAATTCTGCTCATCATGTTCTTATAAAACTATGCCATGCCAATCTTCCGTATCTAGGTTAGAAATTGGTTAAGAAATTAAGCCTGGTGGCCAGGCGCGGTGGCTCAAGCCTGTAATCCCAGCACTTTGGGAGGCCGAGGTGGGCAGATCACGAGGTCAGGAGATCTAGACCATCCTGGCTAACACAGTGAAACCCTGTCTCTACTAAAAAATACAAAAAACTAGCCGGGCGAGGTGGTGGGCGCCTATAGTCCCAGCTACTTGGGAGGCTGAGGCTGGAGAATGGCATAAACCCGGGAGGCGGAGCTTGCAGTGAGCTGAGATCTGGCCACTGCACTCCAGCCTGGGCGACAGAGCAAGACTCCATCTCAAAAAAAAAAAAAAAAAAAAAATTAGGCCTGGTGTAAATACGGTATCAATGTGACTTGAAACTGGTTATATATATATATTTTTTTCTCTGCGCATTTAATGCCAATAAGTAGAAAGCTCTTAAAATATTTAAGGGAGATGACCTATGGATATCTATTTACTGTTCTCATATTTTTTTTTTTTTTTTTCAGGTTAAGTAATAAAAATTTATTGAGAGTTCCTGGGTTGGTGGTTATCTCCTCCCTGCCTTGAGGGAGGGAACAACACTGTAGGAAATCACTGAGAAATCACACAGTGTCCCAACAGCCCCAGTTAACACAGGGAGGAGGAAAGTAATTCCCCAGAAAAGGGGCTGGTCTTCAGTCTTCCTTAATCCAAGAGGGGTTCAGGGGATCGGTGTGGGGGACCATACAGTTTATTCATTATGAGTTTAAATACAAATTAGCATAAAGCTTATGGTGAATTTGGATTTTTTGGACTTTCTGAAATGCTTTGATAATTCATTATCTCCTTTGCACATTATTTTCATTTTAATGGTTGTATTTAACTTCTTTGTACTGATTGGTTGTTTAAATCAGACAGTATTGATTTAACCTATTTTAAATACTAATATCCATGTATGTAAATAGCCGAGGCAAAACAGTTGACTTTAGTTAGTTTAAATATTAGTCCATTCATATTTTTGTAAATACATAACATTTTCAGAATAGCTAAAATGTCACTGGCTGGTTTGAACAACTGTACAGTTTCCAAACAGATGAATGTATAACCTTTTCTCTAAAGAATTTTAAGACATGACCTTATTTTTTTGCAGAAAGAAATCTCTCGTTCCAGAGATTTTGCTTTTGCTTTCAGTGTTATAGCCACTGAAGTATATACCTGCTTAATTTTAATAATGATGATGATACTGATATCTAACTCACCAGAATGAAGTTCTAATTTTATAAAGACCTGAATTATCTGGATGAATAAAGGACCATTGGGATGGAGGATGTAGAGAATATTTCTGAGAAAGTCTAGCTGGTGTGGCTTTGGTTTGTTCGTAAACAATTTGAGATAGCTTTCCAAAGCTTTTGCTTATAGAATCTAATCACTTTTTCTATTTATTGTCTTTTGGACTTAAAGAGGGGAAGGGGAACATTGTTGCCTTTGTGAGAATGAGAGAGGGATAGATGGGAGAGTAGAGGGATGAAGTTAATTTTTTATTATAGGGCTTAACATTTTTCACTATTCCCAATAGTGTAATATTTGACATTTGTTTACGTGAAAGACTTTTAGATTAATATTTTTAAATTTAAAGATATCTTATGTTAACTTGTTTTTGTTTTTATAGAGAGGATCTGACGAACTGCTCTCAGGCAGTGTTCTCAGTAGTCCAAACTCTAATATGAGCAGCATGGTAGTTACAGGTAAGTGTTACTCTCTTAGCAGTCTTTCATTTACCATTTTAGGGGGCAGAATGTTAAAACTCAAATTTAACTCCATTATACCAGGAAAGCCTTTCTTTCTTTTTTTTTTTTAAGCCTTTCTTTTTAAATGCTGTGTTGAAACATTTTAGACTAAATTTTACTAGCGTATGTATGAGCTGAGTGAAAACAAACAAACAAACAAAAAAAAAACACCTGAAGTTGGTGACTCTTAAGTTTGATTGCTTTTCATTTTTGAACCACAAGTGTAATTCTTTCTCACATTATAGTCCCCTCATGTGCCCCTCTGGTATTTTTATTTTGTTTTTATTTTTTGTGTTTGTGTGTCATATAATATTTTTACTTTAAGTATTTATGCCACAACCCTAAAACCCACATTGTAAGTAAAAACCAAAGAATTCAGCTACATAGTTGCAATTATTTTAACTAATTTTTTGCTGAAACAGTATTTTAATTTTTTGAGTTGATCCTTTTATGTTGTCTACCTGCATATTTAAGATGATTTGTTTTAATCTTCAAAGTTAGAGTTAAAAAACATTTATATATCTGAAATAATGTTGGTTGGTTGTAGGATCTGTTAGTAAACCAATATAGACCAAATTTTAGACCTTAGTTTTATGGCTGTTGGGCCAAATTTTTTTTTTTTTTTTTTTTTTTTTGTATTTTGTTTTGTTTTGCTTAAATTGACATGTTCGCATCTGAATGGGCCAAATTTTGAATTTGATGATTATTATTATCAAATGAATTTACCTCACAGCTCAACATTTTATGTCATTTACCTGAAACTAAAGTTCCTTTTTCTGTATTTTAACTTTGAATTATTTGCTTGAGGAACAAATTATATTTGGCAATAAAAGGATCATAAAAGACTAGAAGACATTTTGATTTCACTTAGGTAACTGTGCTTATGTATACATACATCTTGACACACACAAACACAAAACACACGTCTCTGACAATTCAGTTAACTAAAAATTTTAAGGACTTCACAGGTAATAGTCACGATGTGAACATAAATTTATCAGCAGGTCATTATCTTTGATTTTGCTATGTAATGATTACAAAGCAAAATCACTGGGTCATGGTTTTGATAGTCAAAGTACCATGTACACATAGTTGAACAAATAGGCTTAATTGTGTAACTTGTCGGTTTCTCTTTTTGTTTTTACAATGCATACTGTGATTGATAATGGGAAATTAATTTAGAATTAATTTCCAAATTAATATTTAGGGCTAATGACAGAATAACTAGTAGCAGCCTTGACCCCCTTTTCAGTCTCCCCCTAAAACCAAAAACTATGTAACTGAATAAAATACGTGGAACAACTGTTGTTTGTAAGTGATGAGCAGACGGTATAAGATCATCCTTGAGAGAAGGGTAGTGTGTGGGGTAAGTATCATGAACACTCTGGCTTTCTGCCTTGGACCGTTTTACTGCTGTAAACCACAGAGAAGTGGAGAGCTCAGCTCAGTATACAGGTCTAACTGAGCTGAAGAGACTAAGAGTGGGTGTCAGAACTGCTCAGTCATTTGAAATTTATGGGGAAGTCCTGGAGAAAAGAGAGCTGTCTAGGGGTTTAGGAGTAGAACAGGGGGCAGAATTTAGTATGGTCATTCACTTCATTCAGAGTTTTGGATAATGACTGGGTTACATGTGTGCAGGTTGAGACTTTGCCAGGTCTATCAGAAATTGTCTGCTCTGGGGCTAAACAGTGATTCCATAGGTTGCATAGTACTCTGAAACATTGGAGTTCTGAGAAGTCAGAATGCAGACATCTTGCAGGGTACTTCAAACACTCCTTTTAGACTACAGAAAGCCTGGACCTGAATAGAAAGGGTCACACCCCATAGGAAGTGCCATCTATAAGACTGAGATAAAAACAAAAAACCGAACTCAATAGGAAGTGAAGGATTCACCAGTTAATCTAACCAGTAACTGATGATGGATTAACCAATAATTTAGTTGCCTTTCAAAACAAAACAACACCCCCAAGAAAGACAACATGATATAGTTTTCCTGCTACTCTCTTCCATAATATCTACCATACCATCAGAAATTACAAGTGATGTGAAGAAGCAGGAAAGTAACCCATGAAATATAAAGACACATTGAATAGGAACAGATTCCAAAATGACCTAGAGTTAGAATTAGCAGACAAAGACGATAAGTATTTTAAGTTGTAAAGGAAAAAATTGAAATAATGAATGATGGAGGAGTGTTTAAGAGATAAAAAACTATAAAGAAAGCATGTAGAAATACTCTAATTGAAAAATATAGTATTTGAAATAGTTGGGACTAATAGCAGATTGGAGACGAGAAGAAATGTTAGTGAACTTGAATACACATGAATACGATGATTAAATCTGTCAGAGAGGAGAAAGTATACCTAATGGACAATGAAGCAGTCTGACATATAGTTTGAGTTTTAGTGTGAGAATGTGGAGGGAAAAAACATATCTGTTTGAGGTAGTAATGACTGAGAACTTACAAAATTTGAATAAAATATATCAACTTACATTCCTAAGAAGCTCAGGTAAATTCCTCATGTAGGCTAAATAAAAAGAATTCAAATACTCACTTTCAAAATATTGAAAACTAGAAATGAAGAGCAAATCTAAACAGCCAGGAAAAAGACATCTAACAGGAGACCAATACCTTGTATTAAAGAGAAAAAAAAAAAAGAGAGAATTTCTTTAGACTGAATGGAATGACATTAGATAACTTGGCTCTGCAGGAGATAAAGAGGAGTACTGGGAGTAGTTAATATGTGTATAAATTTTAAAAGGGCTCTTTCTTTTTCTCTCAATTTCTTCGAAAGGCTTTATGTAAACAACAACTTTGTATCACGGGGTTTATTATGTAAATGGATTTTATATGACAACAGTTAGTGCAAAGTGAAGATAAATGGAATTTTTCAGTGGTAAGATTCTTATATTTTACCTGAAGTGATGCAGTGTTAACTGTAATATGAAAAGATTCTGTTAAGGTTGCATATCAAAATTCTAAGTATAATCTCGTTTAAAAAGATATAAAGAAGTATAGCTAAAAGCCAATAGAGGAAAAATTGGAGCATTGAGGACTACCTGTTTTCAAGAATTACTGCAAAGCTACAGTAATTGAAAATAGCATCATAATGACATAAAGATAAATAGGTCAGTGAGACAGAGCAGAGAGTTCAGAAATTAACTCACACAATTATGGATAACTGATTTTTGACAGAGGTGCAAAGTCAATTCAGTGGAAAAAAGAGTAGACTTCAACAAAGGGTACTATAGCAGTTGGATCTATCCATCTGCAAAAAAATGATCTTGGATATGTATCTCATACTACATGTGAAAATTAACTCCAAATGGATCATGACCTAAATGTAGAACCAAAAATTATAAAACCTCTAGAAAAAAAAAACAGAAAATCTTTGTGACTTTGGATTAAGCAGAAATGTATTTGATATAACTCTAAAAGTACAATCTGTTAAAAAATGGAATTTGACATCAGAATTAAAATCTTGTGCCCTTCAAAAGAAACTGTTAGGGAATGAAAAGACAAGCCGTAGACTGGAAGAACATCATAACAAAGCATATAGCTGATAAAGGACTTCTATCCAGAATATTAAAAGATTCAGTATATGTAAACTCAGCAGTCAGGCAACAGACTACTCAATGAATTGGCCAAAATATTTGAACAGGTAGTATTGCACAAGAGATATACAGATGGTAAGTAAGCACATGAAAAAGCTGATCAGCATCATTAGTTATCAGGGAAATGAAAATTAAAACTACAGTGAAATAACATTACAAACCTATTAATAGTGACTAAGATTAAAAAGAGTGCCATCTTGGAAAGCATGATTTGGGAAGAAAGAGGAAGAATCATAATATTCGCAATACTGCTGATGGGAATGTAAAATCATAGAACTACTTTGGAAAACAATTTGGTAGTTTCTCCATGATCCAGATTATTTGTCTCCTAAGTATGTACCCAAGAGAAATGAAGGCATCTGTTCATTAAAAAACTCTGTTAATGTTCATATCCATTTTATTTGTAATCACCAAAATGTGAAACAAACATTCATCAACAGATGAACTAATAAGTAGATTCCTGTTTTGGCATCATATGCTTTTCTGTACAGTGGAATATAAAAACCGCCATATAGAATGAGCTATTGATACACACAACAGCAAGAATGAATCTCCAAACAGTTATGTTGTGTAAAAGATGAGAGAAAAGAAGACTACATCCTCTATGATTCCATTTATATAAAACTCTGGGTAATGCAAACTAATCTAAAGCAAATTCGTGGTTCCTAGGAGTTTAAGAGTGGGAAAGGACAGGCTGGAGGGGTGGCAGAGGGACACAAGAAAACTCAGGGGTGATGGACATATAAATTATTGTGATGGTGGTTTTATGGATGTATATGTATGTCAAAACTTGTCAAATTTTATAATTTAAATACATGTACACATACTAGAATGGCCGAACTTCAGAACATTGATAATACCAAATGCTGGCAAGGATGTGGAGCAGCAGGAACTCTCACTTATTGCTTGGTGGAATGCAGAGTGGTACAGCCACTTTGGAAGACAATTTGGCAGTTTCTTAGAAAACGATATGACCGGGCACAGTGGCTCATGCCAGTAATCCCACACTTTGGGAAGCCGAGGCAGGCGGATCACCTGAGGTCGGGAGTTCAAAACTAGCCTGGCCAACATGGAGAAACCCCGTCTCTACTAAAACATACAAAATTAGCCAGGCGTGGTGGTGCATGCCTGTAATCCCAGCTACCCAGGAGGCTGAGGCAGGAGAATCGCTTGAACCCAGGAGGTGGAGGTTGCGGTGAGCCAAGATTGTACCATTGCACTCCAACCTGGGCAATGAGAGTGAGACTCCATCTCAAATATACTTTTATTATATGATCCAGCAGTTGTGCTTCCTGGTATTTGCCTAAAGGAGTTGAAAACTTAGTCTGCACAGAAAGCAGCACATGGATGTTTATAGCACCTTTCTTTATAATTGCCAGAACTTCATAGCAACCAAGAAATCCTTTAGTAGGTAAATGGCCAAATAAATTGTGGTGTATATCCAAACAGTATAATGTTAATCAGCACTAAATGGAAATGAGCTATCAAGCCATGGAGAACCTTCAGTGCGTATTACTAAGTAAAAGAAGCCAGTTTGAAAATTCTACATACCATGTGATTCCAACTATATGACATTCTAGAAAAAGCAAAATTATGGAAACAGTAAAAATCAGTGGTTGCTAGGATTTGCGAGTTGAGGGAGGGATGAATTGGTTGAGTACAGAGGATTTTAGGGCAATGAAAATATTCTGCATGCTATAATGATAGATACATATCATAAATTTTTCCAAACCCATAGAATGTAAGACACTTGGAGTGAACCCCGAGGTAACTACAGACTTTGAGTGATTATAATGTGTCAGTATAGGTTCATCAGTTGTAACAATGTGCCATCTGGTGAGAGATGTTGATAAAGGGGAGGCTCTTAGGGGGCAGGAGGCAGGGAAATCTCTCTGCTTTCCTCTCCATTTTGCTATGTACCTAAACTTACTCTGAAGAATGTCTTTGAAAATTTATTTATGTGCTTGCATTGCATTTCTTTTGGATATTACTGGTCTAAGTAGTCCAATTAAAAGACAAAGATTGTCAGACTTGATTAAAAAGCAAGGCCTAACTACACTGTCTATACGAGGGTCAGGTGGAAATACCAAGATGCAGGTTGAAAGTAAAAAGATGGAAACCAATATTCCTTGCAAACAGTAAGCGCGAGAAAGTTGATATGATTATATTACTAGACAGAAAAATTTAAGACGAGAAGTATTACCAAATATAAAAAAGCATATTTCATAATGCTGAAGGGTCAGTTTATCAGAAAACCTTTCTTAATTTGTATGCCAATAATAACAAAGTATATTAAGAAAAACACCACAGAGCTAAGTAGAGAAACAGAAATCCACAATCATAGCCTGATTTTTTAAACTATAATTTACAGTCATTGATAGGACAGTTACAGTCCTATCCCCCAAATAAAAAGATACATAATTTGAAAAATGCGATCATGTTGGCTTAACTCACATTTATAAAACTATACCCGGTAACTGTAAAATAACTTCAAGTGTACATAGAACATTCACAATGATAGACCATATATTGGATTATAAAATAGCTCAATAAATTTCAAGTGATTGACAGCTCATATAGTATCTGACTATAGTGGAATTAAATTAGAAATCAAAAATAGACATCTAGGAAAGTACAAAACATTAGAAATTATACAATTGTGAACAATACATGGATTATAGAAGTGTTACCACAAGGACATACTTTTGACTGAATGAAAATATATCAAAATTTGTTGGATATGACCCAAGGGCGTGTATGGTGAAAAGTATGTCTTCAAATACCTATATTATAAAAAAAAGGTTTAAAACTCCCTATTTAAGACTGACCAAGAAAAGACATAAATTACCAGTACTGGGAATCAAAGTCGAGATAATCACTTTCATAGAAAGTGGAAATATACAGAGTATAATAGTATAACATAAATAATATAAAGCGGAGCTAGCACTTTCAATAAAATCAGAGATATATAGAACATAATAGTAAAATAATATTACCAATGTTGTTCAGGCTAACAGATTCAACAACTTAGATGAAATCAGTTTCTTGACAAATGCAAAACTGACAAGTATATAGCTTAACAGCTATATACTATTGTATTACACAAATCGGAATTTATAATTAAAAAAATCTTTCCACAAAGATTACTCTAGGCATAGGTTGTTTTACTATTGAATTTTATGCAATTTTAAAGAAATAATAGCTGTCTTTGAAAATGGAGGAGGGAATACTGCCCTGTTCACTTTATGAAGCCACTATAACTGACAGTAAAACCTGACAAGGGTAATATATCAAGATTTCAGACTAGTATTTCTCATTAACCTAAATGCATATATTCTTAAGAAAATGTTGGTAAATCACCTCCAGTAGAATATGAGAGGCAATTCTGAGACTTATCGCAGGATTGTAAGGTTTGTTTAACATTTGAAAATGAACTCAGTGTAATTTGTCACAATGATAGAATGAAGAAGGAAAAATATCTCTCAGAAAACTAGTAAGAGAAGGAGCTTTTTACAATGTAAATAAGGGGTATCTAAGAACCTACAACAAATTTCATACTTAATGGAGAAATATTGAATGTTTCCTTTTTAAAATCAGAAATGAAGCAAGGGTGTCTGTTTTCTCAATTTTTTCCCCCTAACTTTCTGCTTACATTAAAGCAGGTGAAATAAAAGACATAAAGATTGTAAAAGAAGAAAGAAAACTGTCTTATTCACTATTCAACATGCTTTTTAAAATAGAAGACCTAAAGGAATCTACAACAGATTTGGTAGAACTAATAAGTGAATTTAGAATAATTGTAGGATACAAGTTCCATATACAAAAATAGTCTCCTTATACTAGCAGCAAATTTTTAAAAAATGAAATTTAAAAAAATCAATTTATTAAAAGTATCAGACAAAATACTAGGAAAAAAATTTGACAAAAGGTGTGTAAGACATCTACACCAATATGAAACACTGCTGAGAGAAGTTTTAAAAAGACTTACATGAAGACGTAGACCATGTTCATGAATTAGAAGGCTCAATATGTTAACATGCCAGTTCTCCCTAAATTGGGATGGCACTGAATCTATAAAGACTTCTAAGTTGAGAGTAGATTCTAAAATTTATGTGGAAATAAAAAGGAACTAAAATAATTGAAACCATTTTGAAAAAGTAAATTTTGCCACTGTTCTCAGGACTCACCACAAACCTGTAGTTAATCCAAAACAATTTAGTACTAGCATAGTTAGTGACATAGTGACCAGGGAATAACTCATGCATTAAAGTTGTCTTGGTCACTCAATGAAGAAAGAGAAGGCTTTTAAACAAATGTGCTAGAACAGCTGAATATACATACAAAAAAAACAAAAGAAACTCAAACCCTAACTTATTGCATATAAAACAATGAGATTAATTATATAAAAACTAATGTATAGGGTTTTTAGGAAAAAGCATAGGATATACTTGCCACTTTGGGATAAATGAAGATTTCTTAAAACAAAAATTACTCATCTTAAAGGAATATATAAACTTGACTCCATCAATATGGGAAATTTCAAAAGGCATTGTTCAAAAGACATTGTTAAAACAATGAAAAGGCAAGGCACAGACTTGGAGAATATCATATTTACGTATCAGTACCTATATATGACTGTATTAGTCCATTTTTATGCTGCTGATAAAGACATACCTGAGACCGGGCAATTTATGAAGAAACCAGTTTAATGGATTTACAGTTCCATGTGACTGGGGAAACCTCACAATCATGGTGGAAGGCAAGGAGGAGCAAATCCACATCTTACATGGATGGCTACAGGCAAAGGAAAGAGAGCTTGTGCAGGGAAACTCTCCCCTTTTTAAAACCGAGAGACATACTTCATTATGACGAGAACAACATGAGAAAGACTTGCCCCCATGATTCAGTTACCTCCCACCAGGTCCCTCCCACCACACATGGGAATTCAAGAGGAGATTTGGGTGGGGGACACAGCCAAACCGTGTCAATGACAAAGGACTTGTATCCCAAAGGACTTGTAAAAAAAACTCCAATCAATAAATATGAGCAGCCCAATTTTTTTAAGTGGCAAAAGAAGTGACATTATGAGGATGAGTAACAAGCACATGAAAAGATACACTAGCCGTCAGGTAATCACAAAGTCAAAACCATTATGAGACAATTTACACCAACTAGAATGGCTAAAATCAAATAGGTTGGCAACACCTAATGTTAATGAAGATGTGGAACTGCCTTTGATTACTGCTGAGTGTGTAACATAGTTGGGAAAATAGTTTGCCTTTTTTTTTTTTTTTTTGGGGGGGGGACAGAGTCTTGTTCTGTCACCAGGCTGGAATGCATTGTGGCATGATCTTGGCTTACTGCAACCTCCACCTCTTGGGTTCAAGTGATTCTCCTGCCTCAGGCTCTTGAGTAGCTGGCACTACAGGCATACGCCACAACACCCAGCTAATTTTTTGTATTTTTAGTAGAGACTGGGTTTCGCCATGTTGGCCAGGATGGTCTTGCTATTTTGACCTTGTGATCAGCCCACCTCGGCCTCCCAAAGTGCTGGGATTACAGGCGTGAGCCACTGTGCCTGACCTAGTTTGCCATTTTCGTACGGAGTTAAACATAAACCTGCTTTATGGTCCATAACTTCTACTTTTAGTTTTTTACCCAGTAATAACATGTTTGCTGTAAAACTTGTATGTGTATCAAAAACTTTACTGATAATGGTCCCAAACTTGAAATAACACAAATGTTTATCAACAGGAAAATGGATAAATTGTGGTATGATCACACAATATATTACTATTTACTAATAACAAAAGAGTGGTTAGTAATACATGCGAAAACATGGGTGAATATTAAGCATTGTATGAAGCAAAAGAAACCAGACAGACCTGAAAGAGTACATAGAGTGATTCAGTTTCTTGAAAGTTTAAGAGCAGATCATTAATTTTTTCTTTAGAAACCAGAATGTTGGAGATTAACAGAAAGGGAATATGGTGGCATTTTCTGGTGTGATGGAAACGTCCTATGTTAATAAACTAAGTTGCAAAACAAATCCAAAATTTGTTTGAAGCAGTAGATTATCTCTGAGAACTCTGAATTACCAGTAGTTGTGTCTTGCTATAATGCAAAATATGAGATTGGGAATGCCTGGGTGAGTCCATGTAAGCAGGGGCCTAGATATGGAATTTGGGGTGTGTGTGTGTGTGTGTGTGTGTGTGTGTGTGTGTGTGTGTGTGTGTGTGTGTAGAGCTTGGACTTTGCCAGATTTACATTTTAGAAAGACTTTTTGTTCCATTTGTATTTCAGAGGCAGTATTGTATAGAGGGGAGAATAGTTTTAAAACATTACCGTAGTTCATTCCAAAGATACCAAGGTCCTGAATTTTAGGGTCTTGGAAGGAGAATATGCAGGAAATGTTAAAACGAGTTATCTGGAAGAAGACAAGTTTGGAATTATATGAAAGAGTTTTGTCTTAGAATCACTGGGTTGGTGGAAGATGATGCCATTAACAAAGGGGGAAAAGTAGGAGAAAAAAAGAGACTCGTGTTTGGTGGAAAGAAAGAATAATCTGCTACTGTTCTATTTTTCTAACTATGCATTAGGGATGATATATGGTGTACTTCATGACCAAAGAATCAATCTAATCTTTTTGTAATGATGGCATAAAATTCCTTGAAGGCTTGTTTTAACACAAGAAGTCAGTTTATTTAACCTCTATGTACAGAGGAAATACTGAGTTTTAAGATTTTTCTATTTTTTTTCTGACAAAGATGAAAGTCGGCATATATTCTAAGAGACACCAGTTTGAATACTGTCACTTAAAAGAGCAAATAGCATAAAAGACCTTTAAAAATTGGTGATTATATTTGCCTGGAAAAATAATCCATGTAATTCAGATGACTCAAAAGGACATTGGTAGACAGTGTTACAAGGACACTTTTATGGTTATCATATATAGTACAGGATTTCATTTTTATGTTCCAGCTTCCAGCTTTATCTAAAATATTTCTTGTAATAGATTTTACTGTAGAATTGTTTCCTAAGGCATCTGTCTCAACAGCCTTTCTCTTATCTATGCAGACTTTTCTTTCTCTGTACCTGTTGAATAGGTGCTTTTTGTCAAAGAAAAAAATTAATTTTACAGGTTAGAAAATTTCATTTTATTAGAAACTTAATCTCAGGTAAATAGAAGTTTAATAAATTGATACAGTAAGGACATTTTCTAATGAATTGGTTCCTTCAAGAGAGATAAAAGTGAAATATTTCAAAAATACAACTGTTCCCAAGTAGCATTAGAATTTGATTTTGTTAAATTTGTAACTATTTAGCAGTGACTAGAAGACTTGACAATTCTAAGGTATAGTCTCTTTAATTTTTTAGTGATTTCTTTGTAGATATGGAACTGGAATATCCCTTTAGGTATACGTATTTCTGCCAGTGCTGATTGTTACTCTGTAATAGCAGGATTTTTTGAAAATTATTGCTAAACATGACATTTTGCTCTACCTGAAAGCAGTTAAACCATTCCAAAGAGTCTGGAACATTTTACTTAGAACTCTTAAGATTTTCATTTTAACTTTTACAGACAGATTTTTGAGGTGATGTCATTTCGTTTTGCTATAATGTTTTGAGAGTATTCCAGTAGATTATTTCATAGTTTTACTATTTATGAAGGCTTTAACAAGTTATCTTCTTGCATATAAAGGTAGTGAGAGCCTTCTCTAGGTGCCTTCTGTGTTTTTCCAGCTCATGCCTAATATATTTGGACAACTAGGCCACACAACTACTTGGAAATACAAGAGTTAATAGGTTTCCTTTTATGGAAACCTCGTGAGGCTTTTTGTGTGGTGGGTGTTGCAGAAACAGCCAGCAGAATAACAGAAGTACCACCTATCTGCATCTACCTGCTTTTTTTCTTGTTAAATCTTTGGAATTTGTTTCTCTTACAAGAAAGTAGCAGCATTCATTTTTTTTTTTTTTTCTTAGCTTAGAGTCTTTTTATTTTTATTTTTTTATTTTTCTAAAGCTAGAAAACACTGCTTTGTCTTGAAATCTAAAACTCCTTAGAATTAAAACTGCTTTGCCTCTCAGTTTCATATTTGATAAAGAGAGTTAGGAAAACTTTTATAAATGTGTGCCTCTGAAAGACTTGGAGAATGAAGATGTACTTAAGTTTTGTCACTAGTTTTCATTGGACGGAAGTATAAAGTTTTGCAGCGTTGTATTTTATATTGGTACGCAGTTGAAACTATAATGGTGAATGAGTAGGACTAAATAATTTACACATTATATGAGAAAGTAGGCCAGGTGCTGTTGCTCACGCCTGTATTTCAGCACTTTGGGAGGCTGAGGCAGGTGGATCACTTGAGGCCAGGAGTTCAAGACCAGCCTGGCCAACATGGTGAAACCCCATTTCTACTGAATATACAAAAATTAGCTGGGTGTGGTGGTGCACACCTATATTCCCAGCTACATGGGAGGCTGTGGCATGAGAATCAACTAAACCTGGGAAGTGGAGGTTGTAGTCAACCAAGATCATGCCACTGCACTCCAGCCTGGCAATACAGCAAGACTGTCTGATAGATTAGATTAGATTAGATTAGATAGATACTGTGAAACCCAGTGCTAGAGTGTTTATATTAATAAGTAAAGATAGGTAGAGTATTGGAACAAAAACAGCATGGGAAACTTAACAGTTTTGGGGAATTAATGAGTAATCAGGATTCAAAGCAAGTGTCGGATGAGTCAGGGGAAATGAGAAAACTAGAAGTGGAAATTTTAGGGGTGCTATTAGAGAAATTCAGTGAGGAAGAAAGGGTTCACAGTTCCTTGTTGACTGATGGATGTGGTGATTTTAAAAATTACCCTTGATCTTGCCGACACCCATTTATGTAAAATTCGACACCCATTTATGTAAAAATTGCAGGTAAAAGCTAGTGGAGAACAAAGGTCAGTCAGCAGGAGAAAAGTGATGTACTGATAGAGGTGAAGATGCTGGCTTTAGAATTGAGGTAGAAAACTGGTTTTGAGTTTGGAAGAGAAGTATTCAAGTAGAAACCATTTTAAAATTTTATTTGCTTTGAATCTGTGAGTATATGAACATCTTTCCTAAGCAAGAGCCTTTAAAAGAGTTGAATAATATATGGAAAATGGTGTGCTTAAATATTTTTACATTCATATGCAATAAATAAAATTTATATGCATAAATAAAAGCATTACCTCATACCTTCTTAATTGAACATAAACATTTGAATTATTACTGGTTTTACACACCCAAACAAAAGTTCTGGGTTTACTGGAGGAATGGAAGGGAAAGATCTCTTTCATTCCCTCAATAGACTTTTCCCATTCAGGATCATGGGAAGATGCTGAAGAACCATAGAACTGTAACACAGGCAGACCTAATGCTTCGTAAGTTGTGAACCACAAAATTTTGGGCCCTTTTTCGGTGTTGCGGGAGTGTTTTTATATTTGAAAATAGGCTTTGTTATATTATTAAGGGAGTCCCCATTCCCACATTCTCATAGTATCATTTATTTAAAATGAAGACTTTTATAATATTTGGCACTAAGATATGAATACTTAGTAGTCACCCTCTGGAAGTTATTAACTAACTGAGGGAGTGTCAGGTGGTATAAATGTTGATCGTTTACTACAGTAACTGGCTTGGTTCTTGGGAGAAAAGGACATATCTTTTTTAGGCAACCTGTATGTAATGTAAAGTTTGTATTTGAGTTCCTTCTATAGTGTAGTTGTTTAAGAGCACAGACTAGGAATCATACTCTCTGAGTTTAATCCTTTCTCTACTACCTCTTGTCTATACCACTTAGTAACTATATCACCTTGGGCAGTTAACTAATTGTTACCTGTAAATGGAGTTGATAGGTCGTGATGATAGCAATCTGAGAGTTATAAATTGCTTGGCATGTAGTTAATTAGCAGTGAATGTTAAATATTGATGCAAAATAAAATTACGTCTTTTCTGTATTTTTCCAAGAAGTCAACATCTTTGTCTTATCCTTTGATTCTCAAAAGTTTCCTACCTTCTTTCTGTGTTATTCAGCTGTTGTACTTCTGCTCAACATCCGCTGTCCAGAAAACATCCAATACAAATCCAAAATAAATTATTTAATTTCCATAATAATAGGTTTAGGCAGGCTTTTGCCTTTTGGGAATTATTTTTGGAAAATCATTTGAAAGGGGAAACTTTTTTTCTCCTTATGGGTACAGCGATAGGTAGTATCTTTATTGGTGTTTTTTTTCCTTGTCTTTCTCCCAGAAGGAAAAGGACAGACCAAATTAGGAGAAACTGAAATTTACTTTTTTAAGTATCCTGATACCGTAACCTATAACACATGGGGCTTTAGGTTGGATTGTGAAGTATTTGTTCTTGTTATTCAGACAAACTAATGAACGAGAACAGATTATCAAGTTTCAGTATTCAGACTCCTTTGTCAATAAAAGGTCTTAGTCCTGTATCAGAAGAATATGTGTTCCTTGTTGACTGATGCCATTTGTTGTGTGTGCCAATTACATGTTTTAAAGTATATGCGCATTTTTTGGATTCTGTGCTTTAGCTTACATTTTCTGTTAACCGGCCTAGAGATGATTTTGTTAGATAAGATACTACAAAATGCAAAGTTCATTCTCTTCCTTTTGTCAAATTCAGGTGCCCTGTATACTCACAAATCTTTGTCAGTAGTGAAAGGACATGAGATAGCTTCCTGTAGTTTTTTTTTGTTTGTTTTTGTTTTTGTTTTTTTGAGACGTAGTCTCGCTCTGTTGCCCAGGCTGGAGTGCAGTGATGCGACCTCCGCTCACTGCAAGCTCTGCCTCCCAGGTTCACTCCATTCTCCTGCCTCAGCCTCCCGAGCAGCTGGGACTACAGGCACCCACCACCACACCCAGCTAATTTTTTGTATTTTTTTTTTTAGTAGAGACAGGGGTTTCACTGTGTTGGCCAGGATGGTGTCGATCGCCTGACCTCGTGATCCCCCTCAGCCTCCCAAAGTGCTGGGATTACAGGCGTGAGCCACCGTGCCCCAGCCAGCTTCCTGTAGTTTTTTCATATTTCTGGAGTGGTGAAGAGCTAGCCAGCCAAGATTTTCAGGGTAATATATTCAGAAGCCAGAGCTTACTTTTCTGTACAAAGACAACCTACGGGAATTTTTAAATGCATTGGCTGGCCGTTCAAGTATATAAACCTAAGTGAAACTCCTACAGTAAAATATGACTTAAGTATAGCTTGAGTTCATATATTATCTCTTAGAGATACCTTCTCTGGTCATCCAGCAAAATCATTACTACCATCATCTTCCAGTCCTAGACAAAGTCACTTTTAAGCACATCGCTGTTTTACCTTATAGCACATACCATAGAAAGTATCTGGTTCAGGTACTAGTTAGTCGAGCTCCCCACTATAAGGTATCAGGAATCATAATCGTTTTGTTCACTCTGCTGTACCCTCAGAACGTAAAACGTTGCTAGACACGTACCTGAATACCCAGTAAATGTTTAAGGAATTAATGAGTGAATTAATTTTGAAGACACTTCGGAGACCAAGGTAATCTTACAGTCTTAGAGATATTGTTGAACATACACAAACACATTATATTGTTTATAGGTTGTGTTGAATGTTTTAGGAAATACCATAAATTACCTAAAGGTTTATACAAAATGGAGTATACATGCATATTTCTGAATGTGTCAAGATCCTTCATTTTAGCTATAGTGTCAGAAATATCCTTGAGACCCTAAAAGATTGAGAACCATTGATTTGGCATAGTAGATTGCAAGTCCTTCAAACAACTCTTTAAATATTACCTATTTTATAGGCATTTTGAATAATGTTTTTATTTTTTGGTGAAGATTTGGAATGAAGGCCGTTAACTAATTTGTTGATTGAATTATATTACTTTAAATCTCACGGTAATAGAATAAGATAATTAAGTTCATGAGTGATTTAGGGTATATTGATGTTAATAGTCACAAAATATTAGGTAGTTTAGATGGTAATAGTAATATATTAGAAGAAGCTCATTGTAGATAAGCCATAATTAGATTGACTGCATTATCAGTTTTATAAACTTTACATTCTTTGGTCCCACATTCAAGTACGTTTTTCAAATCGAACAATTTATCATGTCTCAGGTAAAATTATAATCTTCCTAATTTTTGTCAGCCTAGTTTTTTCACTTTTAAAAATATTCATATTAGTTCATTATAAGATGATTAAATTACAAGGTACAGTCATAAATCTTGGAGATAGTGATGGGGATATCCTCCGAGAAATGCATTGTTAGGTAATTTTGTCACTGCATAAATGTCATAGAGTACATTTACACAAACATGCTACCCATGTAGGCTAAATGGTATATGTAGCCTTTTGCTCCTAGGCAACAAACTTGTACAGCATGTTACTGTTCTGAATACTGGAGGCAGTTGTAACACAGTAGTAAGTATTGATGTTTCTAAACAGAAAAGGTACAATAAAGATACGGTATTATAATCTTATGGGACCACCATTGTATATGTGACCTGTCAATGACCAAAATATAGTTATGTGGCACGTGACTGTTATTGTATTCTTTAGTCATTGGACAGTTTCTTTATGAGATTACATTTTAATGTTGTTATTAATAATTACTCTTTATAATACTGTTGAGAAACACATTAACAGCGATCTTAACTAATTGATAATTTCATTTAATAATAGGTGGATAGGATTTTATTCCTTTGAAAGCCTAGCATTTGAATTTTTAAGAATAATTTAAGTATTCTCAGATATGTTTTTAAGTTCTTTTTGGAAATTTGTGGTTTTTTACATATATAGGAAAATTCATACATTCTTTTATTGTTGATATATAAAGACTATTTTTTAATGTCTTTCAGCCAATGGTAATGATAGTAAAAAATTTAAAGGAGAAGATAAAATGGATGGTGCTCCTTCTCGTGTACTTCATATTCGAAAATTACCTGGGGAAGTAACAGAAACTGAAGTTATTGCTTTAGGCTTACCTTTTGGTAAGGTGACCAACATCCTTATGCTGAAAGGAAAAAATCAGGTACACTTCTTTTGGGGTTTATGAAATGTTAAACCCCAAACTATCTAGCAGGTGTGAATTAATTGTAAAAGGGAGAAAATAGTAGGTTATGTTTCTTAAGGAACAGAAGTCGTATTCTCAGTTTTTCAAGTAGGTATCTGTGGGAAACTAATGCTAGGTAGCCAAATTGAATGAATCACTATAGTTTTTAAACTTTGCCTTTTGGATTCACTTTAGGGCTGTAATTGAGTAACTGTAATGAAATTGTGGAAAATACAAATGAAGTATTTCTTTTACTGTGGCTCTGTCTTGGATATCAGAAATCAGTAGGAGTACTAGTCGCATCTTTCCTTAGGCTTACTTTATGAGAATATGCAATTTCATTTAAAAATATTAAATGATGCCATTTAAAATAATTTATGAAATCTAACACTCCCTTTTATATACTTAAAGTTAATCTGACTTATAATTTGTAATGTTTTTCGTTGTCTCTGTATAATTATACTGCTTTTTAAATGACTTGGAAATCTTACATTCTCTAGGGTAGAAGTGGTAAAATTCTGATGCTAGAAAATATTTACATTTTCTCTAGCATTTGTTGTGGGAATAGATTTGTGGGTGTGAAAAATCATAGGTAGAAGGTAGAAGCAGCATGTACTCAGTTCTAACTTTCTTCTGAGGTTAGCTTTAACTGTATACCTAAACTTCAACAAGCGATTTCTAATTCTACTTATTAGAACATTTAAAAGTAACTTGAAAGATTATATTCTAGATAATTGATTAAAATCAGCTGAATAGATTGCTCAGATATTAATTTTATTTGAATTTATAGTATTAAAAATTGTGCTACTTAAATTTTCAGGCATTTTTGGAACTAGCAACCGAGGAAGCAGCTATTACTATGGTTAATTACTATTCTGCCGTGACACCTCATCTTCGTAACCAACCGATATATATCCAGTACTCGAATCACAAAGAACTAAAGACAGATAATACATTAAACCAAGTAAGTATGTGTAGGTGCATAAATAAAATGGCCTAGAACATATTGTGAATCTCATAAACATTAATAGGAAGGAAATGTTTACCTGTTCAGATGTTCCTTATAGGCATTTTCTTGTTATTTTTAAGGTATTTTCATGCAGAATGTTTCTGAGTATTAAATACTATGTCATTTTGAATTCCTTTAACCCCCTGATCAAATGTTCTTTTTCTTGTTGCAAGTTAAAATTTTTGTGGAGCTTATCAGGTAGGATTTGTTATTAGCATAAACTATTTATACGACTCTCCTCCTTAGAATTTAAGGTATGAAGTTCAGTGCCTTTGGTTATTTGACTTTTTTTATAGGTCTTAATTTCTTATGGAAAAAAAATTTTTGAAGATGTGTTAGTTTTCCTGGAAAAGAAATCTTAAGGATGAAGAATATATGAATGTATTGATGTTTTAAAAATGTAATGTAGAAGATATTATTTAAAATTAATATATTTAAAAATAGCATTAGAATGTTTTCTGACCTACATTATAAGACTGCTGTAATGATCTAAAACTTTAGTTGTTTTAATATAGTTTTAAAACTAATGATATCTTTCTCTGTCAGTAAAATACAGACTTTTTCTTAATAAAAATGTAATGGAAAACTATTCCTCATAGATTTTTGTCACTTTACAAAGTGACAAAATCGTTTAGTTTATGAAAAATAAGCTTGTAAAACTTTTTACCTAAAAGATGGGACTGAAATTTCAGCTGTTTTTTTAATTTGATGATGAATTTTTAATTTCTTTTGAAAAAGAATGTACACTTCTAATAATAATCAAGAGGAAGAATACCAAAAGAAAATATCTGCTGTTCTTTCTTTTTACGTAGATTTTTTTTTTTTTTGCATTTTTAACTTATTTTTAACAAATAATTATATATACTTAACGGTGTACAAGGTGATGTTTTAATACATATATATTATGGAATGATCAAATATGGCTAGTTAACATACTCATCATTTCCAATACTTACAATTTCTTTATGCTAAGACATTTAAAATTCCTTTAGTATACAGTGGAATGTGGAAAAACTGTTTTTCCTTTGCTCACACCACAACAATCAACACAGAAGGCTTCTGTGGCCAGAAATGTGGGGGAATTTTTTTTCCACATGGCAAGCAAGCAGTCAGGTCTGCAGTGTTCTCCAACTTAGCTCAGTTTCAACACTGTCTGCCAGGAGATAGCATCAGATCCCACAGGTTGAGGGCTCAGTCAGCAAGTCAGGCCTCTGGAACTTCTGATTGACCAGCTTCAAGTTAGGGTTCCCACAGCCCCCTTTTTGGATTTCGTTAATTTGCTAGAGCAGCACAGAGAACTCAAGGAAACATTTACTGAGATTTACTAGTTTATTGTGTAGGATATTACAGAGGATAATAAGCCTCTAATCATGCCTTGGTCTTTCAGGTGACCAGTCCCTATCCTGAAGTGGGGCTGCCAGCCATCACCCAACTCATTAGCATACAATAGTATGCATTACAGTAGTTGCCATGCTGTACCGTAGATCACCAGAACCATTCTTCCTGTCTGAAACTTTGTACTTTGACCATCATCTCCCCTTTCCCTGTTCATTCCTCCCTCCCCTAGCCTCTGGTGACTGTCTTTCTAGTCTCTACTAATGTGAGTTCAGCTTTTCTAGATTCCATATGTAAGTGAGATAATGTGGCGTTTGTCTTTCTTTGGCTTATTCACTTAGCACTCACAGTGTCCTCTTAAAATAGCATTTAATGTCCCATTTCTGTTTCATTATTATTTAAGTAATTTGCAAGCACATTCTCATTTTAAAAGATTAAACGAAAGGAACACGTAAAGAATAAAGCTGGGGACTGGGCTTGGTGGCTCACACCAGTAATCCCAGCACTTTGGGAGGCTGAGGCGGACGGATTACCTGAGGTCAGGAGTTCAGACCCACCTGACCAACATGGCGAAACCCTGTCTCTACTAAAAATACAAAAAGGAAAGAAAAAAAATTTAGCTGGGCATGGTGCCAGATGTCTATAATCCCAGATACTCGGAGGCTGAGGCAGAGAGAGTTGCTTGAACCCGGGAGGTGGAGCTTGCAGTGATCCCAGATGCACCACTGCACTCTGGCCTGGGTGACAGAGCGAGACTCTGCCAAAAAAAAGAACAAAGCTGGCGCCTACGCATGAATGTGGAGGAGGGGGACTTAGGATGACCCTTGGAAGCCCCATTGAGAGGGGATATTTGAATAATGATCTTCAAAGTGGTTAGGGAATAAGCCACTTACTTCAGACAGAAGGAATAATCAGTGCAAAGTTCTTCTGTTGAAAAAAATGCTTTTACAATTTTATTTTTCATTTTCTAAAGCCCTTCAATCTCCTTTGGTCATCTTTTTTTTTGTAGTCGGTTATGTCTTGTGACAGCAGTACTTTCAGGATACTAATTACAGTATTTAAAAAATGCATCACTATATGCTGAGTTATTTTTTCAGTGTTAGCATTTATGTTTCTCTTGTTCTCACTCTCTTCATCCCCCGTTTGTTGTCTCTTCGTATTTCAGAATGGACAATTATATTTTGTTAAAGTTGTGTGCTTTCCTCTAGGATAAAGTAATGAAGAGTGTCTACCAAGCTGTTACTCCCATTCCCCCCACATACCAAAGAGCTCTTATTCTGGGTCACAAAACTCCCTTTAGAATTTCTGGTACCAGCAGGGCACTTTGGCTCGTGCCTATAATCCCAGCACTTTGAGAGACTGAGGTAAGTTCGGGGCAGCAGTGAACTGGTCACACCACTGCACTGCAGCCTCAGCAACAAAATGAGACCCAGTCTCTTAAATAAAAAAAGAAATAAAGAAAGAAAGAAATTCTGGTTCCTTTAAGAGAGAGTTTTTTTTGTGTTGTTGTTGTTTAATGGTGAGGGTACAAGTTGGTCAGAGGAGGGAGAAGAGAAATTTAGCTCTTTGTTAATGAACTAGACTTTCTGTTCTTCCGTTTTTCACCCACTCCCTCCTCCTGTGAACCTGCCAATTTCTAATTTGGTTCCTGTGACTGCTACCAGTATGACTCCTCTTTGCTGTGTGTTCACTGTGTCTCCAGTCTATTTGGTTCCATTCATTTTCTGTGTTCCAGGAATTTGATAAAATTATTCTCAGCTAATGATGACCTTCCCTCCCTTCAGTGTTTGTTTATTTTATATTCATTCACTTCTAGGCATTTTAATAGGGTTTCATAATAGAAGACATACAAATGAGTATGCATTAACCATGAATTCTTCCACATCCCTTCATGAAATCACCAGGTCCTATTAGTTCACACTTTTTAATTATCTGCCTGGTTTTCTCCATCTTTCCTGCTACTTGTATTGCTCAAACACACTCATCTGTTGGCTATATTACTACAACAGTTATCTTTATAAACTACTTTCTTTTTCTTTTCCCTCTTGGAATTTTTTCTCCCTAGCACAGCCAGTGCATATCTTTCTCAAATGCACATATCTAAGTTACTCCCAAGCAGTAGGTCCTGTTCATGCTCAGGGTAAAGGCCTTTTCTGAGATTACTACTCTTTGTCCTCTGTCTTATGACTGCTTCCACCCTATTTGCTTATGCTTCTGTCCCAAAAGTAATGGTATATCCTGTAACCTGGCATGCTTTCTCCTGATGTTAGTTGTTAGCTGCCATTATGTCACTACTCTCATGCATGGAATATTGTGGGTTGGCCTGCCTTTTGCACCAACCTTCCTCCACCTCACACTTCACATGACCAGTGTTAAATATCTTGAGGTGTCCCTTTAGCTATTACTTCCCCTAAAAGCCATCCCCTGATAAGCAAAGAGTAGATTAGGTTTGGATTGAGAGCCTTAACTCCAAATGAGATACTGCTATGCACATAACGAGAGTGGCTAAAATTAAAAGGATAGGTAATAAAATATTGGTGACAGCCAGTTTTGAAAACTTGAAATATCTGCTAAAGTTCAGCATATACTATTCTTTGACGTAAACTCAAAGTTTACTCCTAGGAGGAGTAAACTCGCTCCTAGTTAACATACCTGAGAATATATACATATGTATGTTAAAAGATATGTCCAAGAAAATTCATGGAACACTGTATGTAGTAGCCCAACAAACTATAAATTATCCAAATATTCAACAGCAGCAGAATATGTTGTGGTGTATTCATTTAGTGGAATATTGCTTTTTTTTTTTTTTTTTTTGAGGTTGATTTTTGAGCCTGGGGGGGAGTGCAATGGCGTGATCTCAGCTCACCACAACCTCTGCCTCCCAGGTGCAAGCAATTCTCCTGCCTCAGCCTCCCGAGTAGCTGGGATTACAGGCATGCACCACCATGCCAGGCTAATTTTGTATTTTTAGTAAGGACGGGGTTTCTCTGTGTTGGTCAGGCTGGTCTTGAACTCCTGACCTCAGGTGATCCACCCACCTCAGCCTCCCAGAGTGCTGGGATTACAGGCGTGAGCCACCACGCCCAGTCGGAATACTGTATGGTAATTAAAATGGACAAGCTACTGCTACCTGCAGAACATGGGTAGTGTACATCATAATTACTGAAAGAAGCCAAACCTAAGTAGAATATATCTGATACGATTCCATTTATGTAACATGGAGGAAGCATAAGTATGGCTTACAGAGTGTTGATAATATGTTGTTTTTTATCTAGGTAGTTATTTCACAGAGATGTCCAATTTGTGGTATTTTATGGAGCTTTATACTTAGGTTTTGTGTCCTTTTCTGTGTGTATGTAATATTTTGGTAAGAAGTTTTATTAAAATCTATGTTGGCAAGCCAACTCTGCTCCATTAATTATAAGAAAAAATATATGAAGTCTTTAAAAAAATGAAATCATAAAGAAATGTATGAAGTAATTTGTTACTGGTGTGGGAGAACATGATTGTTAAGCCATAAAAGGAAGATAGAGAGCAATGAGTAGTGTTAAATAAAAATATGAATAGTATTGAACTAAAAAGTATGAATAGTATTGAATAAAATATGAATAGTATTGGGGAAAAAGTATGGAATAAGTATAATATTTATATATATATATATGCTTGTAGATGTAGCTAGTATCTCTGGAAGGATACCTAAGATAGTACTGTGAGGGATTGGTAGGGGAAAATAGAATAGATGACAGAGTTGAAGGGGAATTTTTAATCTTTTACACCACTCTTATACCATGATCATGGATTCCTATTTTGAAAAACACATTTTATTTGAAGCAGTAGATGTGTAGTGTTTTTCTAAGTTGTGGTAGTCTATGCTTGTTATTATAGATAAATACCATAAGAACATGTTCACTAATTAAGATAATATTGCAATGAGCTACTTAAAATATTTAAATATATTTAAACATTTGAATAGCTACTGCTCTGTAAATCTAATTTTACCAGTTTACAATTAGTTTTTCAATGATAGTATCAAGATGTCTACTAAAATAAATAATCTATCACATTTCAAAATGTTGGATTTTAATTAGTAAGTCATTTTGGCTAATATATAAATTTATAGATAAAATTAAGTAGCATTTAAATGATTGTGTAGATATGTATCTGGACTCTCAAGCCGTGTGATTATATAATATTTTAGTAAAATGACTGTTCTTGTTTATTCTCCTAAGTATCTTAATTCTTTTGTATTCTCTTTTATTAACTGTTAATATAGATTTTTCAAACTCTAAAGCTATGTATAGGTATTTGTGGTATTTGTCATTGTTATACTTTAGAACTATTTGCCTTTGTTGTTTTTTGACCACAGATAGAAAGAAATTATGTCCTTATCATAGACTCTGTCATAATAATAATAATAGGAAAGGGATAATAGTAATAAAGGCAATCTTTTGGAGCATTTAACGTAATATTTGATGGGCAGATTTCCTATAAATACTGTGTTTATTCAATTTTATGGTTATATTTTTTCACATTTTAAAATCTCAGAAATTTGATGTGTCCTAGAGTAGTCTATCTTCCATAGTTCAATTGGCAACATCTATTAGTCATACTTAAAACAATAGTGCATTTTATAATTGATGGTGTATTTGATACCGTAAAATGTATGGGAAATATCCTTCATATAATATCTTGAAGTTTACCTGAGAATTTTTTGGTTTTGGACTGGAGTACACATTGGTTTCTTTTCTAAAAATTTTGGTGTCAGAAGTTAAGTGTAGTATGAAAAATGTATTTATTTTCTGCACGTTCCTATTTTAACATTGTATTAGAAATAATAAGCTTTATGGGAGTTCTTTTGGATAATTCAGTAACCCCCTTGTTGAGATTTACAATGTAACTGTTTCATGGAGTGATTAACGTTAAAGTTTTATTGTTCTCTAAATTTCTGTTTAAAACATTTTCTGATGATACATGTGTCTGTAAAACTACATCTTGTTTTTTGAGAATAAATTATATATCGTATCTTTACTTGTTCAACATTGGTCCCAAAGCCTGGATAATTTTTTTGAATGAAATACTAGTAGAATATTTTATTTATTAAACAGGTAGTACCTGGCTCATGGCAGGTGCTTAAAAATGTTTGTTGAGTGGCCATTAAATGTTGTTTAATCTGTGTAAGTTCTAGGAACAATGTGAACTAGTAGTGTAACAGGTAGCAAAGTATGTGACAATAATGGGTATGTTTCTAAACTACATAATATTAATTTCCAGCGTGCTCAGGCAGTTCTTCAAGCTGTGACAGCTGTCCAGACAGCAAATACTCCTCTTAGTGGCACCACAGTTAGCGAGAGTGCAGTGACTCCAGCCCAGAGTCCAGTACTTAGAATAATTATTGACAACATGTACTACCCTGTAACACTTGATGTTCTTCACCAAGTAAGTTTAATCTGCATAATTACCTATAAATTAGAGAAATAATAATATAGTAAATAAGTAACATTTTGTTTTTAATGTTTTAACAGATATTTTCTAAGTTTGGTGCTGTTTTGAAGATAATCACATTTACAAAAAACAACCAGTTTCAAGCTTTGCTCCAGTATGGTGATCCAGTAAATGCTCAACAAGCAAAACTAGTAAGTCTTTCTTTTGAGATAGTGATTTTTTTTAATTGAAATGTATATGTAAAAAATATATATATACTTAATGATATCTTGCAGCATAGATAGTAGAAATTGATAGCATTAAAATAATATTAAGAAACCTTAATATTTGTCATAAAAAAGAAATACTTATTTTCAGGAAAATCATAGTTGTAGTTTACCATAATGTAGGCTTCTATTATTTTACTTTTTTTTTTTTAATTTAAGGACAAAAGTTTGTACTCTTAAGAAAAAAGCAGGACTATGTTGTGGATGTGCACCTGCATAAGATTTGAAGTGGCTTTTAGTGGGAATTTTAAAGTAATTAGTTTTCAAGAGAGTTTGGCTGAAATACTCAGATGTGGCTCAGATGCTATGATAGGCTCTCAGTTTATTTAAAATTATATATTATCTTTAATGTCTTTGTTTTTAAAGGTTTTATGAATAGGTTTCTAGTCACTTTTTATTTGTATCATTTATCTTTTTTGTCATTGTTATATATGGAAGATGTGAGGTCATTGAGAAATGTAAAATTTCCCGTCAAGGCTGCCACTGAAAACTGCATACCACATCTTTGCTTCCAAGTACCTTAATGTTCTGTTTGTATATCTGAAATCTACTTTTGCTCTCTCTTTAACTTTTTGTGCCATAGTATCATTATTATTACTATTCCATTATTAAGCCATTAAAAATTCATTATTAAGCCATTATTATGAAACCATTTAATAAGCTTACATTTGTCTTAACTGGTTTTCTTTCTTTCGTTCGTTCTTTTACTTTCAGATTAATTATTGTCTCTAATACTTAAATGCTTCCTCCAGATCAAGATTACTTCTGTGGAGCCCAGACCATTTTTTATAATTGTTTCATTGTATTTGCATCTTTACAACCTCATTTCTGGAGCAAAATTAGTTGTAGGTAGCAGAAAGGCTATACAAGTAATAATAGCATAATTGTGATAGTTTACCAAGTGCTGTAGTCTCATTTTTTCTGACCACTACTCTATGTTGTCAGCAAAACAGGGGTTTCCCGTTTGTTACAAGAGGATGCTAAGATTTAAAGGTGAATTACTTATAATGAACACTACCTATAAGGTAGACGTTTTTTCAGTCTCAGCCTTTCTTTCAGTATGCTGCTCCTCACTGGTTCTCGGGTATAATCTAATCTTATTATGCTTTCCTCTTCAGGCATAGATTGACAATTAGAATTCTTTTTTTTTCCCAAAAAATGATTATCGTCCTTTCACATGCCCTGGCTACCAAAATCAATGTGGTGTGAGGTTTTATGAATAGGAGACAACCTAGAAATCATGGTTTCTGTGATATTTTTCACAACTTCAAACATTTAAATATAGTCTACATTTTTCTTGATGTGGAATATTTTCCTTGCTTTTCTGACTCCAAAGAAAAGTATTTGTTAGAGGACCAATTAAATGAAATTTGACTGGGGACTATACTGTATTTGAGCTATAATTCTTATGGGGAAAATAGTTTATATGTGTATCTTGTCTGAAGTAGTACATGGTTACATTTAATCTCATAAAAGTACGTCAATTATGTCAACTTTTGCAATTTTCGTTTAATCTTCTGTGAACAGATACTAAGCATCCAACTATAATATTGATGTTTGTGCACAGGTATGCACTCAGGTCGTCTTGACAAAGATTTAAAATTATAATTCTAAGACAGTAGATAATTGTTTTATTAAGTACTTATTCTGGTATCAGAACTCACACTTCACTTATTAGAGAAAGGAAAAGAAATTTGTTTCCTAAACTTGCTTTGCCCCATTACCTTGTAATCTAGACCCTTTGGTAAAATTTACATTTTTGATAACTGCAGTAATGTTCATTTTACATGCCTGCATCTGGGCTCTACTAGAGAATATCACATAATAACATAATCTGACAATTGGTACCAGTTTAAATCCATCAGCATCAACTACAAAGGAGCCCCATACTCTAGTTTAAAAATCTCCTCACATTTCTTCAGTCAACAGTTTTTCTGTTTTTCACAATGCCTCTATCAGATAGAAATTTTCCCTTCTACCATATCTCTCCTCACTCTCACTTGCTTGAAGAAGAAAAATCACATGGAAGCTTCCAGTTTTTCTTGCAAAATCTGCTAATACTCACACTTGTCTTTCTCTTCTAATAAAAGGCATAGATGTTTAGTTATCTAAGACCAATAAACACCAAAGCCTATCGTCTTTTGCCTCTCAAGAGACTGCACTATCCGTCATCCCCTCTTTCTCATTTGTTTCTCTCTATATTGGCCACTTTTCACCAGTTTCAAGTATTCTCAGCCTCTTTCATTTTAAATGAATTTACCTTCAACTTTCAATCCATCCATCTATAACTCTACATACTTTCTATCGCCCTGCCTCCCCTCTCCCTTTTCACTCATGACTTCTTAAGTAGGCTATCCTTGTTGTTTGTTATCCTCTCATTTCTCTACTTAACTATAATTTGGTTTTAGCACTGTTGACCTAAATTACTCTTCCCCAGTGTCACCATTGATTATTAGAGTAGCTAAATGCTAGTGGTATGATTCAGTCCTTGTCTTACCTAATATCTAGATAATATTTGACACTGTGCACCATTATCTTAAAATTCTCTTTCTTCCTGGTCTCTGATACTTCTCACCTAGATTTATGCTACCCCTCTGTTTCTTCCTTGTCATGTCACTCCCCTTCTACCTGGGAGGCCTCACCTGCTCTCACAGCTCCGTTAAACCTCTGTGATTCAGACAGTGTTCACATCACATTTTCTAGCTCAGCCTTTCCTAAGAGACCCACACTAAGAACCTGGCAGTCTAATGATTATCTTCAAACTTAATATGTTCAATCCACCTCCTGTTTTTGGTGTCTGCTGTTAGTAAAGTGCAAGATACCAACTTCAGTCTCATTAACAAGCCAGAAAACATGGTATTTTTCCCCTTCCTTCCAGCCTGTCATTAGATATTATTGATTATACCTCCTAAATTTTTGTTGAATCTGGCCTTTTTTCTCCAACTCTTTTGCTGCCACTGCAGTCTAAGCCAGTGTTATTCAAGATGCTGGTCTCTCAAGGTAGTTAGTGTATGTCAAACTGAAATCAGCATACTTCTAGCAAACAGTATGCTTAATGTTGATATTGACATAAATTTTGACACAGACTTATATTCATACAGAGTAGCCTGGGCTGCTGGACCATGAATCATAATTTGAGTAGCATTGATGTAGTAATAGTTCTCTTTCATCTCTCTACTTCCTTGGCCTTCCGACTGAACTCACCATTTTGACATCTTCCCCTGCCTCCATTATTTTTCCACAGAGTACTAAGAATGATATCGTCCTCAAGTCATATTGCTTCTAATCACAATACCCTTTAGTGACTTTTTTGTCCTTGTGATGAAGTCCACAGTTCTTATCATGGATCATGGCTTATAAAACTCTAAATCAGTCCTCAGCTTGCCTCTCCAATCTCCTCTCATGCCTTTTTAGCTGTATTGTACTTCTTTAAATAGCTTGCATACACTGTATTTTCTCTGATGTCTTGATCTTACAGATTGCTGTTCCATTTGCTAATACTGTTTTTTTCTCTTCATCTCTTTATGCCCAACTTCTGCTTCTCTTTGTCTTTCAAGTATCAGTTTAGAAGCCTCTTTCTGAGAGAAGTTTTCCATAACATTTCAACTAGATTAGATCCCTTCCTTTCTTAGTTCTCAGTACCACATGTACAATTTTTAATTTGTTAAATGTGTATATTTTCTGTTGGACTGTAAGTTCTGAGTACCATGTCTGCTTTGTTCTCTGCTGTATTAAGCATTGACATTTAGGGCAAAAATCAGAAGTCATAGTAACAATCTTAATTATCTATAAAAAGTATTTTATGCGATCCTCATATTTATTAAAGAAAACACCTTAATACCTTTTAGAAAATCTTGTTTATTTATTGGAAAGTAGTGTATTAGGCAAAGATGTGCCTTCTTGGCATTCTAATTCAGCTTTTGTAATGTTGAGGAATATAATTACTTGATGCATAAAAATACTAGTCTTTTTAACAGTATAATAAGACAGCTAATGTAATCTCCTTTTCACCTGGGATTTAAAAATTGTTTTATGTAGTCCTTACATTATAACACACGTGAGTAGGAAATGGTTCTTTTTGGTTTTTGTTATTAGAAACAGCTTTTCAGAAACATTATGTCTTTATTAGGAATATCTAGTTGACACTGGACAGTGACATTGTGTCTTCTGGAAGTCCTGTTTATATGATCATTTTATTTTAATGTATAAGTGGGTTGTTTCGTATTATTTATTTCTTCCAGGAGATTCCATTTCATCACTAACTAATAATAAAAATAAATATGAGGTAAAACGTTTGTGAAAGTAAGATTATGTCATTCATTTCCTTCTCACAGAGTACACATTGCTTTATGCAGATTCTTTGAGAGACCTAATGGAATTGTCCTTTCCTAATATCTTGGGCAAAGATTCTGCTTGACATCTGCTTAATTTGCAATCTGTATATTTTACATTCATATTAATGGAGAATTTATGATGAAATCAGTGGTTTTAGGATGCTTTAGGAAAATCCTGCATAATCTACCAGAGTGGGGTTGATAGTGGTAAATAATTAGTCTGAAATATTACATTAGTATTGTAAGCTTAATTTTGTGTTGTTGATTTTGATAATTTTTCATGACTTGCCAAAAATTAAAAAGTAGATATTTAAAGAATTTGGAAGTTATGGTTTCTCTCACCGTGTGCTAAATCTGATCCCCAACAATCTCTTCAAAAAAGTAAGTTATAAATAGTAAACATTCTGAAAAATGGAAATAGTTTTATTGTGGCTTTTCATGTTTTTAGTCCATATGCAATGTTTCATTGTGCTGCTATAATTATGCTTTCTGTGCCTAATATCTTTCCTGTGTTTTGATTTCCATGTTTTAGCCATAAACTTCAAATTTACATGAAAATTTTTTTTCTGATTGTTTTTGCTTACTATCTAAACTTTCACCGTGAGTAGGCACATTTGGAAGGTCTTTCTGCAAATTGTCTTGAGCTTTTACTGTCAGAAATCTTTACTCCAACAAGATCACTGCATTCCTGATTGCTGAACCACAGGACTGGTTTGTGTGCTACTGCTGTTTCTTGGGATTTTGCAAATACATGAGCTTGAAGTGAGCTTGCATATGTTTTTTAAATTTGATTTCACTCCCTTTCTTATTTGTGGTCACCTACTTTAGTCAACTATTTAAAATACCTGGATTTTTGTTCTTATGCATCCTCAGCTCCTGTTTCTTTCCTCTTTTGCTAACAGATGATTAATTTACATCTTGTTTGCTTATTTCTCTAGCTCTTGTACCTTAGGTATACTTGTGTAGTTTCCACCTACATAAAGTTTTTGTTTTTGTTTTAATGTTCAAAGGGAAAATTTCAAAGGTTCCTGGAGGGCTTTCTCACAATGGGCATATTAATTGTTAGATAATTTGGCAATCGCCCTCAGTATTGCTGGGAAAGAATTCAGCTCCTAAAAAACGTAGTGTGGGTTTAGTAATTTTGTATCAGCACTTTTAGCATTAACCTAGATACTGTGACTCAAAGCCAGATCTTTTCTCATAAGGTATCATTTTCTCTTTGATAACATTGAAGTAGTCACCTAAGAGTGAATTTTGCTACTCATCTTTTGATACTTATCTGTTGTGTAGAAACGTCAATTCTATTACTTATCTTACATTTTCCCTATAGGAATGCTACATTAGTAAATGAATACCTATCTTCAGTGCTTTGTTTGCCTTTACACCAGGGTGTTGAATTAATAGTTATGTTATTCTGGCTGATAAAGTTGATACATGGCTTCCACTTTTATGTGATGATAGGTACCTTGCCTAACCCAAATGTAATTCAAATCCTGATGTATATGAAGTCCCTTTGAGTTTTTAGCAGTGCTGTATTGAAGTGAATGAACCTGTGTTGAATTATTTTCTAGATTTTAGCTAGGTAAATTAGTCACGTAAAAAATTCGTGTATTAAGAAAAAAGGTTTTATATTTCCAGAGGTGAGAATATTTGAATTAAAAGCTTTATAACTTAAGCTAACTGTAGAGGTTTACTTTTTCCATAACACAACATGTTTATTCTTTTAATGAAAAGTTAACAGTATGTTCACCTGTTCTCTAGTTTGTTTCCAGCTTGTATCCAGCTGAACTAGAAATGGTGATTATATAGGAGCAGAAAAAATACAAGATAATCATAGCAGTAACATAGTCCTTTATCTTGTATTTTCACATATGTGATCTTTAGTTTACTCCTCATAATAACCCTGTGAGGAACCATGACAGCCATTGTCATCATTCCTGTTTTCCCAATTAAAAAATTGAGATTCAGAGAGGTTAAACAACTTGCTTAAGATGACCTAAAAGACTCTAGGCTTTTAATTAATCCTAGACCTGGCACTTGTCAGTTTCAGAACTTTTCTGGAATGACATTGGATTTACTAATTTCATCAAGATAATCTGATTGGGGGTGAACATTTCAGGTTAAGGAAAATAGTTTTTTCTTTTTTGCCTCATTTTATGGGAATTGCTATTATGTGTTAGGATAATTTGGTTTGAAGCAACTTTGTACAGTGTGGCATCAAATAGCAGTTACCTTATAAAACTGTACTGAATCATCTAAGTACTACCATCCAGCAATAAATATATGTATAATAAAATTAACCTTATTGAGCAGAGTAGTGTGGTACTACTTTGCAGGACTTCCTGCTCGTGACACTTATCAGTTTTTTATTAAATTAACCTATTTGCAATTTTTTACAATTAAAAGTATTAGCATGGATGCTTAGCTGATTGTATTTTAGGTTGAAGTAGCATTTTTTATTTAAGGAAGATAATATTTCGGGGAAACTAATACATGGACAGCTGGAACAGCAAAATTTGATGTATGAAATTGGAATCCTTTTCCTGGTAAATTTTAAGTTCGAGTTTTTGTTGTTGAGTTTTATTAAAATTATACTTTCACTAATTTTTATTTTTTGTTTAAGATTGCTGATGTACTTTATTCACTTTTACAGGCCCTAGATGGTCAGAATATTTATAATGCCTGCTGTACCTTAAGGATTGATTTTTCCAAACTTGTGAATTTGAACGTAAAGTACAACAATGATAAAAGTAGGGATTATACTCGACCTGATCTTCCATCTGGGGATGGACAACCTGCACTGGATCCAGCTATTGCCGCAGCATTTGCCAAGGAGACATCTCTCTTAGGTATGATTTTTATTGTCTTAACCACATTTCTCCCATTTTGCCAAATGGAAAAGTACCAGTAAGTATAATGAATCCCTCCATTTTGGGCCTTACCAAATTGTGTTAGGTTTCATGAGTTTTCTTTTTCTCAAGTGAAGGCATATGAATACTGTTAAGAACAATCCAAAGTGTTCTCCATAACTCTAAGTAAAATTATGTTAGTTTTGTTCCTTTTAATACCTTCAGCTTCTCTTCCATGCCACTCTCCCAGAACAAAAGAAGAAAAGCTCTAATGAAGAAATACTGTTGAATTCTTAATGCCATAGTTACGCTTTAAACTTGATGTCACTATGCCCAAGTCTAGGCCTGAAGTTCTTGTGTGTGTTTTTCAGTGCTGATCTGATTGTTTTAATTTAGCATTGCATGGGAACAGTGAAATATTAAGAGACAAAACATACATAATGGGTGGAGGCATATGGGATTTTTTTTGAAGCATATTGTAGCGGCCTTCTAAAAAAACAGTTTAAACTAGAAGAAATTTTCTGTAAAATTAATTTTGCTATTTCTTTGCATTTTGTCTTAATCATTTATATTTTACTTTGTACCACAATGGACTTGAGCCTCCTAAAAAAATACAGTGCAAGCATATGCAACTTATAGTTGATAGAGTGAAATCAAGATGAAGAAAAAAATACAGGAAAATCTTATTTTGTAAGTAAAATATGCAAAGTGATTTTATAAGATGGAATTTTAGAGTCTCCTTTTATTTGATGTATTTCTTCATTTCTAGTATTTGTAAGAATATAGAAATACTAACTACTTGTTAATTCTGGCAACTTTAAACAAACAAATCTGACCCTTTATTTGAATTTTCTGGTATATCTAGCACAAGTCATAGTGTTTTTGATGGCTGTAGTAGATGCTTTAGGTCACTTACACTCTTTCCTGACAGAATCTCTACCCCTCTGTGTGTGTCTAGCTGAATTCGTAATTCGAGTTAATAAGATTGAATGTTTCACAGTGTACAGTTTTTAAAGGCAAAGTCAAGAGTGAAACAGTGAAACATGATTTTTGCTTATAATTACTACTATAGATTATTAAACTCTTTACTAATAGACGTTGTTATAGAAAGAATCAGAATTTATTGAGTAACTTCTAGGTCATAGGCATTCAGCTAGGCACCTGGCAGATACATTACTTTATTAAAACAGATAGTGTCATCAAGATTTTACGTATAGTTTCTAAGAAGTTGAAAAATTCTTAGAAACAATTTAAAGATAAAATAACGAGAAACTCCAGCTAGCATTAACAATGGACTACAATAATCACTTCTTTGGACCATACTGAGCTGTGTGTATTTGCCCATCTGAATATACTTAGATGCGCTTGGATCCTTGGGGGGGAGGCTTGTTTAGAAGTCACCTGGATTCTTCTAGGGAATTTTTCAGCATTTTCCTCGTGATCTTATGACCTTGGTGAAACTCTTGAAACAATAATAAAGTCATTTTTTTTTCTTTCTTTGAGACGGAGTCTCACTCTGTGGCCCAGGCTGGAGTGCAGTGGCGCAATCTCGGCTCATTGCAACTTCCACCTCCCAGATTCGAGCGATTCTCCCGCCTCAGCCTCCCAAGCATCTGGGACTACAGGCATGTACCACCACCCCTGGCTAATTTTTGTGTTTTTTCATAGAGATGAGATTTCACCATATTGGCCAGGCTGGTCTGGAACTCCTGATCTCAGGGGATCTGCCCGCCTCAGCCTCCCAAAGAGCTGGGATTACAGGTGTGAGCCACCATGCCCGACCACTTTTGTTCATTTTTTAAGTGTTTTACATTTTTACATTAAAAGCATGTAAATTAAGTTCCTCCCTTCACCAAAAAATTGTCTAGTGTCTTTCCACTTCTGTGTTGAATTTTTTAGTATAATGCATTTTTGTTTCTTCATCTCTGCCTCATAAGAAAAAGGAAAAAATGTTTAGCCTTTCCTAAGTGACTTCATTTTTTATCTGTTTTAATGTTTTTGCATCTTGTTATAACTGGGCTTTTTAAGTATACTCAAAAATAGGTTAAAAGTAGGTGAGTTAAAGGTTTTAAAAATCAGATAATGGACCCAAGTTTTTATAATTCACAAGAGATAACCATTTATTTTTATATTTTTAATGTAAATACATGTTTCTATACAAAATTAAAATTGCTCTGTATTTGCAGATTTGCATTATCTTTTACTGTAATTGACATTTTACTTAGAATTTGTTTTAAAAGATAGTTTCAATACCTGCATAGCATGTTAGTGGATATGTTGTACCTTTGAAAGTGGACATATAGGCTGTTCCATACTTTTTATTAAAACACCGTTGTACTTTTTTGCCTCTCAAATTATTTTCTTAGACTAGATTCCTAGAATTAGAATTATTGGGTCAAAGAAAATGTTAAAGCCTATTTACATTATTTGCAAATTTCTTCATCTAAAGGTGATATTAACTTAAACTAACATTAATTATATATGAGGCTGGGTGTCCTACTTTTTCCCCTACCAGCATATTATTTTTTAATTTCACAAGATTAATTTGATAGGAAAATGTCTATTATTTTAATTTCTGTTAAGATTTAGTTTGCAGTCTTTAAATGTTTATTTGACAGTCACAATTCTCTAAATTGCTTACCTGCATTCTTTCTGTTAGGATGTACAATAATTTTTATAAAATGGGTAGTAAGGATATTAATATGCATATTTTGGATGAGTCAAGCCTTCAGCTTTATTCATGTATGTTAGACAGGTCAGTTTTTGGAAAAGTAGGTTTAAATAATCTATCTTTTTAAATAATTGATCTCAATCCCAAAGTGTTCATTTGTACGACATGAAGACACTATTTTCTTCTTCATACATTTGGTGAATATTTGATCTCAGTTTCCACCTTTCTTTTTGCTTTTTAAACATTGTTTACAGTGATACCCAATATCGCATAAGTGAGGACATGCCTTTTAGAATAGTAACTAAATCTTTTCCTCTATTTAATCAGATGACTTCAACAAACTAGTATTGATGGGATTACCTTCCTGCTCAGTCTTCCTGAAACAGTACTTGTTCAAAATGAAATAATTGAATTTGTTTCAAAAATTTTGTAAGAACACAAATATAAGGTGATAGTCTTTTGCTAAATATTTGTGGGGGGCTTCACTTTACCTTGTGTGTTTTTTTATTAGATCTAGCTACTTGATTGAATTTAATTACTTTAGAATCAGTACTATAAATTTGAATTGATTTATTTTACACAGTACTTTTTTAAGACTAACATTTATATCTGGCTTTTCTGTTTCCTTCAATGCTAGGTATCATAGTGTCTCAGAAAATGTAATTTGTTCAAAGAAAGGAGACTGAGTACTTTGTAATGAGTTTAAAAATTTGACATCTAAATACATAATCACAAACGTGGCAGACTATTAGTCATTCACATATTCTGTTTCAAAGAACACGGTGATCAAAAATCCTTCAGATTATAAATTGAGATATCATTATAATCGTTTTCTCATGTTAAGAGGTGTAGTTAATTTATTAAGGGGTAGATCACTTAGAAAAGTTGCTGGAAGTAATTTTTCATGATCATGTTGTCTGCATTCTAAAAATTAGGAGAGAGAGTGTGTACAAACAATATTTATCTTAGAGCTTTCCTTGTATTTCAGATTGAGGAACAGGCATTCTCATCATAAAGTTTTTAAAAGAAAGGCAAAGCAGATCTTTTGTAGGAAATCATTGACGTTAAAATAGTTATCATTGTGAACAGATACAACATTTATTCATAAAGGTAAACATGTAGGTCTTATAGAACATTATTCCTCAAAATTTTGCTGCACATTGAAGTCACCAGATTCTACCCCAGACTGAGAATAGTTGGAGTGGGTCACAGGCATTCCTATGTTTTTAGAATCTCAAGATGGTTTTACTGTGTAGCAAGAGTTGAGAATTACTGACACAGAAAAGAACTTGTAACTTAATTAATGTCATTTAAATCTATTTTGGTACAGTTCTGGCACAATTTTAATTAGCTGTTAAACTGAATTTTTTATTTTCTATATATTTGTGATACATAAAATTAACTGGAAAACTTATTTTGATTTTCTTTCTTTGTTACATTTGTATGGGTTATTCATTTGGTAATATTGATTAATTTATTATTAGAGATTTAGGCTGTACGCTAATAAAACGAATCCCATACACCTGTCATCTTGGTTCAATAGCGCTGACACTTAGTTTCATCTATTCAGTTTTTCTTTTGTATTCTAAAGCAAATCCTTGACATTATGACATATCTTCTCAAATATTACCATAGTATCTCTAAAATAATTACATTTTCTTTCCAAACCATAATATGATTATTACACTTAATCAAAATTGACAATGATTTCTTAATGTCATCAAATACCCAACTCACATTAAAATTTCCCCAATTATCTTGAAAATGCTTTTAAAGTTTGATTTGTTCAGAGCAAGGTCCTATGGAGGGCCACACATAGCATTTGGTTGTTTTATCTCATTAGTCTGTTTCAGTCTGTAATAGTCCTCTCCCTTTCTCTACTCCCAATCTCACGTCCATTTACTTATGAAGTGACATGGTTATCCTTTTAGAAAGTTTCACAGATTAGACTAGCCTTGCTGTTTCCTTAGAGTGTCATGTTAACTTGTTCCTCTATCTGCTGCGTTTCTTATATAAACTTAAAGTTAGTTCCAAAGGCTTGATAAGATTTAGAGCCTGGTTTTTTTGTTTTTTTTTTTTTTTCTTTTTTTAAGTGCTTCTTGTGCTTCCTATTGTGTCTCAGTAGGAGACATCTAATATCTGGTTGACCCACTTTTAGTGATGTTAATGATGCTTTAAGACTGTTTGTGGATTTGGGTGTTGACATTCTGATCCTTTTGTTACATTTTTTTCTGGTAATGATTTTAGTAACTAATGGTTGCTGCCTTAATTAATTTCACTAGTGAGTTGCAAATATTGCTTTTTCTCCCCTAATTCACATATTCCTTCTCTACATTAATTAGCTGAAAATCTTTATAAAGTAGAATTTTCCTTCATCGACTAGAATTACCAACCTTGTAATGCAGTTTGTGTAGGACAATTAGTTAAATTCTTGCATTTATTTACTAATTTTAAGTTTTTGCCCAGCTTTTGTTTTCAGGTAAGTACTTAAACCAGCTTATGAACAGGTACATTATAGATTCTTCCCACTGTCTGCTTTAAACTTTTGAAACTGTCAGTTGTTTGCAGGTTCTAGTAGCCCAGAGTGGTTTGAAATTGTGACCTTAGTTAGCCCAGATGTATGTAATTATTTAATTTGGCCTTGAACAATGACCCAAAAAAGGAAGGGGGTGGGGTGGATAAAGGACTAAGCAAAATTAATTAAAATTTAGAAATCTTTCTCGCAGAAGGAATTCATGCCCATAAATGGAAGATCAGGATACATTAATATTTTCTCAGTAAATACCAGTAGATGATAAATCACTTTTCTTGTATACATAATTGTGAAAAAAAAACCCATCCAGGTGTGCATGTGAGCTGTTTATTCATTGAGAGGATTTAGATCTCTTAGGTGTTTTTTGTTGTTGTATGTGTACTTTTGTGTAGTCTGCCTGTTTATTCTTTTTGAATAGGATGATATGTACAATTTAAGAAGCCTTTTGTGGAATGTGGCTTTCTTAAATACATTATTGCATTTCATCTACAGTGATGAAGGGAAAAACTGCAAAACTAGACAGATTGCATATTAGTTAGTACTGCAGTAGTGAGGTAATAGAGCAATAATCATATTTTCTTACAATATATATAGGTAATGCCTGTGTTCTTTACTTTTGTGTGTGTGTGTGTGTGTGTGTGTGTGTGTGTGTGTTTAAACAAGATTCATATAGTCTTTCAGATATAATTTAATAAATTTAGGCTGTTCAGGGTTTCCTACAGAGATGAATGCTGCTTCTAAGGTTTTGGGTTTCTTGAACCAGAGCTTAGAAAGAACAAGAATATGGCATGGTATTTTCGTGGTTTAGTAAGGCTACTTTTAGTTAATTATTGTGATGTAGGCCGTTAAGTAGACTTTTCTAAAACGAAACCCCAGTGAAAAGGGGTTTTGAAGATGCATATATACTGGTTTCTAAGAACTAGGCTTTTTGGATCATTGGTATTGGTAGAGGGATTTGCTGTGTTTTCTGCCACCATTGAGTCTCTGTATAAAGTTTGGCTCCACTATCAAAATGCTTAGATAGATCCCTTTGCAATAGTTGCCACCCTAGGAATAGCTCGAAAATTATTAAGTTAATACTAGTTCCTTAGATTCCACCTCTATTCCTTGGAGTGTTTTTTTTTTGTTTTTTTTTTTGTTTTTTTTTTTGTTGAGACGGAGTCGTCTCGCTCTGTCGCTCAGGCTGGAGTGCAGTGGCGCAATCTCTGCTCACGGTAACCTCCGCCTCCTGGGTTCACGCCATTCTCCTGCCTCAGCCTCCCAAGTAGCTGGGACTGCAGGTGCCTGCCACCATGCCTGGCTAATTTCTTTGTATTTTTTTAGTAGAGACGGGGTTTCACCGTGTTAGCCAGGATGGTCTTAATCCCTGACCTCATGATCCTCCCACCTGGGCCTCCCAAAGTACCGGGATTACAGGCGTGAGCCACCGCGCCTGGCCTGCTTAGAGTTTTTTATGTCATTATTTTGTGACACAAACGTTTAAAATACTGTAGCTTAGAATGAAATGTGTCAATCCTAGGAGCCAAAAGTTTGCTGAATATGAACACTAACATTAGCTAACCATTTTTGTGTCCTGTTTCAGGCACTCAACTGTTCTTAGCCCTTCACAAGTAATATATCATCTCTAAATGTAGTTACCATTATGGATCCCATTTTACAGATTTGGAAAGTAGGGCAGAAAGAACAGTTTGCTCAGATTCCCTTAACTTTTGAGTGACCAAGCCCTAGCACTCAAAGCCAGGAAGTCTAGTTCCAAGGTCCGTACTCCTAACTAATAAATAGTGGAATAAAATTAGATTAGCTTGACATTTTAGCCTGTCGTCTTCTCCCCTGTAGAATAGTTATCAAGAATAATAATATACATGTAGTAAAAATGTAAGTCCCATCATTTTAGCTTTCTTTTCTTTTCTTTTTTTTACATAGTAAGATATTTTTTCTTACCAAGTCCATTCAGTATTTAGCCTGATTATCTTATTGATTAAAAAATGAAAAATGAGTATTGTTCATACATTCATTCAAAATTGGGTACAAAACAAGGGTAGATATGTAACATGCAAATAATAAACTGAACTTATATTTTTATCTTTTTGACAAACAACACGTTAAAATTTATGTCAATCTAATTTTTTCAAAATCTTTTTCTATAATATTTTATTAAGACTAATTATAGCAAATAGTAGCCGTAAAATTAAGCCAAAAAACTTATCTACTGCAGGACATATTTGAAAGCTACCCCCCAAGAAAGACCAAAGTAATCACATATACAGAAACATTCTAGTCTTTCTCAGAAATATTAAAAAATACATAGATTTTAAAGCACATTGCTGAATGCCATAACACCAAAATAAAAAATACATGTTATTTAAAAATTAATATTTTATTTTCAACATAAATCAGAAATACTTGGTCAGAAGTCACTACCTGTCCTAACTGTCCCATAACTTTGACTTTCTCATTTCATGTGTTTTAATATCTAAGAAGTAAATAATCGTTGGAGTGTGCTTCTTTGTATGTACAATTTTAAATGATGTTGACCTCTTTGGATTATTGAACTGTCCTCTACTTTGCTATAGCTGAATTTTTAAAATGTTAATTTTTAAGTCTTAAACTATGTCTTTTGGAAGAAACATTGGAAGAGCTAAAGTAGATAGAGTTTATTTAAAATTTTTTGACACTGGATAAAATTTTTACTTTTGAGTCACAAATTAATTTGAAACTCTGTCTTTTAGAGAGCGTATTCAGCTCTTAATTCCATTATAAGTAATAGTTGGATGAATGTGTTTTACATCTGGAATGATTTTTATTATCTGAGTAAAGGAAACATGTTTGATGGTAGTTGGATACTTTGAAGGTATTACGGGTTACAGATGAGAAAAAAATGTTACTACATCATTTCATGTTTACATACTGACCAGCATTTTCAATGAAATACGCTTATTACAATAGGACTATAAAATGTTTTTCAAAGGTTTAATTATCCAGGGCAGATAGTTAAGACTATGTGATCATCCATTAAAAACTTTTCACATGGTCTTGCTTAAATGGATCCATTATGTTTACCCATTATATTGTTCTCATCTGTAGTTTTAAGAAATTTACTTCATTTGTTAATACTTACTTTCCATTACCTTCCCCTTTTCTATGACAGTCTGTTGATACTTGAAGACCTCTCTTGTATTCATCTTAGAGTTAATATTTTTAAGGCCAAACAGCCTAAATTCTATGGTAATCAACTCCAACCTTGCATAATTAAAATCTTCTGCGTAAAGATAGGTTTAAATCAAATCAGATTGCAGATTTTATTAAAGAAATTATTTTTAAGAGTTAACAAATATAGTATGGCTAAAACAAAGAAAATACTTCTTTTGCTTCTGCATTTAGTAGAAGAAAAACTATATATGTTTGTGACCAAAGTATAAAAGGTGATTCTTTCCAGGGAGGTAAAGGTTATGCAGAAAATTTTCACTAGCAGCTCTAAACGGCTACCCTCAATTAATTGCCATGAACATTTCATAGCCCTGGAAGGATGTTGGCTCACTTCAGTGTCATCCTGGTTTATTCATTCATTGTATTATTCAGCAGTCATTTTAACACTATGCTAGACACTTCAGGGACTCAAGAATAACAGAGTTTCTGTTTTCGTGAAGCTTCTCATCAGAGACAAGAAACATATGAGTTAGATCTAATTGGAGGCAAACTGAAATATATAGTGGAGTTAGTGTGGTTATCAGCACATAAATGAGTGATCCATCAACAAAAGGAGAACTTGGGAGGGTTTTATGGGCCAAAAACATAGCATGATTAAATGTGATAGAGTATATGTCATGTTTTAGGAGTGATAAACATTCAGTTATGTGTGACGAATAGGATAATTGAAAAAATATGAAAGGTAATGATGCCAGAAAGTATTATGGGACAAGATCTTAAAACCGATGTTATCCAGGGAGTATGAATTTTATATGGGAATTCTTCAACTCCTTTTTGACTGGAAGATGAGCGTCTGAGTATCTGCGACTATTTGATGATATTATGTACCAAGTTTTAGATGTTTGGCTTTTTTCAGGTTATCAAAGTGGGGGATGAACATAAAATGAGAATGCAAAGTAAGAAATCTGGGAAAAATTATATGTAAAAGTAATAGGACTTGGCATCTTATTGATATGATAGCTTATGAGAAAAATGTGGAGGAGTCCACCGGACAGTAGGAAATTCAGCCTAAGACTTGGACAAGAGTTCTGTGGAGTTGTGTATTCAGAGGCCAGAGATGTGATGTTTAAAATTTTGATTTAAGATTTCCCAGGTATAAGAAAGCAAGAGGATTAAAGCATTATAATTAAACTTTAAGCAGTGCATATTTATGTTATAGATAAGATAAACAAGAAATCTAGCAATCAAATAAATAGGATTAAAATTAGTAGTGATTGTTCAGTACAGTGTACTTACATAAGATTATTCACAAGAGTGTATAAATCAAATTAAAACGAATTAAGGATATACATGTGATGAGAAAGTAACTGTACTCTTTGAAGAAGTGTGCCACAGAAAAGAAGAAGAAATAGGATGGTAGTTCAGGAGTAAAGCAATGGGGGAATGTTTGCAGTGAGGCAGTATGTATAATCATTTAAAACATGGGCTTGGAGTCCTCTCATTTCCACGTTTGGACATAATGATAATAATACCTTCCATTTAAGGCTGTTGTGAGGATTAAATGTGTTAATGTGCAAAGAACTTTGTACAGTGCCTGGCATATAATAAATGCTAGCTACCTGTTAACTAGTAGTTGTTTCTAAGGCTAGTTTAAGTCCTAGAATTGATTGTAAGGATTAGATCAGGAGTAAAGTGGACATGTTGGGATTTAAATATAGAGATATTTTTTAGGACCATTGTTAGAACCAGAAGAGATTTTTTATCAAGTTCACAAAGAAATGTAGGTGCATTGGCTGGGTGTGGTAGTTCGCACCTACAATCCCAGCACTTTGGAAGGCTGAGGCAGGAGAATTGCTTGAGGCCAAGATTTTGAGACCAGTCTGGGCAACCTCGCAAGGCCCTGTTTCCACCAAAAAAAAAAAAAAAGTAGATGCAGAGCTGGAAGCAGTACCAAAATCATCAGTGTTACAGTCATTATTCTTTCCTGTCACCATTATATGTCTTTATGAAGCAAGGGAGAAAGAAGAACAGATGAAAGAAGTGAGGATTTTGAAGTTGGTTGAAAAATTTGATTGAATTCTGATCTGAATATTATAAGACACTTGCTTAACAAGTTGAAAGTAGGAAAGTAGACTTAAGACTCTATTGGATTTGGGGAAACTCTCAAAAATGGACTGGAAATTCAGCTAAAAGTAGATAACAAAATATTTCTAGAATTAGCATTTGTGGGGTTTGTGTGTTTTCACTCTAATATTTGTCAAGCCCAGATGAAAGCATAGACAGAATATAAGACTAGATTTATCTAAGTCTGAAATTGTGTAACATTAAAGAAATAGTAGCAAATGAGCAGAGTGTTGGCCCAAGCTTAGGCTCTATGGTAAAGTCAAGTCAAGGGAGAATAGAAAGGGGGTCACCGTAAAGGTCAAAAGTGGGTTTAGTGGTTGTGTGGGAATAGGAGGATCAAGAAAAGAAAGAAGTTAGGAAAGGAGATAAAAGTGTTGAATGACCATTACAAAAAGAGACGGAGGAAAGAAAAATCAAGATGTAGCAAAAGAAGTTGCTAATATGGATGGATGTGGTAAAAACCATCAAAGTGGATGTTTTTAAGAAATCATGAGACGAGAGTCTTGAAAAAGTCATAGGTTGATGCAGGGAATGGAGAAGAAGGAAATAAAGCCAGGTGCTGAAGTCTTTATGTAATGGGAGGAGATGTTCCAGTAATCCAATGGCTATTTTGATAGGAAAGAGTGTGGTATGATTAGGTGGCATTGACATCAGATACCAAACTTAATGATGGTGGTAGAACAGCAGTTTGAAAGTAACATTGGGTGGTGAGGTGGAGTGATGCATGATGCATCCTTATTCTTTCCTTTGGAGGAAAGTTGAGGGAGACCAAAAATGACTTTTTGAGGGGATTGTGGAAGTTCCATTAGAAGAAAAGCAAGTTTTTAATTAAAAAGTTAATCCAAGGAACAGGTAGAATAAAAGTGTAGCTGTTAATGGTAGAAGAGAATGGATTCCATAAGGCAAAATAAGAACCAAGGGAAGGAATGGTGGAAGAGAAAGAGGATTGAATTGTTTCAAGAAAGAATAGCAGGTGTCATGCTTATGAAAAGTAAAATTTTTATTTTCAAATCAGGAAATAAAATGTGAAATGTGCCTTCCAGACCCCTTGGTATACATGGGAGATTGGTTCTAGGACACACACAGTCCCACTTCCCACCCCCTACCCCTGCCGCCACACACCCCCTGTATACTAAAATCCACTGATGCTCAAGTTCCTTGTATAAAATGGTATAGTGTTTGCATATGACCTATACACAACCTCTTATATGTACTTTAAATCACCTTTAGATTACTTGTATTATCCAGTACAATATAAATGCTATGTAAATGGTTGTTATACTCTATTGTTTAGGGAATAAAGTACAAGAACAACTTTCTATACATGTGCAGTACACCATCGTTTTCCCCCCAAATATTTTTATCCAAGGTTGGTTGAATCGGAACCCAGAGATACAGAGGACTGACTATACTTTAAGAATTAGAATTAGCCAGGCATGGTTGCAGGCGCCTGTAGTCCCAGCTACTCAGGAGGCTGAGTCAGGAGAATGGCGTGAACCCGGGAGGTGGAGCTTGTAGTGAGCCGAGATCGGGCCACTCCGCTCCAGCCTGGGTGACAGAGCGAGACTCCGTCTCAAAAAAAAAAAAAAGTAGAAGGCACTGCCAGGTGCGATGGTTCTTGCCTGTAATCCCAGCACTTTGGGAGGCTGAGGCGGGCATATCACTTGAGGTCAGGAGTTTAAAACCGGCCTGGCCAACATGGTGAAATAACTGTCTCTACTGAAAATACAAAAATTAGCCAGCTGTGGTGGTGGGCGCCTATAATCTTAGCTCCTCAGGAGGCTGAGTCAGGAGAATCGCTTGAACCCAGGAGGTGGAGGTTGCAGTGAGCTGAGATCATGCCGTTGCACTCCAGCCTGGGTGACAGAGTGAAACTCCATCTCAAAAAAAAAAGAAGGGGCTTTAGAGTCCTACCACGAATGCTCTTCTGTTCAGTAGTACACAAGACTAATAACTACCAGATGTTGTGAACAGGGAAAAGAAGTAAGACCAAAAGAAATCATAAATTACTTTGGATGGAACTTTTAGAATGGAAGATGGAGGGATAAATTTGACATTTTTCAAAATCATAAACTCTCACAAGTAAGGGGAACCTAAGGAGACAAGATGATTAGATGTAATAGGAGATACTGGAACAAAAAAAGGGACATTAGATGCAAATTGAAGAAATCTGACAAAGAATGGACTTTTGTTAATTTATCAGTATTGGTTGATTAATTGCAACAACTAATAAATTGCAATACCATACTAATGTATGTTGCTAATAATGGGGGATCTGGGTTTCCAGGTTATATAAGAGCGTTGTAATATCTTAAATTTGTTTGTAAATCTAAACCTTTTAAAATAGCTAAAAATTATAGACACAATTTCTAAATGATTTAATTAACAAAACCAGTTTAATTCTTCAGTTGAAATGAGCAAGGTTAGGGATACCTATGTGTTTCAGTGTAATATCTGAAAGGAAGAGAACAGATACATAATTTATATCACTTCTGTCCGGACTTAGGGTCTCTTGTCATATACATGGCTGGGCATCCATCAGCTTCTGTGGAGGAAAGGTTAGTAATAATAGTGTCAGAACTAACATGAGAATTTTAGGAGATTGCTGAGTCACTCACAATGTCTGGGTGACCCATCTGATGAGGGCCATTTCACATGAAGAAGATTCCTGCAACACCTTCTTTTCTTCAGCACATGATCGTTTAGGAAGCTCTTTTACATTATTTTATCTTTATAACAATCCTCGGAGTAGATCGAGTGTTTTTATCCCTCCTTATCAATATGTGAAAACAGTTTTTTCCTGCATATCTGCTGCCTTAGCTAAAGATGCAAATCATTAAAGTTAAAATTATAATTTCTGTAGCTAGAAGTAATCTGTTAGAGCCAGTGTATACAATATGTTTAATATGCTTTCTATAACTTTCTCAAAGGGCCCATGGTGAGTTTATTGTCCTCTCATTTAGCTGGGAGTTAAGAACAGAATTATTTTCTAGAATGTATTATGATATGAATAGTGCATCATGAAATATTTTGTAGGTTTTTATATTTTTATTGCAGCAGACAGCATTGAGATTAAACCTAAAAATACCTGATTGACAAAGTAATTTTTCAGACAAAAGTATATTGAGGGAAATTGGAGAATCTTCAGAGGCTTTAAAAGTCCAGGAAAATCTTAGACTACTCCAGTGATTTAGAACTGTGTTAAGGTAGCCTAAGTAGTTTTTCTAAGTTATCAGCCGAGGGGAGGAAATAATGAAAGAGAAATACATACTAGTGGGATTAAGGACAGGTGGTGGCTCCTCTTACCTATTAAAGCATTCTTATACCATACTATGAACTGTGTAAAAGGAAGGATCATTGGACATAATAGATCACCTGACAAGGTGGCCCAGAATGGTGGAAGTAAATCGACAAGTGAGGAGACTGAATTAGCATTCAGACAGTGAGGACCTCACACCTTGCATTCCCCTTTTTGGTAAGATTTTTATTACCTCCTTAGTTGGAAAGAGGTAAATTCATCTATTTCGAGCCCAAATTTTTCTGACTAGATGATTGATAGTCTTATTTTTACTAAAGTGCAAGATTATTTAGTAAAATAAGCATTCTCTGGCTTTTTTTTTTTTTTTTTTTTTTTTTTTTAATGTTTCAGATCTGTCACACTAAAAAGGGCTTTAGGCCAGGTGTTGTGGCTCACACCTGTAATCCCAGCACTTTGAGAGGTCAAGGTGGGAGGATTGCTTGAGGCTAGCAGTTTGAGACCAGCCTGACCAACATAGTGAGATCTCAGTCTCTACTAAAAATAAAAAAAAATTCCCAGGCCTGGTGGTATGTGCCTGTAGTCCCAGCTACTTAGGAGGCTGAGGTGGGAGGATTGCCTGAGCCCAGAAGATAGAGACTGCAGTGAGCCATGATCATGCCACTGTACTCTATCTTGGGTGACAGAGTGAACCTTGTCTCAAAAACTAAAGGGTGGGGAAGCTTTAGCCTAGACTTTTAATTCTCAATTACCATTACAAATTTATTTTAATTATTAACTAATTATTTTAATTCTCAATTAGTGTTTTTCCATGATAAGGCTTGATGTTCTAAACAATATCATACCACCAAGTTATCTCTGCTGGAAAACCCAGATTTCAAGAACAAAAAATGTGTTTTGAAAACAATTATATCTTAAATATTTAAAATTCTTTTTGACTGTTTTTCACCATCTTTAAATGTTTTTGGTAAGTAATTTTCATTAGATTATTTGAATGTATAGTGGCAAGGTAAGGTTGTATCTCAGATATGAAGCGATTTTTCATAAAAATAGTGTTAACCTTAGGCCGGTATGTTTAGATCAATACTGAATTTAAATAGATTGATAATTTTTAAAATATACTTTATGAATTTGTAATTTTTCCTGAGATTTCAAGAGGGAAAAATGAGTAGGAGATGACTGAGAGCTGTAAAGTTTGGGAGTGTCAATTAACTCAGCATTCTTTTAAAAAATATATGTCATGTATTACAGCATTTTCTTTTATTTGAACTGAGTAAATGTTATCTTTTAAATTCCTTAGTAATTTTTGAGCACTCCATATGTACAAAGCATGTGAATATTTGGTAGCGTTTTACAAATGTCCAGAGATTTGTGAGAGTTCCTGAGATCCTTATAGGGGGCCTACAAAGTTTAGTATTACTTTTCATGGTAATACTAAAATGTAGTTTGCCTTTTTTTACTTTTTCTCTTAATAGCGTACAGTGGCATCACTCTGAAGGCTAATAGTATGTGTGTTTGTGTGCTTTAAAAAGTTAGTGGTTTTGGCCAGGCACATTGGCTCAGACCTGTAATCCCAGTACTTTGGGAGGCTGAGGCAGGCAGATCACCTGAGGTCAGGAGTTCGAGACCAGCCTGGCCAACATGGTGAAACCCCTCTCTACTAAAAATACAAAAGTTAGTCAGGCGTGGTGGCGGGTGCCTGTAGTCTCAGCTACTCGAGAGGCTGAGGCAGGAGAATCGCTTGAAGCCAGAAGGTGAAGGTTGCAGTGAGCCAAAATCTTGCCATTACACTCCAGCCTGAGGGACAAGAGCAAGACTCTGTCTCAAAAAAAAAAAAAAAAAAAAAAAAAAGTTCTTGGTTTTAATTTCTGAAATGATAACCATTAATAGAACCCAACTTAACAAAAACTCCTTGTGATCCTTCTTAGTTTTTAAGACTGTAAAGGGGGCCTGAGACCAAAAATTTGAGAACTTTTTCACTGTGGGAATACAAAGTTTAAGACAATTATAGTTAAATAAGTAGGAGATGCAGAGTATTTTAATAAACAGTAGATGGTTATAAGAGTCAAGAGATGTACAGAGAAAATACTAGTGATGAGCAGATCTTTTTGGTAACTAATTTTAATTCCACAGTGAAGATTTTTTGGCTTAGTGGGCCCTTAGAATTGCTTCTTCCTGTTAGAATTAAAAGTGAAACCAGAAATTAAAATGATTTAATTTTTTTATTGTGGCAAAGATCTAGTCCAAATATCTTTGATGGACTTTTTTAAAAAACAGACCTTTTATTGTTAAAAAGGGAATTTGAGGCTTGGTACTGAACTTCTTCTGCATGCCATATTGAAGTTGGTGGTTTTGTGTGTGTTTGCCATCAGTTGGATCTCATAAAGACTATGGAATTTAACAGAATTTTTAATTTACCATTTTTCCTAAAAGGTAGCTAACTAAAGGCAGGAAAATAGGAGAATGATGCAACAATATAATGACTACATCTGGAGTTTCTGCTACTAATAAATAATTGTATTGTCAACTTTAGTTGAATATTCTGTGCATTCAGTCAGAGCTATCTGAAAATACTGACGAATAGTATTACAGTGTGGGGAGGTCACTTCTCAAGACTGCAAGAAAAAAAAATGGTTGTGTGTAGGAATGCATGCCTGGGAATTAGGAATGTATGCTTGACAACAAATGAACATATCTATTGAATGTTAAATGAGAACAACTTACGGGGAGGATAGTGAGAGGTATAGTATTTAACATGGAGAAGTTAGTAATATAGTAGAATATTTGGTTGAAAAGATCCACATTGGTGTATTCAAAGAGGCACTGAAGACTATTATGCATTAGTAAGTATTTAACATGAGAATTTTTTATTTTAAAATTAGATTCTAATTTCTGAGATTTACTTTAAGAATAAAAGGGGATGAAACAAGATTGGCCATGAGTTGATCATTGTTAAAGCTGGGTGATGGCTGCATAGAGGTGCATTATTATAGTCTCTTTACTTTTGTGTATGTTGGAAATCTTCCAAAACAAAATGTAAAGCCATAAAAAAGTTAGCAAAGTAAGAAAAAAGGAGAGCCAAGAAAACAAAGGGTATAGACAAAAAGCTGTGAAAAGAAACTCATCAAGAGCAAGAGTATTAAATGAGAAACATATGCCACTGACGGAGTTCTCAGAAGAGATAAAGGCTGAATTAAAAAGAGATGGAGGGGAAAGTTTTGTAAATCTAAAATTTAGGTTAAGGATTGTGAATATTAAAGAGCACTTCAGGCTGCCAATGAAAGGTCACAGTAGTTTCTATAAAGTAAAAAGATCAAAAACTTGACTTTTAAAAGAGTAAGATCTCTAAAACCAAAGGTAACAGCAGATTCTTATGAAATGCACCAGAAAGCTGGAAAGAAAGAAGAAATAAAATGTGAACTTATGGAACAAGAGTGGTAAAGGCCCGTTCTACTCAGGTATGTTATGAAATCAAATTCATTTAGTTTGGGTGTTGTTCCTCTATGCTGGGAATGTAAAAAAGAACATGCAATTCGTTTGTTTAGTGAACCAATATTTATGAGAAATAAGCTGGTGTGTAAGAATTTAAGGGATGAAAGTATTCCAAGCTGATTGGTAATTGAAAAGTAGATGAAAGGTGCTAACACAAAAGGGAATTCTGTCTAGAATAAATGACTGAAGAGATGGTGACTTAAAGGTAGTAGGACAGCAATAAGACTGGAAACTACAACAATAAAATAAGGAAATGATAACATAGATTGGGAAAGGATAGGAACATACTGAAACAAAATCTGTGTTGTAGTGATGGTTTCTTGTTCTTTGAACTGGGAGGGTGTTGTGTTCAAGAAACTTGTATTCATTATAATTACTTGAGTGTATAATTAAGAAGGCAAGCACATTTTGCTAAGATTTTCTTTATTTGCATGAATTAAATAATGATGTTCATAGTGATTTGTCTCTAGGAGCTGAAAGACTACTATCTTTGTTTCTTAAGCTGTAATTATTTGATTTCAAGTGTGAGTTTATGAAGAAGATAGCACTTGCAGAAAATAGTGAATTACCATTATGTATATCGAAAGTGATACTTTTTTACATTTGGCTTATTACTGTAAATCATGGAAGTGAATTTTCCAAGTCTGTGACTTGGAATTATATTCTTCATGCTTTGTTTGCTTTTCCAGAGGAAATAGAGTATTATATATTTGATATTTTAACATAATACAGGTATGTACTTTAGTTCAATTAATGGTTTTGTTGAAATCGATTATTTTTCTCTACTACACATCAGCAAACAATTTTTCTAAACACTATAAAAATTAACTTTCAGGAACCATTTGGAATGGTCAGCTGTAAGCCATGCAGCCATCGTGCTTAAATTGGTTTTTGTAAACGACTTGTGTGTGTTTCGTAAAATATGCTTTATTTTAAAATTAGGGCTTCCTGTTGCAGCTGTTCCAGGAGCTCTGAGTCCTTTGGCTATTCCAAATGCTGCTGCAGCAGCTGCTGCAGCTGCTGCTGGCCGAGTGGGTATGCCTGGAGTCTCAGCTGGTGGCAATACAGTCCTGTTGGTTAGCAATTTAAATGAAGAGGTTAGTAAAATAATCTCTAATGTTTATTCTTTAACTCCATTTCATTTGTGAAAGTTTTTCATGTTTATTTCATTTTGCACTTGCCTTTCTTTTTATGTACATTCATTAGTCAAAGTATTTTCTGTATGTTTCTACTTCTGAATAAAATCTATGTATTGTTTAGGTAATACTTTATTTCCTTAAACAGTCATGTCTCTTTATATCTATATCTATATTTGTATATTTTTTAACCTAACCTATTTTTCCTAAGAAAAATATGGTGAAGTACTGTAGTTTGGCTTATCATTTTGTTGTTCTCAAAGGCAAATGTGATCTAATTTGCAAATTTAACTGTAAAACAATTTTGCTCTTTGCCTTTTCTAATTATTTGCTTGTTCATTTCATGCTTATATGTCATTGCATTTTTTTTAAATCTTATTTTATGTGAACTACTCTAATACATTTTTCTTTGAAGGTTCTTCCAAAGATCTTGACGAGGCACTCTTCCAGTCTTTCTTAGTAATTTTTTCTTTGCAGTTATTAGTCATTGTCTTCTAAAAATATTTTTTAACTTTATTCCCCCACCCCTTCCTTCCTGACCCCTGACCCGCCCCACCCACCTCACCCAGTTAAATTAAATTTATTGCTAAGTTATTTTCTTTAGTTGTACATTTTATGTCTGGTATATTTTATTTTGAATGCTATGAAAGCTGGTATGAAATGTGGGAAGCTCAGTGTATCAGTTTATGATGTCTAATTTGAATTTGTTTCATTTTTAATTGGCCTCTGTTAATATGAACGTTAGCTTATTTTATCCATTTAATACTATTATCATTCACAGTTCTGCATGCTAAAATGTTTGAATCAGAGTGCCTTTGTTTTTATTTTAAGACTTTTGCCTGCATTTCATAACCAGCCATGCTTATGCAGTTAAAGTTCAAAGTTAAAAATTCCTATGCATGCTTTCCTTCCCTATGTTGAGATGAAATGCTGTAATTTACTCTTTGATATAGATGTACTTTACCCATATTTGTCTTGGATGACTACATTTTACTCAGTTTTTCTTGTACAGTACATAAACCAACCATTTTCTGACCAAATTCCTGCATTTCCTATGTACTGACCTATATTTTATTTTGTTTTTGTTCCCCAATTCCTTATTTTTTTCTTCTGCATTGCTGTTTCCCTTCCCCATTTCATCCTTTTCCCTGTGTGTTCACCTTCCCTTTCCTTGTCTTTTCCCAAATGCCCATTCCCTTCCCTGTCTTATCCTTTATTTTCCTTGTCCTTGTCTTCATTCCCTGTCTCCATTCCCTATGTTCATGCTTCTGTGCTTGAACAAATGTTCCTCGGACCAACTTGCCCCAATTAACCGCCTTGAACCATGATCCATGACCACCTCACCATTCTGCGGGAACCACCCTTCGTTATGGATGATCTGTTCATCTCCGCTCTTCCTCGACTCTTCTCTCTTCTTGTCTTACGCTGCTTGCTCTTCTCTCCTTCTAAAGATGGTTACGCCCCAAAGTCTGTTTACCCTCTTCGGTATGTTATTGTTAGCACTATACTTTTATTATTGATTTGATTTTTGTTTCACCTTAATTCTTATTTGTAGCTAGCACTTTGGCTTAAAGTTGAATAGTAAATCTTTTGCTATTTTTCTTTGCTATTTAAAACTCTCCATAGACACAAAATTTGTTTTAATGCATGCTAATTTATTTTGCATGGTCTTTAATTTAATATCATTCACATAGCTTTGAGGGTTTATCAAAAATTATTCTTTTCAAAATTCACTGTTCAAAATCTTGATCTTCTTTATTCATTTGTGAGAATGATGAGATTGAATGAGTGATCATGTTGATGTCTGAATGTTTCATTGATATGTCAGAGAGATAATCTTCAGGTGACTTTCACATAAAATTAATTCCATTTTTGGATTACCTCTCTGTGGCTCCAAAAAAGGTGTTTATGGAGATGTGCAGCGTGTGAAGATTTTGTACAATAAGAAAGACAGCGCTCTAATACAGATGGCTGATGGAAACCAGTCACAACTTGGTAAGATTAAACTATGTTTCATCTGTACATCTTCACTTCTGCTTTCAAATGCATAATGTGAATCTGTGAATAAAAATAAACTCCTTTACATCAGTAAGAAATTATTTATTTTAATGGCTAGGGCTCAAAATGTCATTTTAATGTGAATAGTTGTATGTGATGAACGTATTTGTATTTTTCTGCTATCCTCCTCCTGTTTTTCAAATGCACTCATAATAGGAAAAAATTTTAGCTTCAAAATTGTAATAATAGTTTCACATGAGAATTATTTATATTGAAGATTCATAGTGATTTTTGTTCTAGCTACTCCTTGTTAATAGAAGCTAACTGTTCATATAGTCCATAGAATCCTTCTTAATGCCGTGTTATTTTAATTCTTATAAAGTCTTGTGATACCAGGTTTACAAAATGAAAAGCTTGTGCTAAAAACACTGTTGTTAATCACTTTGGAAATCTTAAAAGGTAGTTTAGTCAAGTTATACTTTATATCATTACTTAAATAAGTAATTGATTATTTTAATTAAACATGTCATTTGACTTCATACATAGTCGAATACATAAATCTAGAACACACCTGCACATTCACACCAGTGATTGACTGTAAATGCCAGGATGTTCTTACAGTTCTGTTCATTGAGATTCAGGGATAATGGTGCCTCCGACTGATTGTATTCACATTGTTAATTTGTAAATTTGCCATTTTTGATGTTAGGACGAGTGTATTTTTGCATTTATATCCCTATGAGACTCAGATGAACAACTTGTTACACTAGACCAATTTTGGCCTTTGGCATCACATAGAAAATTTTGAATTTCAAACACATAATAGGTTTGAATTTTAGTGTTTCTTGGCAATACTCGTAGCAACTCAGATGAGGTATAAAACTATCCATCTGACTCTCCATTTTTAAAATGGTGGTATGTGTCTTAAAGAGGTATGAAAGTGCTGATTATGTCATGATCCTTAGTATATATTTTCCTCTGTGTGCACTTCTGTACTCTGGTTGGAATAGTAATTGCTGTTGCTTTCATACATGTTGTAAGTAGCACTTGGCAGTACTTCATAATCAGAGTGTTCTCAAATATGTCATTTTTTGCCCTAATTGTTTGAGGTATGGGTGGCATTATGTGTCATTTAAATAAGGGATGCAGAGTCTTTATAGTTGATAATTACCTGTGGTAGAGTTACCTCATATCTTCCAGATAGTTTTTGTTTTATGTAAAGACTGTTTTAAGTAATATTTTAATTTTTTGCCATACTTGTAATCTGCTTGGGCTACCATAACCAAAGTACCACGGACTGAGTAGATGAAACAACAAAAATTTATTTCCTCAGAGTTTTCAGAAAAACTTTGGGGTCTAGAAGTCCCAGATGAAACTGCTAGCAGATTGTTTCTGGTGAGGTCTCTCTTGACTTGCAGCCAACCATCTTCCCCATGTGTCCTCATGTGGCCTTTCCACTGTGCAGGTGCGTTAAGAGTCTCTTCCCCTTATAAGGATACTAGTCCTGTTGAATCAGGGCTCTTCCCTTAATGACCACATTTAACCTGAATAACCTCCTTAAAGGCCCTGTTTTTAAGTACAGTTACATTGGGGGTTAGGACTTCAGCATACAAATTTTGGGAGGACACAATTGAGTTAATAGTACTTAAATTTGTAAATCATTTATCCCCAATTTTATAAGATAATGTCATTAAAGTTTTGACTTGCTAGGAGGGCTTATAATTTTTGGACTATATGTAGTGGTAAATAATTCATCATTTCTCATTGCTGCTAGGTAGATTTTTGCTTTCTTGAACTATGTGACCATAAAAATATGTACTGACACCATCACTTCCTTTAAAACACACAGACACACCTACACACCCACACCCACACAAAACTCTGTGGTGTACTATTGAGAACAAATAAATGAGGCTAAAACATTTTTTTGTTTCTGAACTCTATTCTTATTCTTTTTGGTTTTCAAGGGGACTCTATTTGTGAGTATTCATTGCTTTGTATTATAGGCAGATGTCTTTATGCTTAAGAGGTAACATGGGAAAAATAAGTGGCAAGGAAAATTAAGAGAGATACTCAGAAATGTTTAAATGTCAATGGAACTGTAAATCTTACAGGCCATGTTACATTATTTCAGACCAGAGTTTTAAAATTTGTAAACATTAAGGTGTTTTCTATTATTAATACTCTTAAAATTTTTCTTGGAGTATTATTGGGTAATATTTCTTAGAGTATTACTGTATAATTTGTAAATTCTCATCTTTAAAAGTAGTATATTGATCTCCAAGATTAAAATAAATTCTAACAAAATGCCAACTAGTAGTTTATTCATAGTAAAATAATTTAGTTTCTCTAGTTCATGTTTTCAAGAACTATTTTTTAAATGCCTGCTTTTAATATATAGCTACCATCTCAAAAGTAAACTTAGTTCTTTTTTATAATAAGCCTTTACTTTACAAAATTATATCAAAATGTTCTGTAAAGTGAGTGGAAATCATTTTGCTGTTATGATATTTGAACAGTTTTTGTGTATATTGGTTTTCACTTCCACTGTTATGAGTAATGAGTAATTGCCACACTTTGGGGGCATTACTGTTTTCGTAAAAGATTTTGCCCTCCAAAACAAAACAAGAGAAGGAGAGGGAGACAGCAAATTATATGGAGAAAAATAGGGAAAAATTAAAAATTATGGTAGAATCAAATTCTAATGCATCAGTAATAGTGAAAAATGTAAAGGAATAAATTTGTCAACTAAAAAGATTGTCAAACTTAGTATTTAAAAAGCTACCTGTATGCTTTTTACAAGAGACATGTAAAGCAGAAGGATGGAAAGATTGAAAAGAAAAGGATGTGAAGAGATACTAATATACTGGGCAGATAGTAAGCAAAACAAAACTTAAATACCTTTATTAACTTAAGACCGAGAATTGATAAAGGATTTAGTTCACTGGGAAGATATAACAGTTTGTGTATACGTGTGCCTAGTGAAATAGCTTCAAAATATATAGTAAGTGGGTAGAACTACAGGTAGACTTGAGCAAATCTATTATAGTGGTGGATTTCAGTTCACCTTTCTGAATTACATGTCAGACTGACCCAAAAAAGACAAAATCAGCGAAGATACAAATGATACAATTACCTTAACAGAATTATGTGTCTAACAGTTACACATCCAATACAGTTTTTAAACACATATGGGACATTTTTGAAAAATCAGCCACATACTAAACCATAAAGCAAGCTTCATCTAATTTCAAAGAGTATCATACAGACCTCATTCTCTGACTATTGCACAATTAAGTTAGAATTAATAATAAAAAGATGCATTTAAAATCTGTGTCCAGAGATGTAAAAATAAGTCTCAGTATTGCATGAGTCAAAAGTTGGTTTTTTTGTTTTGTTTTGTATTGTTTTTTGAGACAGTGTCTATTTCTCTCCCCCAGGCTGGAGTGCAGTGGTATTGTGGCTCACTGCAGCCTCAACGTCCCAGGTTCAAGCAATCCTTGCACTTAAGCCTCCCAAGTAGCTAGGACTACAAGCATGCATCACTTGCCTATTTTATTATTATTATTTTTCGTAGAGATGAGTTCTCACTATGTTGCCCAGATGGAAGTTATTTTAATGGGAATATAAAAATACTTAAAATTAAGCGATAAAGTACTATATATATATATATATATATAAATTAGATATATGTGGTACAGTGAAAGAGATGTCTTGACGGGAAGTTTTAACTTTAAGAATAACAGTGTTACCCCCAGGGAAGGAGATATTAAAGATAAGACTAGAAATCAATGGTATAAAAGACAGTTGAGAGAAAAAAATATGCCACAAGTTGGGTTCTTTGAAAAGACTAAAGAAATAGATAGATATCTAAAGATTGAAGATTAAAAAATGAGAGTGGTAACACAAAAAAATATTTTTTTTAATTATAAAGGGGAGAACCATTGAAAAAGCTCCAGTTTCCACATCATATAAACACCACCTATATCTGTAAATTTCTTGAGGTCTTTTAAAATTTTTATTATTCATTAATTTCTTCTTCATAGATGGATTAAGGGAAAAGTTAAAAAATTACATTCAACCAAAAATGCCATTTCAATTGTGAAACATTGACTTTTTCCTTCTTTCTTATTGCATTGTCCATTTATGCCATATTTCTTGGAATAGGAGACTTCAAAGTGTAAGATTTACATTGTTTAAAATTTTATTTATTTAAAATTAGTAATTCAGATAGTTTCCTACTGCTCTGTTTACTCATTGTGTACTTTCAGGTTTTGACAAAGCTTTTGTTTTCTTTTTTACTTAAAAACTTTGGTACTCTAATTATCCTCCCCCTTCCCCTTTAGATCACTTCAGATCCTGTTGTCAGCAATCAGCTGGCTAGAACTCTCATTACCTGGCTACTTTCTGAGGTAGCTGTTTGGTTATTTTGCTTTATTCTAATCCCATTCCTCTATCACTCATCTGTTCTGTATACAGTTACTATGCCTGGGACTTTTTATTTTCTTATTCCTTCCCTCCATTATCTCAAAGCTCAGCTGTTTGTGCTGTCTTTTTATTTAGACAGCTTTTTTTTCTGACAACCTTAAGTCTACTTATTTATATCAGTTTATTTCTCAAACCCATACTTAATAACACATTTTGTCTGAGGTAGTAGCACTTTATCTAAACAAAAGTTTGTTCACTTAAAAGAGTTACAGAACTTTAAAATTTTATAATTCAGTGGATTTTATTGTACAAGGATTTTATGTACTGTCACTGTAGATAATTGGTTTTGCAGGTGTAAGTGTAAATTTGCAAGTATATGAAATTAAGTATGTGAAATGCAGTGCGAGAAACAAATGAGAACATTCAGACTTGTGAGAAGATTGTTTTGTTTTGTTTTTCTGTTAGTCTTGGCGGAAAGTCTGAGAAAACTTAAAATATATAACACTGGAGTGACAATCAGGAAGAGTGCCCCCCCCCCCCTTTTTTTTAAACAAAATTAGGGAAGTAAGTTCAGTGGCTAGTGGTTATCACAATAAGAAAAATTTAAGCAAGTTATAGGTAAAATAAGAATTTACTTTTCTGAATGGTGCCTCATATTTTGACAGCATTATCCTTTTCAGATCTGTTTTATGTTTAATTGGTTTATTTATACATGTGAATATGATGAGATTCGTGGATTTAACCAGTTCTTTGTATCTTCTATGTCAAAATGTATACTGTAGTATACTGTTTATATTAGAAACTCTTTGAGAGTGGATGTTCTCTTCTCAGTTTCCTGATCTTCCACATTGTCTTTATCTCTCTGCTGTTCTTTATTTGTTTGTTTGTTTTTGTTTTTGTTTTGAGACGGAGTCTTACTCTGTCACCCAGGCTGGAGTGCAGTGGCACCATCTCAGCTCACTGTAACCTCCACCTCCTGAGTTCAAGTGATTCTTCTGCCTCAGCCTCCTGAGTAGCTGGGACTACAGGCACGAGCCACCACGCCTGGCTAATTTTTGTCTTTTTAGTAGAGACGGGGTGTCACCATATTGGCCAGGCTAGTCTCGAGCTCCTAGACCTCGTGATCCGCCCACCTGGGCCTCCCAAAGTGCTGGGATTACAGGTGTGAGCCAACATGCCCGGCATCTACTGTTATACATTGATGTTTTTATCTAGTTGATTATAGTCATTTAGACCTTCAGTTTAACCAAAGGGCATGACATATTAGAAATAGTCTTTTTTAGTTATTTTGACTGGTGAATAAAACATGTAACTGTTTCTAGCATCAGACCAGTTCATTTAGTTTAAAAATGATCCAGCAGCTATGTCAAGAAATAGTGATGTAATGTTCTCTGTTCACACACTGCACTATGTTCTGGGGAGAGGCAAAGGTTTGAATTTTGGAATATTTGCATTATACCAATTGAGCTCCCCAAATCTAAAATGCTCCAGTGATACTTCCCTTGAGCATCATGTTGGCATTCAGTTTTGGATTTTGGAACATTTCAGATTTCAGATTTCTGCATTAAGGATACTCAACCTGTACAGACTGGGAAAGGTATAAGCCATATTAAAGAATGAGTTTCACCTTTGTCCTTAAGAGTTTTAAGCATGTATTGACATGATCAGATTTGTAATTTACGAAGGTCATCAAGCTGCTGTATAGAAAATGGATTGGAAAAAAACATCCAACAGGAAGACAAACGATGAGACTGAGTTATCCAGATAAAAAATAATGGCAGTGAAAAGTAGAGAAATAGAACATGAATTTGAGAGATAATTAGGAGGAAGGCTATCATGGTATTTAGCAATTAGGATGTGTAACAGAAGGGAGAAAAAGAGGGATGATTATTAAGTTTCTTGTGTAGCTCACTGTATGGTTTGTCAGCAGGATTGTTGAGGAAGATAGATATTCATAATCTGGATTTTCATTCTATGAAAGTAGCTGGCTTTTTTGCCAGAATGCCATGTCTAGTACAAATGAAAATGTACTTAAGTCTTGTCAGCAATGGCTATGGTAAATTGGTGATTTATTTTAAAATCATAAGAAAGTTCAAATTTTTAAACTGTTACTTTAAAAGAATTATTTTTGTTTTGAACTTTGATATTGTTTATTAATAGACATGCTTTCTTTTTATAGCCATGAATCATCTTAATGGACAGAAAATGTATGGAAAAATTATTCGTGTTACTCTGTCGAAACATCAGACTGTACAACTACCTCGAGAGGGACTTGATGATCAAGGGCTAACAAAAGATTTTGGGAATTCCCCATTGCATCGTTTTAAGAAACCTGGATCCAAAAATTTTCAAAACATTTTTCCTCCTTCTGCCACCCTTCACTTATCTAATATCCCGTAAGTATATAAGCTAGTGTGTATTAAGGAGATACATTCTATTTTGATAAAATACGAAATTTATTATTAATCTTCACTTTTTCTTCCCATTCAATTTTCCTAGTCCATCAGTAGCAGAAGAGGATCTACGAACACTGTTCGCTAACACTGGGGGCACTGTGAAAGCATTTAAGTTTTTTCAGTAAGCAAGCTTCCTTATCTTTAAATTAGTGACTTGATAAAAGTTTTCTTTAAGTAGTTTTTATTCTTGTTGTTTATAGAAATTTTTGATTCTGGAATGGCCAAAATTCAAGTATTTAATAAGCCCTTTCTTATTTGTATGAAGTATCTGATTTTATAATTTTGTTTCAGAAGAGATCACAAAATGGCTCTTCTTCAGATGGCAACAGTGGAAGAAGCTATTCAGGCCTTGATTGATCTTCATAATTATAACCTTGGAGAAAATCATCATCTGAGAGTGTCTTTTTCCAAGTCAACAATTTAAAAAGGGGAAGATGAAGATTGGGGGTGAATCACATTGTTCAGTGTCATCACCTATTGACTGTTCAGAAAAGTGGGGACCAGAGTTTGATTTTTTTTGCTTTTGTTTTTTTGGGGTTTCTTTTTTTTTTTTTTTTTTCCATGCTGTTATCATTCCTTGGTTATAAAATGAAATGGCATATGTAAAGGCAGAGTTGTTAACTGCTATGTTTCATCTGTTCTATAGGGAAGCCATTTTTGTCTGTTTAAAATTTCAGTTTAATTTTGCTTTTTTTTTTCCTTCCTTTCAACTTAGTTGACATACGTGCCTTAAAAAGGAAAACTAGTGTTGCTATTGTGCATTTACTAGAAAAAAGGAATTGGTTGTTTAGGGCACACTGTTATATGGGAATTAAAATATGTTTAGGCAGGGGTGTGTAAAAAGGTTAAGTTTTTGTTTCTCCTGCTTGGAACTTATTTTGAATTACTGGCTTTCACCTTTTTTTTGTATTTAATCAAATAAGATACATGATATTGAAAGAATAAAGCAGCATTTTTAGTTTTTACTACCTTAGGCTTTATTGCTTTAAAAACAACATTGGCCTTTTGTATCTCACAATTCTGGTCTAGATTCAGTTATGAATGTAGGCATTAGTTAAAATTAACAAGATGCAGAGTATTAATTTCTTAAGACAACAAAGTGATTTCTGTAAGTTTGAGCCCTATGTGGAAAGCATTGTGGAATCTTAACCTTTTTGTACACACTCTTGTGGGACGTATCATATAAATGTCAGCACTAAGTAATGTCTTGTTTGTGGCTGAATATTTTTCGTAGATGTTTTTGAAGTTGACATGACTTACGTGCATTTAAATATATATTGCCATCCTTAGTTTGTAATTAAGATTTGGAATATGGTTGTGGATTTCTGAGCATGTGCAGACTGGTCTAGCTAGTTCAGGAACTGGTGCATGTATTTTTCAAAGATAAAGAAAGTGTACTGCGAAAATATGCAGGAAGATTAATTTTGTGGCAGTTTTCTAAAACTGACAACCAGGTGGGACCAAAGTTTATGTGCCTTTAGTCTTAATTTACCTTGCATTGTAATATTCAGTTTTAATAAATCTTCAAAATATTTTGTATTTAGGAATAGATCTGACTTTAATAAAAACATGGCTCAGAATCTACAGGTCAAATTAATTTGAACAGTTCTTGTCAATCTGAATTGTTGATTCTGTTTAAATGACCAATACTTTTTGAAATTGATGTACTTAGTTTCAAGATTCATAGATTCTGTTACCTATGTAGACAGAATGGTCATGTATATTTTCTATTAGTTGAGTTTTTACATCTTTAGAAATGTAAAATTCAGTATAGTTTGAAAGCGGCACAATTAAAAATTAATTTTCTAACAAAGTTGGGAGGTTTGATGGTTGTTTAATTTCATTTTGTGTGTACTCTGCTTACCTCTGTAGCATGCTCAATAAACACTTCTGTAGCTCTATATTCACCTTTTCTGTCTTTCTCTGCTGCCTTTTCTCTCTCCTCTTCTTTGTTTTCACTCCACTGTGCTTCTGAATTCATGTTTATTCTCTGCCAGGGTGGGAAAGGAGTAATAATATTACAATTCTATGGCTTTATACCATAAATAAATCTAGATGCTGTGAAAATATACCAGCTGTTTTTTTTTAATTTAAAAGATGGTAACTGCTTTTCAGGAGGACACATATTAAACATTTCCCACCCTGTTATAATCTACTGCTTTAAAGACATAACTTTTATTGTAGCTTGTTAATTCTATCTCTTTTGTTGTTGTTGTTGTTTTTTTTCCAGTAGATTTATGCACTAATAGATCTTTTGGATTTGCCATGCTCTCTTGCTGCAGTTTCATCTTTCATCTTTTGTGTCTGCTAAAGATTTCTTACTAATAATCTTAGACTATCTTGTGAGTTAACTAAAAGAACTTGATGTTACTGGGAAGAAAGAGCAGCATATCGTCTGCTTTTGCCGTGGGTGGGAAGGATGATATACATTCAAGTATTTAAAAACTTAGAGTAATTTGCATTTAACAACTAAAGATGTTACTATGACTTTTTAAACAGTTACAATTAGGGTGCTATTTATATTCAAAATATTTTGGTCAGTTTTTCTAAACAGATATGTTGGTGTCAGATAACTTTGGAGTTATGCATGATGTTTCTTAGGTTTGTTCTGTTACAAAATATCCCACACTTATGCAGAACTTATACATAGGATAATAAAAAGTAAATGAAGAAACATAAAATATGTTTTACTATACCTAATATAGTAATTCAGTTACCTCCAAGAAAGAAGAACATAGTAAGTAAAATAATTTTGTTTACACTAGTGCCACTGTTGTCATCTGAAGAAGAACCATTAGAGTCAACAGTTTGGGATGATTTGGAAGCTAGGTGATCTGTTTTTTTTTTTTTTTTTTTTTTTTCTTAAAATAACATTGTAGCACAGAGGAACTCTAGCAACATCAGATATGTCTAAAGTCTAAGAAACCAATCCCAGGGTTAGTGAACAGCAATTGAACAAAGCTGCTCAAGGTGGCATTTTTCTCAGTAATGAGTGGTGGTGATAATATTTGAAAGTAGCTTCTGCCACCTTTTCAGGTGCTCATTGTGGGTGGGATTGCCTTGGGAAGGAGAAACTAAATCCCGAGCTGTGTATGGGAACTTAGTTTGCACCATTTGCTAAGCTGGTGAGAGTTCCCAATCTCCCTAGTGGGAGGTAACCAGAAACCAGCTCTTCTTGCCTAAGGACTACAGCAGATTCTATACTCTCTTACAGTATACCCCAATACAGCCTTCCTTCCAAAGCACCAAGTCAGTAAAGGGGGATTTTGACATTCTGGAATATTTTTAATTCAGTACATGAAATTAACCCAGACCTTAGCATATAGTGAATTACTTATTAAAAGTTAGGTAAAAATAATAACAGCTTTGTTGTATATTAGTACTCTATGCCTCTTAGAGTGAACTAACAATGAAGTATTCTTAGGACTCAGCTGCTTTGTTAATAGAGGTATTAACTTGAATATTTAAAAATAACTTTAATCAGAAAAATTATTTTTGATATTTAATAAGATGTATTTTGGAAATGGGTTTTAAAGCACCTACTTAAGGAAGAGATATCTACAGTTTAATGTTAGCATTTGAAAGCAACGAAGAAAATTTTTGCTTAACTAGGAAGTGTAATGAATCATTATATTAGAGATTAAATTAACACTTTGGAAGCATTTTAGCCCCTAGAGTTAAGGTTAGTATAGTGAAATTATGGTGATTAGCTTAATTCATTCATGTACATTTATTTGTATCACCAGATAATTACTAGGTAAAGGACAAATCACTTCAAAGCCTCAGTATTATTTGTAAAATGGAGGCAATAAGTTCTGCTCTGCTCACCTCACAGGATTATTATAGAGGCTCAAATAGGATAAGTGAAGGAATGCTATGCAATTAGTAAACTGTTAGGCCAGAGAGTTCCCAGACTGTCAGATTTGCCCACAGTAAACTTCATTATTCACAATATATGTTATCCTAATATGTCTTTTTGCTACGAAGAAATACTAATGTTTTAAAATTATTTACTAGTTTCATAAAGCAGAAAGATGTAAAATGCAGTTATAGAGAGCATCCCAAGCCAAATGAAAAGAAACCATGGATTTAGTTTTATATTTTGTTTGAACTTGATAGCCCAATCATAAAATGCACATATTTAATTATAGACTGCACTTAAGATTTCATATGTATAAAAAAGTTGCTGTGAAACTTAGAGGTAATTCTAACACTCAGGAATTTCAAGGCTAAGGAAGAAAGACATATTCTCACGAGCAGCTCTGAACTTCAAACAGGATTTTCTGGCTGCCTTTAATATATTAAAATGGAACCTAAATCCAAAAACTTTTTTTATCCAGAAGAAAGTACAGAATTCAGTGAAATTGAGTATACTAGAAATTCTGATGGCAAGAATTGCTCAGAAAGTCTTAATTTTAAACCATAATACTCATTGGTTATCCAAAACCTTTGTTTTATTCTTTATTATTTTGAATAGTTTCCCTTTAAATTTTTTAGTTTCAAATTTTGCAAATAAAAGTGTACATGTTAAAGTTACAGAGTATTAGATTATTCACATTAAGAACTGTTCAAGGCCGGGCACGGTGGCTCAAGCCTGTAATCCCAGCACTTTGGGAGGCCGAGATGGGCGGATCATGAGGTCAGGAGATCGAGACCAGCCTGGCTAACACGGTGAAGCCCCATCTCTACTGAAAAAAAACAAAAAAAAAAACTAGCCTGGCGAGGTGGCGGGCGCCTATAGTCCCAGCTACTCGGGAGGCTGAGGCAGGAGAATGGCGTAAACCCAGGAGACGGAGCTTGCAGTGAGCTGAGATCTGGCCACTGCACCTACACTCCAGCCTGGGCGATAGAGCGAGACTCCGTCTCAAAAAAAAAAAAAAAAAAAAACTGTTCAAATACGCGGAAAAATAAAACCATAATGAACACCTATGCACTTCACTCAACTATATCACTACCTTTTTCCATGTTTTAAATGTAATTATATATTAGTTGAAAGAAAATGTTACAGAATGAACTGAAATCCCATATGAACCTCTTTCTGATCTTAGTTCAAACCTTGTTCTTTCCCAAGAGGTAATTGTTCCCTTCAATTTAGTATTTTATTATTCAGTGGTTGCTTTTCAAGAGGAATTTGTCCTATATTCTGTAGGCTAAATTTCTTGTTCTGCCTAGTTATAAAAATGGCAAATAATATAATATTGGGTGTTTAAATAGTACAATATTTTATTATTCAAAACACTTTATAATTTTTAACAGATTGGACATTGATAATCCCCTTATCAAATCTCATGGTATGTAACCAATTTTTAATAAGGATTTTAAATCGTGTTTAAGAAATAAGTCATTTGGGCCCCAGGTTTCTCTTAAATATATAAACAAGGAGCTATATCATTGGTATTTTAGAAGCTGAATTATGTGTGAGATCCTTAAATACAAACATACTCTTTGTAGCTTCACAGAGCCACCCTTTTTGCACTTCTCCCCCTTTTCTTCCTCCCTCCTTTGCTCCCATTTCAATGGACAGAAAGACTATGTGGCATCTCTGTCTTCATTCACTTGGTTTATTGTCTTGGTATGTTGTATAGATTTTTGAATCAAAGGAATTTTTAACATTTTAGATATTTCAAACATAGAAAAAATAGAAGAATGTAACAAACCCTTGTCAGCTTCAGTTAGCAACTTACATCTTCCTCGTTTCCTCCACCCAGTTCTCCTTTATTAATGTAAATCCTAGACATATTTTATCAAGAAATTTTGTGGCATATATTTGTGATGTTTTATTCCTGGTCATAGTTGCTTTCTCTAATATCTGGATTAGCCTAGCTTGTCAATACTACTTCAAATCTTAGAACCTCACTATTAAAAATGCAGTCACCAAACCAGTGGCAAATTAATATCAGCTAGGAGTTTATTAGAAACTCAATCTATGATCCTACTGAATCTACATTTTGACAAGATTTGGCAGGTGATGCATTTGGACATAAGTTGAAGAAGCACTCTTAATAGAATGCATTTTTTTTTCAGTTCTGTAAAAATCAGCTTCCAAGTTTTTTCCTGAGTGTAGAAATTATTTCTTAGTAATTTTAAGTTTTGCAGATACGTAGTTAATAATACCAAGAAATAATTGAAAAGGAGCCCGGATATCCAGTTTTAGCCTCCTGTTTTAAAGATAAACAGTTCTAGAGATCAAATAAATAGTTTACCAACATTTATTGTAACATACCTGTAGTTAGAATCCAAGTCCCTGGCTTTCCAATCCAGTTTTCAGTGTATTACACTGATCAAAAGAAATACAGGCCTGCTATTATTCATAAATTTAAACTATTATGTACAAGTTGATAGCTTATAATAGAAATCAGTATGATCAGTATTAAAAGTCAAATTTAACAGAGAAGGAATGTCCATGTGAATTGATTTTTTTAATAGACTGCAAATTAGTACTCTTAATTCCTGATTTGTTTATTACATTTTGTGGTTTTATAAACTGATACTCGGGTCATTTTTGTAAATAGCTTTTCTACTCATTTAATGCTTCCTCAGTCACTTTTTCTACTATTGCATAGCACAGTCTAACAGTTGAAATGCCTAAGCCTTACTGAATAATGACTCTGATATTCTCTCTGAGAGTTAGAGCTGTGCTATAAATATACATTTACCTGTGCAAAGTATGCCTTCAGGGGCTATGCCCCATAATCTTAGCAAAATTTTAAAATATTCTTATGGCTAGCAATTTTATCTATTGTCATGTCTTACTATTTCCTGCTTACCACCCCCATTTGTCTCTAAACCTTGCTGCTGCATTAGCTGTCCATCACTTAAAACTGTTTATTTCTGTTTTTCTTCCATCATTCTCTTTGCAACTACATGTCTTAGACTTTTTATAACTATAATCAACCATAACCAGATTCTTTTTATTTGTGGTTAATGAGTTGACAAACGATAGTGCATTTTACGTAATATTCAAGTGTTTTGCTATTTTTGTCTGGTTTAGCTTAAAATCTCCCTGCCCCCCACTCCCTTTTTTTGTGGGTTTTTTAAAAAATTTTACTATTTTTTTCTGGTTTTGTTTTGTTTTGCTTTTTAACTTCTGGGATTGCAGTGGTTCCAGATGGTTGAAATCACTAGTAGTGATTTACTTGATGCATTCATATATTTATTACTGGTATATTCAACTATAATGGAGGGAAATTGGTCAAAGAATTAGGGTTAAAGAGCTCCTATAAAAAGGAGATTTGTAGAATTCTAAAATGTGATTCCAATTCATATAGTCATGACTCTTAGAAATTAGCTACAGGGAGAGAGAGTAACATTGCTCTAGTTGTCTTTGCCCTAAGTTTGGAGTTCTATAGTGTAAAATACATATAATAGCTCTAATTATAAATACACTTTTACTCTGGAAAAAACATAAGACATTGACATGAGACATTTAAAAACCATTATTTTCTCATCTGTAAAATGGAGAGAATCACTTCATATGTTCACTTACAAGGATTATATGAAATACTGTTCCATTAGTAGTTTTCCTTTTCCTCTAATTGGGGGTGGGGGCAGTTTTTGGCATTTTATTTATGGAAGGTTTTTTTTTTCCCTAAAATCATTTTGACCTCTCTAAAAGACATTTGCTATGTACATTGGACATTTGCTATGTACATTGTAGAGAATACGAAGATAAACAGACACTGAAAATGCAAATTTGTTCTAGCATATTTAATATATTAGGGAACAATTTAAGCATAATGTGAATTTCATGTTTACTTAAAATTTCATCCTGAGAAACAAATGAAAGCAGGAAATTACAACCAGCTGAACCAGCTGTGTAAGAAAATATGTATTTATCAGGTGTGCACACATGTACGTTCCTCAGACATCTATTAGCATTCTCAGTTTTCCACAAGTTAACCATGCTCATCCATATCTGGTACTAATAACTTCCCATCCAATTTCAGATAGCTGTTTTTAACACATCTGACACCCTCATTTTTTCAAGCAAACTTCAGGTCTTTTTCAAGATAAAGTCATTTATAGTAGTATTTATATATTTCTTAACCATTTAACATGTAAAACTGTGCTGCCTTTTAAGAAATTACTTCTGTCCTTTTTAGTGTCACGAATGAAGATTTTGAGTGTTGTACCCTAACCTTACCATTTTCCTCGTAAGTCCTGTGGTTTTTTTTGTATGATTTTGCATAGTGTGGTAATTCTTGGAAATGCTTACGTTGTGTTATAGTGTAACTGACTTACTGCTTTCAAATAGCTTCTAGTCTGATTCACACTATGACATTATACAGTATAGCAAAATAAGGATGTCAGGGAACAGGAGGCTGAGCATATCACCGTTTACCAGTGGTAGCTTCAGCAAGGCCCTTCATTTATCTAAGTCCTTTTTCTCATCTGTAAAATGGAAGTGGTGATAGTACATGTCTTTTCTGTCTTGTGTTATTTGTAGTTTCAATTTATACAGCATGAAATATGCTGTATAAATATAGGGTTGGGAATATCTAGTTGTACAAAAATCACCTTTTGGCCCAATTTTAAGGTGAGATAATTATGAGAGATTTTTTCAGCCTCAAAGTCTTTGTTCTTTTCTCTCTACACCATTGTGAATAACACAGTGTACATATGAGATTAATTTATTACCTCGACTTTCCATTTTTGTTTTGTAAAGTAGTTTAATTTTTGGTATCTATAAAGTTAACTGCAGGAGTGTACCTGCATTTAAGTTTATACAGTTAAGAGGTTGGTTTCAGTTTTAAAGATTGTATGTCAGTGTAAAACATCCATTATTATGCTTTCAAGTAAAATAGCTCCTAAAAACATGGATTACTACCAACCTTCAAGGAAAATAGCTCCTAGAAATACGGATTACTAGCCACATAAGTTGCTAACATTTGCTTTTGTTATTATTATCTTTTTAGACAGAGTCTTGCTCTGTCGCCCAGCCTGGAGTGTGGTGGAGTGATCTTGGCTCACTGCAACCTCCGCCTCCCGGGTTCAAGCAATTCTCCTGCCTCAGCCTTCCGAGTAGGTGGGATTACAGACACCTACCACCACACCCAGCTAATTTTTCTATTTTTAGTAGAGACGGGGTTTTACCATGTTGACCAGGCTGGTTTTGAACTCCTGACCTCAAGTGATCCACTTGCCTCAGCCTCCCAAACTGCTGGGATTACAGGCGTGAGACAGCGCGCCCAGCCTATTTGCTAACATTTAACCTTTTGAGACTCATCTTTAATTCTTTTGTTCAACAAGTGTTCATTATCTGCTAACTATGTGCCAGCTTAGATGCTGTGGATGAAATATAGGTTGGTGCAAAAGTAATTGTGATTTTTGCCATTAAAATTACAAAAACCACAATTACTTTTACACCAACCTAAATTACTAAAACTTCCTAACATGGGGCTTTCAGTTCAGTGTGAGATAAGTAAAGAATTATATGGGTTGATAAATTTTCTGGAGGAACTATTGGTTGTTATTACAGTGTGCTCAATCTTTACCAGTTAGGAAAGGATTCTTGAAGGTAGTTGTATTACCTGGATTGGAGGTTAAGTGTTCGGGACACAAGCGTTGGAAACAGGACAGTTTGCTTAAAAGGGTGGGTGGGGGGGAGTGGGAAAGAACCAGAATCAAGATTACGGCACCCTGGAGAAAGTTCAGCATGGCTAGGTCATAAATTAGGAGACAAGAAACAAATAGAGAAATATGTTTGGATAGAAAAGTCAGATTATGGGCTGTGCTAAGTTGCTTGGGCTCCACTAGGGTTTCTAAATGCAGTTATTGGTAAAATAGACTTAGGAGAGGACAGGGTTGACATGACAAATCTAGTGAATTTATGTTCATTAAAATATCCCTTTTGAATTGATTTAGTTTTTGTATGTTTCTTTTTTATAATTCCAAAAAATCGTACAAATAAGTTTGCTTAAACTTATCCATCTAAAAGCTGCACACAAAACTTGATATTAAATTCTTTTAAAATTACAAAATTAAGACTTCCAAAAGAATCTTGTTGAATAAGAGTAAAAGGAAGACCCTTACTCAGTAAAGCTGCATTATACTTTGGCAGTTTGAACCCATGGCCATGCCTCTCTGTGTGATAAGGATTAGTCAAAACCATGAAGAAACATGCATGTTTTTGAATTGCCTTTCCATGGTAATTTAAAACATTTTTTCATGAAACATGGATATATATCATTAGAAAACTGCAAAACATAAAGCTTGTAAGTTGTAAGACTTGAAATGAGATTTATCTTTGTCGCCCAGGCTGGAGTGCAACAGTGTGATCTCTGCCTTCTGGATTCAAGCGATTCTCCTGCCTCAGCCTCCTGAGTAGCTGGGACTACAGGCGTGTGCCACCATGTCTGGCTAATTTTTTTGTATTTTTAGTAGAGACGGTTCCACCATGTTGGCCTGGTCTCGAACTCCTGACCTCAAGTGATCTACCTGCCTCAGCCTCGTCAAGTGTTGGGATTACAGGCGTGAGCCACGGCACCCAGCCAAGATGAAATTTCAAGTCCATTTTAACCACTATGCTTTTAGACTACTTAAAGCAGTGCTTTCAGGTCTCCCCAGGAATACTGGTTCACTTTATGCTATTGTTGCTGCTGTTCTGGCTTGAGAATTTTGAGAATCTAAGATACAATTTTGAGTTTTGACATGTAAATTATTTTGTTGAGTAGAAAGAATTAATGTAGATAAGGAAAAACCCCTTTATAAAAAATGCTTACCCTTTAAAAAATGTTGAATCCTCACAGTACTATTAAATACTACTTGGAAAAGTGTTCGTTAACCATGATATATTTTTTTAGATAATTTGAGTAGCATTATACATGCAATATATTCTTGAGTTTGTGACCAACAAAGAAACAGATTAATGATTGAAAATTCACCATACATTACTACCTGTGTCTCTCCACCTGCTATCTACTTCAATTTTTTTAATATATAAAAGTCATTTGTAATTGAGTTTATTATTTTTTTCTTGAGACAGGGTCTCACTCTGTCACCCAGGTTGGTGTGCAAATGGCATGATCACAGCTCACTGCAGCCTCAACCTCCCAGGTTCAATAGATCCTCCCACCTCAGTCCCCCACAGGCATGCATCACCATGCCTGAGTAGTTTTTGTGTTTTTTTGTAGAGACAAGGTTTTGCCATGTTGCCCAGGCTGGTCTCAAACTTGCACCCAAGCCATCCACCTGCCTCAGCTTCCCAAAGTGCTGGGATGACATGTGTGAGCCACCACACCCAGTCATGAGAATTATTTTAAATCAAGTAAACAAAATGTCTTTGGGAATATTGAGCTTTATGATAGATACCTAAGTTTTCCCAAAAATAATTGTGTTAGCATTTCACTGAATCACTATACTTAACCTAGAAATCTAGGCTACCAATAACATAGTCTCTTTCAGGTTTTTTCTTTTCCTGTGTCTTTCTTTTTACTAAAATCATAACTGGAATGACTTATGGAGTTGATATCTCAGGTCTAATCCCAATTTAGAAACTTCCAAAAGCCTGTCAAATTTTGACACATTCTTTAAATGAACTGTTATTGAGTAGATATAATTTAGTTGTAATTAGTCTAACAGCGTTTGACCTATCCAAACAGATAAAAAGAACTCTCATTTTATTCAATCTATATTTAATATATTTACTGCATAAATCTCAGACCCTCTTCGTCTAGCACATGGCCCTAATAAATGAAAAATAAGTGGCAAAATTAGTCCAAATTTTGTTTTCACTTGTCATCTATTTTCACTAAATTTTATATCTAAACACAATATACACAAGTACTAATCTGCCATTAACAAGGTTTTCCTTTTTTTTTAAGAATAGCTAGGATTTTGTTTTCTACTGGGGCTGGAAAGCTGAAGTATGTGGTTCCTTGTAGAATTGTTGAGGCAAACTATAGGAAGCAATTGAGATTATAAAACAACACACACAAGAACATAGCAACAGTATTTAACATGTAAGATGATGATTGAAAGAATGCAAACCTGGTTACGTATGTCCTTTTCCATCTGCACTACTCTCAACAATCAACTTCATGCATTGGGATCTGGAATCATGGTGAATTTTTCTCTTTTCCGCTTTCTTAAAAAAATATATATATATTTTCTAAGGAGCCAATAACAGCTATTTGACAATTTGCTGAAAATTCGAGGTTCAGTTTAAAAGACTGAATTTATACTGTTTGCTGTGATGAAGACATGACAAAATCAAAATGGTATTCCTGCCCGTGGAGTTAATCTAGCTTTGTTAGATTTGCAGTGCAAGAAGAGGACATACGCCTTTAACTTGTATATACAACCAACACTAAAAGTAAACCGTCCATCTGGTAGTCCTTCAGTGAAAAAGAGGATGGAGAAAAGAATGTGTTTTGAATTGTATCCTTCTTGGTTCTGGCCCCTTATCTAGCTGTCTTATTTCTGACACAATTTTATATTAACATTTCTTCTGTCTTTTAGATATAAGTCTTACACATTTTTATCATAAGATCTAAATGCATTTTTGCACTAAAGAGCCAGAACTTTCAGCTGTCCCCCATCTTTGTCCTGAAGTACCAGCATCGGAACATCTCTTTTCCTTTTTCAGATAACGAGGGCTTAGTAAAGCTTCAGGAAATGACACTCCTGTTGGAGCAGTGGCAGCAGGAAAACAAATCTGATGTCCAGTAGGTCTGGATTTAAAGGTGTGGTCTTGTAATAAGTAATAGCTAGAGCTTAGAGAATATTTTCTAGCAGCATTCACTATGCCGAACTCTATATGCATTTGCTGATCTAATTCCTGTGGCAAATATTACTTCTATATTAGAGAAACAGGTTCAGTTGGTGTTAACTACCAAGGTCATATAGCAGATGGTAAAGCCTGAACCTGTATTTTAAACACTGATTCTCCCACTGTCATCCCAGGCCACAAGCTTTTAGTGATAACACTTTATCATATGCCTCCATAAATATGCAGAATTTTCTTTTGACACATTTATTTATCCTGTCTCATTGCCCTGCCTACTTCAGGCTCTCAGGTAGGGGCAAATAAATACAAAGCTGGGCTCACTTTCCAGTGGAGGTGAACCAGTTGCAGAGACCAGGTGATAGTATTCTTTGCTATTTACTCTTCAAGTTGGGTAGATACACCAGAATCTCGACTCTGCCTAAAAATGTATGTGTGTTCATACGTATATATGTGTGTGTGTGTGTGTGTATAAAATATAGTCTGCTTCAGCCACGCTGGCTGCTTTCTAACAATATATACACATTTTTTTTTTTTTTTTTTGGAGTTAGGTTTCTGCATTTCTCTCTCCCCTCAGCTTGCTTTCTTCTAGCTCTCCGATCTCCACATATCTTTCCAGAGTCATTAAATTTCCCCTCCTTTGTAGAGCACTCCCTGATGTCTAGAGACTGCATGGCTCTCTGTACTAAAGCTGATCACTATTCATTCAAAATGGACTTTTTATTAATAACCTCTGATAACCAGGAATGCATTTGTAATTAGGGCCTGAATATATGATTCTCTTATTTGTGGCCCTTGGACCAGTATCAGCATTACTTGAGAACTTAGTAGAAATGCATATTCTCAAGACTCACCCTAGATCTACTGAAATACAAATTAGGAGGGGCTCAGCAATTTGTTTTTTTAACAAGCCTTGCAGATGACTCTGATGGACACCAAAGGTTGAGAATCACTGGCTTATATAACAAGGCCACTGATTTTCCCACACTTAGTACCTGTGCTGGCTGTGAGGCTCTGATGGTCATCAGAGCATGTCTGTTACTTACCTCATGTAAGTGGCATAGTAGCATGTTACTTACCTCATGTAAGTAGCATGTCTGTTACTTACCTCAGTGTAGTGAAGCCTCAGTCCAGTCTTGAGTTTTGCAATACGTTCACCTCCATTTCCACTCGGAACCTATTTGTACTAACTTCAACATCTACAGACCTCTGATTTCTCAAGGCGTCAGCCTACACTAGCTTATAAAACAGGCCTTCAGTGACTAGTTCCTTTCAACTTTCAACACTTCCTTTGGCTTTCGCACATTAATAATAGCTACCATTTAAGAATTGCGGCTGGGCGCGGTGGCTCACACCTGTAATCTCAGCACTTTTGGAGGCCGAGGTGGGCGGATAACGAGGTCAGGAGATCGAGACCATCCTGGCTAACACGGTAAAATCCCGTCTCTACTAAAAAAAAAAAGAAAGAAAAGAAAAGAAATTAGCCGGGCGCCTGTAGTCCCAGCAACTGGGGAGGCTGAGGCAAGAGAATGGCGTGAACCCGGGAGGCGGAGCTTGCAGTGAGCCGAGATTATGCCACTGCACTCAGTGCAGTGAGGGGGCAACAGAGCGAGACTCCGTCTCAAAAAAAAAAAAAAAAAAAAAAAAAAAATTTTGCTTTGGGCAAGATCTACATAAAGTACTTTATACGGTTTCCAAAATCACAGAGTCTATACGCGGTAAAGCTGTAATTCTAACAGGAATTCTGTCTCTAGAACCTGCACTCATCTGCTGCACTATGCTCTGTAACACTTGAGTCAGCTAAGTGCACTCTTAGATCACTGCCCACAATGTGCGTTCCTCAAATCATTTCTCATCTACCTCACACTCACCCATATACTTTTCTGTGCCTTTTTTTCTGAACCAACTTCACCACTGCCACTATCTCCTTGACTTTTTAGTGGGCCTGTGGAACCCTCGTTCCTCACGCCATGGTAAACAAAATGTATCCTCAATGTTCATAAAATGTGTCTCCTTGGTCTTGTCTTAACCAATACTAACCTAGTTCTTCTCATTTTGTGTGCATCCCACAGTATCAGAAAGAAGTGCATGTTCTTTTCTCTCAATGGCTGTTTCTCTTCATACTCTACTTTCAAGTAAAAATTCTTCAATGAAACATTTACATCTGACTATGCTCTCTTCTACCCATTTTCATCTTTACAATCCACCAACTTCCTGTTCACTTCACATTCATTGAAGACTTTTGCACCTAGCCTTTTGTCCCATATCATCCAAGTCCTGATGTCCTGATTATTCTGATTTCCTGTTTATCCCTTAAACACATTTTTATGGAATATGTTCTCCTTAGAGTTCCTTGTTCTCCTAAACTCCAGCGACCCAGACCTCCACCACACTTGAGTAGTGTGTGTGGTCATGATGTTTTCCAGAACTGGTTTACATCTGAAAACTTGAAGGTTAACAAACATCTTGGGGATTTTTGTCTTTCTTTTCATTGTCGTGTCCCCAGTGCCTAAAACACTACTTGGGACATAGGGAGTGCTTAGTAAATAACCTATTGGATTCATGAATTAGAACTTTCAATTTTTCAATTCCAGCATATCTGATTTTTGAAAACAGTCTGTGTTCCTTGATTCCTCCCAGTTTTTCTACATAGTCTGGACCCAATGACAGGTTATCTGAACAATTCACTAAAATCTTCATTATCTTTATACTTACCTGCTTATGCCACACCTGCCCCACAAATCCCAACCCAGATCAGTATCAAACTCTATATTCTTTGAATTGCTAGGTACAGTTGAACAAAATCTTATATCCTTGCAGATTAGCTCAACTCATCTGAGTCTTGAGCAACATCATTTAAAATTTAAAGGATCAGGTTCAATTCTCTTTTCCTATTCCCCTTAGCTTATATATACATATTCCCAGCTTTACCACTAGCAAGTACTTATGGATTACTGAACATGACATTTTGTACATGTTTTTTCTTCTGCTGTAATGTCCTCCCCCTTTCCTAGCTTAGTGATTTATATGTACGCCTAAGACTGAATTATTTTACGTAAGTCCTTCCTGATTTCACATCCTAGCCTTGGTAATTTGTACTCTACTAACAAACTCTGTTCATTTGTATCACTGTACTATCCAAATTCATTCAAGTAAAAATTATAAAAATGACATATAGTCTAGCAAAGAAAACATAAACCATACCAATATATGTAACCATGGTAGTATGATTTATGGTTATAAATATATGATATGTATGTATATAAATGTATAGAGATATATATCTATATAAATTGTGCTAGGAGAACACATGGGAAGGATAACGCTACAGAGGAAGTGACATTCGATTAGGGTACTGAAGGTTAGGTAAGCATTTGCCAGAGGAGAAAAGGATAACGTGCACATCTTGGTTAGATACAATAAAAAATATGTGCAGTGTAGTAGAAAAACATATGTTTAGTTCATATGAATAGTTCAATATTGATGGCAGGTGGGAAGTGGCAAGAGATAAAAGTGGGAAAGCTGATAGGTCTTGTTTCTATAGATAGAAATAGTCAATATTTAAGCAAGGGCTTTATCTCATCAGATTTATATTAGAAAGGGAACTGGTAGGAATGATGAGGATGAATTACAGTGAAGAGAACCTGCAGTAATTGAGATCAGTCAGAGAAACTGTTGGAGTAGTGCAGGCCAAAGATAATGCTATCAGCTCGGGCAGTGGGAATGGAGAGAATTTGAGAAATACTTCATAGATGGGTTGAAGGATTGACTAAATGAGCAAATGTGAAGGAGAAAGAAGAGCTGGTGACCAGAAGGTTAAACTATTATTTTTTAAGGAAAAAATTAGAAAAAGTAGTTCTTGTCTAAGAGTGTGAAAGCTAGTGAATTGCACATTAGTTTAAAGAACTGTTGAAACATTATTGAATTATAAAAGCATAATATGAATCACAGAGAATAGGTGAGAGTGAAGATAATATTTAGAGAGTCTTTGGCATACCATGTAGATAATAGTTTAAGCAGTGGGAGTGGATAAGACAAGACTATCTCAAGAGAGTGGGTAGATATTTATATTTTTATCTATTTCATGTTCTATCAGTTATCTCTGTCCAAGTAGACTGTGTGCACCTTGAGGGCTGAGATTGAGTCAAATTTTGTATGCCTCTAAAAGTGGAGCAGCAGAAAATGATACTTTCAACATGAATGATATTTGCTTATGAAGTTTTTTTCCCTCTTTGCTCCTTTATTTTTAAAGCACTTTTCTTTCTTTGCTTATGTACTCTGTTCAATTCAGCACAGAGAGTAATTTACAAAGTAATTTCTGGCAAGGTACGGAATATAATGAAATTCCACCACAGGGAAACATTTGAATGCTCTGTGGAACCTACTCTGGGCAGAGTTTCTTTTCACCTTAGAGATTTTTCAAGAACATAAAAAAAGTCATTTTTTTTGTAAAGTGATGATGATGTAACTTCTATTATTCTGCTTTGAAGCTAAAATATATGCTAACTGGAATGGATACAGTATATAAATAGGGTACTGTGTGTTTTTCACCAAATGTATGAAAAGGGGCTTAGACTATCACTGCTTATTCTATAATGTTATAAATTACTTGTAGATATGCTGTCATAGAAAAATTGCACAATTCTACATCTATACATCTATATTCTATGTCCATAGGCTGACTCTATACTTGTAGATACTTGTTACAATTTTATTCCTTTATATTTGGCATTTTTTCCTTCATATTTTCCTCTAACTGGCTTAGGTGAAGTGGGTTTTTTTTTTCCTTCTTTTCTTTTTTTCCCCACACTCTTTTTGTTCCATTAAAATCTCAGAGTTAAATAAGCAATTTTCTAAGGTGTCCTTGTCAGGCGACATTATGGAAATTATTTGAATATCATTGCTAAGCCAGGTGAGCCTTTAAAAATGTAAATAATTTGCAATACCATGAATCTAGCTGATGAAGAGCAACCTTAACGCTGATTGATTTATTAGAATCTTATCCTGATTAGTAATTGCTTCAAAATCTCTTTTCTGTGGTTCAGTTTATAATTTTATTCCCAGATCTTAATATATAGCTGTATAACTATCAAATTTGTAATAAGCATTTTACGTCATTAGTTACCCCATACTTTTCCAGCCAGTCATAGAGGGCCAATAACTGTACAGTTTTTACATTGATTGACTGCTCACACTTAGTGCTTGGTTGATATTATTAATTGAAAGCTTTGCATTGGTCCTACTCAGCACTGTTTTCCTTGTGGTATTCTATTTTAAAATATATAGTATAGCAACAAACCAACATTCAGGTCACAGACTTTCAGGCTTGCAATCATTCTTCAATATGACTTTAAAAGATATAATCATGACCTTGAAGCATATTGAACTTGAGCTTTGCCTGAAATTCACAAACATGATTATAATTTCAAGAAGCACTGTCTTAAAGTTGCCTTATTCCTGTAATTAAGCTACTGAAAATTTCATTTATTCTCAAGTTAAATCTCAGGAAACCTATTTTATCATAGGAAATCAGTCAGTGCTAAAATACTGCTTTGATTCTATAGTTCAAACTATTCATGTACCTCCTGAGAAAAGCCTTTCAGTCAATCACAGAAATTGTATTGCCTATTATATTTACTTTTAATATACATTTAAATTTAGCATTCTCTGAGGGTAAGTACCCTGTGTGTTGCTACTTTTATCATGTGTGTGTCTTCTTTCATTTAACTATAGATACATCATGAAGTTTGCCGTATTCTACATGTCACAGACTTTGGCCGTATAGTGATAGTAGGATTTAAGGACAATACATGTTAACTCAAAAATCTGTGCTTATGGCTACTCGGTAGTCATCTATTTAATGGTTAAGAGATATACTATGTGCTCTACAAGAATGTTTTGCACTTTGGAATTAACATGACTGATGTTATTTTGGCAGTTATGATTATCATAGGAACCATGATTTAGTGATGCCAAGTTTAATACTTGCTATGTTCCTGAAAATGTTAGGACAGATCATTTATTAAAATGAAAACAAATGCATATCTCTTTTAAAATGTTCACCTGTAGCTCCAAATCTTATGCATTGATTGTCCCAAAAATATCCTTTCATGAAAACAAAAGGCATTAATTTTTATCAATTTCTCAAAATGTAACTACTTTTCTTTAAAAAAGCATAGTTATGTAAACAATTTTTGTGCTAGTATCTATTACTTTAAAAGTAACTTATTCTTAAATTGATACATTCTTATTTCAAAAATCAGGAGATAATATTTCAAAAACCAGGAGATAATATACACCACAGTGTTGCAGATAAAATATGATTTCTCTTTGTGTATTCATCTAAAAATTGTTTTTATACCTAGAAGCATGTAGAAGTTTATTTGTTCAATGCTGTACCTTTTCTTCTGAAGTGCAGGCTAGTTTCATTCTATTTATGTTTTATTTAGCAAGAATTTGTGAGGCCTAAATAGACTACTTATTTGAAATAATAGAGTACTAGAGTATAAAATGAACATGTCATTTCTGAAGTCAATAGGGAAGAAATGACAAACTGAAAGGATCCTAGCTAGAGTGAAAAATTAAGCATCTTTTCCCCCCAGATAGCTGTATCAAACTGTTTTTCTTTTCATTAAAGAGTTAGCCTTTATTTTCTTATTTTATTTAATTATTTATTTCTAAAATTTTATTTTATTTATTTATTTATTTTTATTATACTTTAAGTTCTAGGGTACATGTGCATAACGTGCAGGTTTGTTACATATGTATACTTGTGCCATGTTGGTGTGCTGCACCCATCAACTCGTCAGCACCCATCAATTCATCATTTATATCACGTATACCTCCCCAATGCAATCCCTCCCCCCTCCCCCCTCCCCATGATAGGCCCCAGTGTGTGATGTTCCCCTTCCCGAGTCCAAGTGATCTCATTGTTCAGTTCCCACCTATGAGTGAGAACATGCGGTGTTTTCTGTTCTTGTGATAGTTTGCTAAGAATGATGGTTTCCAGCTGCATCCATGTCCCTACAAAGGACGCAAACTCATCCTTTTTTATGGCTGCATAGTATTCCATGGTGTATATGTGCCACATTTTCTTAATCCAGTCTGTCACTGATGGACATTTGGGTTGATTCCAAGTCTTTGCTATTGTGAATAGTGCTGCAATAAACATACGTGTGCATGTGTCTTTGTAGTAGAATAATTTATAATCCTTTGGGTATATACCCAGTAGTGGGATGGCTGGGTCATATGGTACCTCTAGTTCTAGATCCTTGAGGAATTGCCAGACTGTTTTCCATAATGGTTGAACTAGTTTACAATCCCACCAACAGTGTAAAAGTGTTCCTATTTCTCCATATCCTCTCCAACACCTGTTGTTTCCTGATTTTTTAATGATTGCCATTCTAACTGGTGTGAGATGGTATCTCATTGTGGTTTTGATTTGCATTTCTCTGATGGCGAGTGATAATGAGCATTTTTTCGTGTGTCTGTTGGCTGTATGAATGTCTTCTTTTGAGAAATGTCTGTTCATATCCTTTCCCCACTTTTTGATGGGGTAGTTTGTTTTTTTCCAAACTGTTTTTCTTTCAGTTGATTACATAAGATATAGTTCAAAAATGCTACACTGGAACTTAAAAGTAAATAAGCACTTCTTAAATAAAAATAAGAATTTATCTTTTTGTTGATAGGGAAGCCTATTTGTACAACCTAAAGACTGTGTCACCTCTGATCCATTATACCTATTTAGTACAATTGTATTTTTTCATCTAGAAAATGCCCATTTTATCATGAAAAATGTTTTGTTTTAAAGCCAAAGCTTAATACATAAAGGAACACATTTAAAAGTTTAGGAGAATGAGCCAGTATTGAGAGTGATTTAAATCTGACCTTGAATAAATCATTTAACTATTTAATGGATACATTTTCTCATGAATAGATTTACTATATTGAATTGATAGTTTCAGAGAAACTAAAATATCTTTCCACATAGAAAAAGAATCTTTTCATCTATCTTTCCATTTCTGCAGGAAATGCTACACATTTTTTAAAGGATGCTGACAACAAATAATGTTTTTAATTATAAAATAAGTGAAGATTTTATCTCTAGTGGAAGAAAAAAATCACAGGATACTTGAAAAAAATCATACTGTGATGTAGTTGAAAAGAGCTAGGCTCCTAAGCAGGATCTAATCTTAACTAGTTTAAGGACTCTGAATAGCAGTGCCTCTATCCTGAAAATCGTGGTTGCCTGGAAGATCTCTACAGGACTTAAAAAATCTAACGTCTTTAGTTAAAATCATCACAGACTGAGAATGTGTTTAATATAAAATGATAAAGGAGAACTCCTTGGAACATTACCACAGTTGTTTCAAAGAGATGGAGTCCATTAAAGAGTACATCAGGCAGGATCCAAATGTCAAGTTTCTCCAAAAGTTACTGCAAATAACAGTTGTTTGGTAGCATGTTTTATCTATACAGTCTATGTAATCTCATAATCAGACTTCTTCATTTACATATCTGGGCTATGGATCCAAAGATGAAGATAGGCTCACAACTATTAGATTGAGGCCATCACTTACTTGGTCCTTAATGCCCCATATCAGTCATTTTAGTTGACCTTGATAAACGCCTACTCCTCTCCTTCTCCTCATCACATTTACTCAAGCCTACTGTCTAATAAACATTCACACACACACGTAATACATATGTACACATGTGGTTCCACTCGGTAAAGGATCCTGTGACACCCTTCCTCTCTCCCCACCCCAAATTTGTAATCTAAATAGGAAACATCGAGTGAGACTCCCAACTTCTGTCTACCAACATCACTGTCACATATGCACTTCTCTGCAGGCTCAGAGAATGAGCCCATTCCATACAAGGATAATTCCTCTCCAAGCCCTCTTCCTACCCTTTTAAGAATGTTTCTGTGAATCACCCTCTTTCATCCGTCTCTAAATTGTTCCTTTGTATTCTGTCTCAGCCTATAAACATGTTCAAATTACGCAGAACAATCACACACACATGCACACCTTCTTGTTTCTCCTTCTAAATACAATTTAATTGCACCTTCCCTTCTCATTCAAACTGCTTATAGGTATAATCTCTACTCAATATTTCAATGCCTTATTACTTTTTTAGTCAACTGCAGTCTGACTTCTGCCACCAACATTCCACAGAAACTGCTCTCACTAAGTTATTAATGATCTTCTAATTGCCAAATGTACTGTGCAAGTGGTTTACATGTATCAATGCATGTAATCCTCTAACATCCTATTACGTGTATATTCTTATCCTAGTATTGCCTAGGACAGGAGTCATCAAACACTGGCTGGTCCACAGATCAGCCTTCCTTTTTTTATAAATACACATTTATTTCTGTACCGTCTATGGCTTCTTTTATGTCACAATGGCAGAGCTGAATGTTGCAACAGAGACCTTATGGTTTGCACGGCCCAAAATATTTATTATCTAGTCCTTTACAGAAACACCTGTCAGCCCCTGGCCTAGGGAGTTAAGCCTGGCTGGTCTTGTGTGAGAGTAGAAGAAATGGCTGCTGTACTTAGGTTAAGGGACTGGATACAACCACTAAGCACATACTAGGCAAATAATTTTCCATGCATTCAGAGTGGCAAAAGAGTGAAGGAAAGCCTAAGACAGACAGGTGAGTTTTTCACAACTTATGTATGGCGCGGATGCAGCAGAACAATGACTATACAGAAATAACTAAGAATACCACCAGGGCTTGGGGGAGTCAGCACAGAAATGAACAAAGGATGGCCCCTCAGTATGCCGCATGATCCAGTGGCCAGGGACCCAAAGGGATGACTAATGTTATAACAGATGCTAGTCTGGACTAAGAACCTACAGCACAGACCAGGTATTCTCAACTTGCCATGCCAATGCACAAAGCCCCTTTAAAGAACTGCAGAGATGGGAGAGCGGAGACCTTATATCCAGTGCTTCATTCATTCACTCATTCATCCATTCATTTGGCCATTTGCCAAATACTCATAAAACCCATATTATCTTCCTAGAATGGATCTAAGAACAGGAAGCACAACATTAAAAAAAAAAAAGAAAAAGAAAAAGAAAAAACTTTTGCTTAATCGTTTTCACTATGAAAGACAGTGTAAGAAGTCTAAACAATGTTGAACTTCCCCAAAATATCACCAGACAACCCGTTAACGAAACAAAGATAAATTCATTAGAATTTACCGCAATAAAGGAGAATATCACCTTGACAGAGTATTAAGAATGGCTCAGAAAGGAGAAGTCAAAAGTTAAGCATTGTATGACTTTGAGTTTGAGCTCAAGTAGTTTCAGGCAGGCCTTTCAAAGTGGGCACCTGAAATTGCCCACTTTGAAATTATTATAAACTTGTTCAGGATTAGTGAACACGGGAAACTGAGAATTTTGAAGTGAGCTTTGATAACTAAGCTGTGGTTGATGAGTGAACAGTTCATTGTCTCTGATAAATTGTTCTCAGGGAATTTCCTAAAGAAAACAATACAATTATTTATTGGCTAACAGCCTTGCCTTTTCCTCACAAACATTTTCTGTAACAAACAGTTCATGCTGACTGACATAGTAGGTCTGCTGTCATCCACATCACATTACCACAGATGCCCTCGATGTTCATCAAAGTCCTCATGGAGCTTCCATTTAGTAAGGGATGTCAGACAGTGAACAAATTATACCTACATCCGTCTATCTAAATCTGTCTATCCTCTATCTGCTAGATCATCTCAAATAGTGGCAAATGCAATGGACAGGAAAACACACACAAACAATAAGTGGAAAGAGATTGGAATAGAGTTAGGGAGTGCTATTCTGTATCATGTGATTAAGAGAGGCTTCACTGATAGAGGAACATTTGAACAGCATCCTGAAGGGTGTGTGAGAGAGCCACAAAGCCTGGGCTAGGAATTGCCTGAGGGTATCTTCACCACTTTAGAAGCAAAGGCTCCACAATTAGTTCAATCAGAGAAAAATACAGTTACATTTCTTTCTCACCTGAGACTGAAATTTGTATCTGCTCTTCCAATAAAACGGCCAGTCCACATTTTTCCTCTTTTTCTGGCCTTCCTGCTTTAGCCATCCTGTCTCAACTGTTGATCTGTTTTTCTGAGTGTATCTCACCTCCCCCCGGTCTGCGGCAGGCAAAAGCAGCTTTGGCCTTTCAGATCTCCAAGTTTCTCTTCCACATTTCATCATGCTTCACTCCCCTCTTCCACTTGCTGAACTTCCCGCACACTCTGCTGCTCAGGAAACGCTCCTTTCCTCCTCTCCCCCTAGGCACGAATAGCCTCCTGGCCTGGGCAGACCACCAGGGGATGCTGAGAAGCCATGGCACTTGATACTGAGGCACAGATGGGTGAGGGTGTCCCTAGCAGACAACATTAGGGCTGTAAGACTCAGCTGAGCTTTCCTGACACCTAGTTCTTACCTGTTGAGCCAAGAAGACTGTCTTAAGCCATGTGTGGAATGTAAGGCTTTAATCTCAGACTCTTAGGTCTAAATTTTTAATGTAATTATATCCTGTAGCAGTTTGCAATACATTCCTATATTCATTTAGGCTTGATACAAAACTTTCAGAGGTAGCCCAGCCAATGCAGAGGAGGATAATGACGATGACAACGCCTTCAATGATGATAGCAGCTAAACTTTAATCAATCACTAACTGTGGCCCGCTGTCAGAGCTAGGTGGTTTACATATATTATCATTTTGTTCTCACAAAGTCCCCTATGATTACCATTCCTGCTTATTGGTTAAAATACTGAGTTAAATAACTCATCCCAGTTATTTAGCTGTAGGTGACTGAGTCAGGAATTAATCCCAATGGTCTGATCTGGAGTCTGCATACTCACTACTCTACTGTATACCCCTAGAATATCCCTATTTTTTAGGTATGGAAACAGGTTTCGATATCACTGTTCAAGGATGAAACCAGAAGTATAACCCATAGTTTTGTCATCTTTCCACCTCATAAAATCTCCCTTTTAAAACCTAGCTGTTTTTAGCTAAACTCAAAATGGAAGCCATAAGAAGCAGCTTTGTTTAACCTGAAGGAGGGGATAAAAATGGATTTAGCATGAAGATAGTTTTTCACTGTTCAAGACAGTGTAAGAAGTTCCAGACTTCACAATCTACCTCCTTTCATCTTCCCATAGCCTGTGGTAATATAAACTACTGCATTATATGAGCTCAATGTAAGGGTCAGAAGTTCCTTAAAGAAAGACCAATCTCCATGCAATCTTGTCAAAATATTTAAAAACTCTATTCTCATAGACGGAACATGAACAATAATGTTTTCCCTTGAGGACTGTTTGCTCTCTGACACTGAAGATTCTTATTTTCTGCAGTTTCTCTTCTCCTGACTTGTAAACAGTTTGCTGCTAAAAGTTACAGCAAAAAAAGCCAAGATGGATCTATTTAATAGGATCCATCTGGGCATTAGTGGCAGTTTGAAATACACAGCTTCTCCACAAACAACTTTATTTTTAGAGCATTCTGGTTTATTCTCTTGAATATTCTGTTTCTCCCTGTGGTCTGCATATACTTAATATGCAGCACCCTGAGCAGCTAAAGCAGGGCGAATGCAAAGTATGTAGAATAATGTCAGCATATAGTTCCACGTCTCTTCATGTTCTCTCTCTGCTGAGTCCTTTTGTTCACAGGTAAAATACTATATTTGCCCATTTTCATCCTCAAAGATTTTTTCCAGAGAGTCGGTGATTAATCTTTATAACCCTCTTTAGAACTGTTTTCATTATCTCTCTTTTATGGGGGAAGAAACTGAGGTAGAAGAGTCAGGAAGTTAAGACACTTGCCAAAAGCTACAGAGTGTGTTTTATGAGAGCTGCGATTAAGATGAGGCCAGATCTTTGCCTCAAGTTCTGCGCTCACAGTTCTGCTTCATGAAAAATACATGCCATTTAAATATTTACATTTTGCTAACAGTAGCAGAAATAATGCCGACAAATGTTAATTAAGCAGCCACAAGATGATTAAAACACTGGTACTGGCTTCCCCAGCAAGAGTAAATCTATTAACATTTTCTTATTGACTCTCAAATGCCTTACTGTGATCTGTCTCCATGAGCTGAAACAAAACAAAATTTCTGATCAAAGGGATTTGTCTCATGGGGGATCAACTTTGTCAGTAGATAACTCATCACTCGGCTGGTAGGAAGTTGTTGCTTATCTGAGGACGGCCAGAAATGGCAGCATGATTCTCAGAAAGGATTTGTAGTCAAAACCAGTAACTCTCTGGGTGTTGGATGTGAACAAGGGCTGCTCAGTCCCGACCGTTACTTGCTTCTACTATTTCTTGAACAAAGGGCTATGTCTGCTTCCTGCTTCAATAGATGAGGTCCCTATTGCTACAAGCAGTGTTGTGTTCCTCACCCTGCCCAAGGGCCTGCAGACACAAGATGCCGGGTGAGCATGAGGTTGTGTGTCGGGGTGGGGGTGGGTCAGCTTTACCTTTTACCTCTCATCCAGCAAGTTCTTTCTCCAAAGCTGGGCACTGTCTTCATCACCTCCACTAAGCACAGAGGCAGCCTGGGTACACTTGGTTTCCTGGCCCCTTTCTTTGCATTCCAGTACATTCATATTGGCTTCTTTACTGTCCTGCTCTTTCCTGCACTCCTTGGCAAAGCAGCCATGGGAAATCTTTCTTTTCTCTTTCAGGCAACTCTTGCGAACCTGGCTGGATGAGGGCCCTCTTTATTGGCCACACTTTTCCCCAACTCCGATCTCTCTCTGTCTCTATCTCTCTCTCTCTTAATTTTCTTTTTTCACTGGAGTTCTTTCTTTGTGGACTTAACACTGCCACTGAGAATTGAGGGCTGTGTTTGGTAGACTGGCGACCCCCAGTGTGCATGCTCTGAGCTGACTTCAGCCTGGCTTTGTAGTATCCCCTGAAGCCATAGACACCTGTCGTTAAAGGAAGGGGAGTTTTTCTAACAGAATAGATGTCAGTTACAAACAAGAATTTATAGTAAGAAGAATTTAAAAACAAGAAACACCTCATTCATTCAGTCTGAAAATATTCTTAAGGGTTTTCCCCTAAAGGAACTCATGAAATAACAGGGGACATAAGGTAATTAGTGTTCAAAACAGTGAGAGAAGTACTCTGATGAACCTATTCATATGGAGCTTATATAAGGGGCACCAAAATTAGACTGTTGGGTTAAGGATGCCAGCATGGAGGAAGTAATTCTAAAGTTCTAGTTATGGAGGATCAAGGGTAAGTGGAGATAAGACTGTACCTAGGAGGTTGTGACAGTCATCAAGTAATCCAAGTGGACAGATTTTGGCAACTAAGTAGAGGGAATATACAAGATCTGGTGAGTCATGGCCTTGAGAAGAAGCAGGGTTGCTACTGAGAGAAATGGAAAAATTAGGAAGAGCTCTCTGACTTCTCTTTTGAGTGTCTTCGTTTTTGGAGGTGCCAGTCATTGAGATGGGAATGCAGGAAGCAGATTGTGTTCGTCAGGGAAGAAATGTGAGTGCTTTTGGACATGTTGCCTTTGATGTGCTTATAGGTCACCCAAGTGAAGATGACATTCTACTTGCCTGTGTGTTTCACAGACCCATCTGCAGACTCGAAGCAACAGACACACTGCCAGGCCCTAGCAGGGCCATTTCCAATTAGCAAGGAGTCTTAGGATATCCTGAGGAGCCCAAAACTTTTCAACATTCTTTATGAATGAATAGATGGTTAGAACTGGAAACACCCTTAGACAACAACAACTTGCCTTATTTTGAAGATTGTCTAACCTTAGCAACATGCGTTGGGCACCATTGGAAAAAAGTGCCACAGTTGGCTGCTATAGGAAGGATGAAAAAGGCCAAAGAAACATTTCTGCTGCCTCTAACACAGAATGCTAGGAATGATGAGACCTTTCTCTGAACAAGCCTACTTTATTCACTTACGAATAAGAATAGAGAAGACATATACTTACTGAACCATGTCAAGACTAGACAACTTCACTGGGATAGAGACCCTCTCCTCATCAGTGCTCTGAGTTGGAAATCCTAATTAGCGTAAGACATCTTTGTTTTCTAAAATCCTCCTGGACAATGTTTGGGAGAACTGGAATCAGAATCTGAATAACACAAGGACAATCTCCCTTGACATTTGCTGCTCACACTCAATTCTATAAAATAGATACATTCAAGGCTTATTGAGTTTTCTGTACCAAGTACTACTAAGTACCATGAGTCAGAGACAGAAAGAAAAATTATAAGCTATGGTCTCAACCTTCAGATTGCTTATGGCCTAGAAGAAGAAATACACATTTAAAGAAAACATTACAACACAAATTCTTGACTTGTTCTATTGATAGTTTTCTCTCTCAGAAGGTTAAGAAAGCAATGAGAGGAACCAATGCATTGAGTCTACTGTGAGAGACATACAGGGAAGAAGCATTAAACTCATATTTTACTTTCCTATCAAAGAAAATTATTGTTAGCAGAAATACTAGATTTGACATTAGCAAGAGGGAATTAAGACTGGAGAGAAGGCGACGTTCAAGTGTCCTGGTGTGGATGAACTTCTTTATGCCAGGTTACTCTCAGAATTTACAGGTGCAACTTTCAAATGCTAGTTAGTGATTTTTGAGGAAATGAGAAGTCCTGGAGAGGTACCCCCAAACTGAAGGCAACAGTGCAGCTTTTCAAATAAAAAAAGAGAAGCATATGCTTTTCAAACCACAAGCATATGAGTTTTATGACACTGCAGGACAGCATTCTAGACTAAATTTGCGTTTTAAAAAACACAAATACTTAGAAAAGGAAACATAATGAACATAAATCACCCTTGTTGAGAATGAATTGTGCCAAACTCACCCTATTTGCCTTTCAATTCGGCCACCATCCTGGCACATCATGAAAACTCAGTCAACATTGTGTATCCAATTTATTTGGGGACACCACATGTGGGTTTAGAGTCACAATTCTAGAGATATTGCAAGAACATTAAAAATTCTCAGAACATAGCATTTTAGCTCTTACTTTAGGTGTAATTAAATTCCCCTGTATTTGCAGTGTCCTCATGACCAATCAGTTGAAAGCCATCGTACAGCCCAGGAGACCATTAGAGAGCACCCAGCGGTTACATTTTAGTTATTTATTCACTTTATCTCATGCTATTCTCTCTCAACTCTTCAACCTTTCCATTAATCTGTTAGCCTGTCTTCAGACTCTGTTTGCTTTGAGTTGCTTTTCTCAGGCCCTGGGACTTGATTAAGGAAAATATCTATGCAATTCATCAAAGCCAAAGGAAAACCCAGCAGTCTTTCAAGTTTCAAGTATAATGTAACCTTTTGCTTTGCCTCCATATTTATTAAATAGGTCAAGTAGTGGACATGAGCCCCCGAGGGTCTCTATTTGACCTTGATTTAGGTCAGGCTGCCTTGAGAAAAACAAAATGAACTCAGAGTATAGATTGCTTTTTATTTTGCTGACACTAGATCAATGGCTTTCCAGTTTTTTGGGCTGCGACTCATATCACTCATGGCCTTTATATCTGCACCACACTTTCATGGTTATAGCCAGATTATAGGGTGTGGCAAGGATTAGATTGTGGCAGTTTACCTGCAGTTCCTGACAGTTTAGTTTTAAATCCACCTTTTCCTTTATCACTCAAGAGAACATAAGTGAAATTCATGTTATTACAGGGACAATCTTTTTTTTTTTTTTTTTGAGGCAGAGTTTCGCTCTTGTTGCCCAGGCTGGAGTGCAATGGCTCAATCTCGGCTCACTGCAACCTCCGCCTTCCAGGTTCCAGTGATTCTTCTGCTTCAGCCTCCCGAGTAGCTAGGATTACAGGCATGCGCCACCACGCCCAGCTAATTTTGTATTTTAGTAGAGACAGGGTTTCTCCATGTTTGTCAGGCTGGTCTCAAACTCCTGACCTCAGGTGATCCACCCACCTCAGCCTCCTAAAGTGCTGGGATTATAGGTGTGAGCCACTGCGCCCAGCACAGGGACAATCTTGATTCTGCTCCATGTTTATGAAAGATCTGTTTGTTCCTGTATCTTAGTATTATTATTAAAGGTTATAAGTTACTTACAACATCTTATAATTGATTGTTCAGTGCTAGTGGGTTGTGACTCCAGTACCAAGAACTGCGCTAGATAATAGTGACACAGTCAATGGCTTACACTTCAACACAAACTACTTACTATGTTGGGGAAAATTCAGTTTGTGAAGACCTTTGTGTTTCTAATAATTAAGCCTGTTTCAGGCAGATTGGTGAAAAAGGTCAGTCTTTCATGTTTCAGTTAATTATTTCTCAGATTATCACAAAGAAACAAAAAAACTTTGTCAATAGACTTTCTCTGCTTTCAATAACCAATATCTTTGCTTTCCTTTTTCCCCTCCTATCAAAATCTGCCCTCATCAAAACAACACCAGTCATTAACACTATAGTATAAATTCAAGTCAATGTACATTGTATTTCCAGAAAAAGTGTATTGCTTGCATCTTTTTGGCCTTATTTCAGCTGTAGAGTTAAGAGCATTTCTATCCAGTAGATGTAATTTTAAGTAACTGCTCTAACACCAGATAGCTTGATGCTGAAATCTAGTGGGGAGATGCGTTACCCTTTTCTGAAATCATTAAAACAAGAAAAGGAAATTGCAAAGAAAGGCAGTGTTGATTTACAGCCTCCTCTGCTGGTACTTTGCAAAATTTGCTGGCTAAGATCAGTGATTCCTCTCCACTGCTGTAATAGTTCCTCTATAAAGGGCCCATTTCCCTGAAATTTAAAAATTATCCTTCTTTACAGGAAAAACAGTTTGATTCAGCCCATTTTCATGAGCTAACTTTTTTACACAGGAGTGTTATGAATTGGATAATAAAACCAGATGCCAAAGAGAAGGGGAAAAAAAGAAAATCAAGGCTTTATATCAACCATAACCCATACATAGTATAGGATCCCTCCTCAGTAATTCTTTTGTAATTCCATCTATACCTTTTCTGATTTAGTTAAGTACACATGGTGGGCAACTAATCAGGGTTTTGTTTTTTTTAATTAAAAATTAGGGCTCGATACTGGGGGGAGGGGAAATCTCCCATTGACTAATTTAAGTACTCAAGCATTTAAATTTCCTTTGAAAGAAATCTCATCCCAGATTAGGTATTTGCTACATTTTAATTTCTCTAATTTGAAAAGTCCAATTGTGGGTAATAACAGCCATTTGAAAGAAAAGGTCTAAAAGACACCACAGACATTTGTGAAGAAGACAGACACAGCATGGAGTTTGAGGGAGTTGGTAGCAAAGTTTCCCTTCTGGAGTGTTACTCGGGCTCATAGGCCTGCGTTACTTTTGAGGAATCAAGTTAGAGTAAATAACAGCATTGTTTTACTGGCAGGGTTTCTAACCTGTGAAACTTTACTCTCTCTTTAATTTATTGACCAAATATCTTCACACTTCAGCACTGAGGCTGTGGGGGACCCACAAGAGGGTACAGTCCCACAGTTTCTGTTCATATGGTGCCAGTACGAGCTTCCCCAAAATACGAATTCATTCACTCCTTCTGTTAAACCCTCTAGCAAACCTGAGCTGCTCACAAAACAAAACAGCCATAGGCTGGGTGGCTTATGCAACAGGCATTCATTCCTCACAGTTCTGGAGGCTGCCAGTCTGAGATCAGGGTGTCGGCATGGTCAGGCTCTGATGAGTGCCACTTCCTGGCTTGCAGACAGCTGCTTCTTCATTGTGCCCTCACATGGCAGAGGGACAAAGCTCTGGTGTCTCTTCTTCCTCTTCTGAGGGCACTCATCCCATCATGAGAGCCCCACCATCCCTACTTTATCTACACCTAATCACTTCCCAAAGGCCCCACTTCACAGTACCATTTACATTAGGGGTTAGGGTTCAAAATATGAATTTTAGTGGGGGACACAAACATTCAGTCCAGAACAACCTCCTTACTTCAAGTCCCCTATCCCCACCTGGAATTAGAAACCCTTTCACACACTGCTCCCTGCCTGTCTCTCCCGCTCTACATCTCTCGTCCCTCCCCTTACAGGCTGATCCACGTCTATTCCAAACCACTTGCCATGTGCTTTCTTATGGCTTTTTACACCTTATGTTGCAGGCCTGGAATCTCTTCCTTAACATTTTCGACCTGAGCAATTCTTATTCTTTTAAGAGTAGCCAATATAGCTTCTCTCCTCTCCACCATTTTAGCCTGTAGCTTTCCATCATTCAGTCAACTGGGGTATTTATTCTGCTTATTGGCTCAGGAAAAGCAGAAAGCAGAAGACAAGGACATCTATCCTTGACTTTTGAGTTTTTAAAAGCCTTAGGCCCTCAGGGAAAGGGAGGCCATGGATTTGAGAAAATAATGAGACATAAAAGCTGCTTTTCCCCTACCACAGATGAAAGCACCAAAGATGAATTCTCTACTGGTTTAAGGAAGGAGGAGTTGGTGGAGGAGCCAAGAGGAATGAGAAAGCATGGGCAGTGGTTGGAGTTGGAACAGGGAGAGGCAGATCTCCTAGAGAGGTGCGTGTTACTGGAGAGCACAGAAGGTTGTGTCTCCACACTAGGAGAAGCAGCCCCAGAAAGGGAATTGTTTCATAGTCCATCCAAGCAGACGGGCCTAGAGCTCCAGCCAGGAGACTCCGGTTCAGGGAGCTGTGGCATCTCAGAAGGATCTCATGAAGACAAGGGCCATAAGATTTTAGCACCCTTGTTTTTGAATGTGCAGCTGCAGCAGCAGAGGAGAAATTGCTGAATGGAGTTGCTAGATTTGAATGGGCCTTTTGCTGGATGTGAGGGATGACTTGGGTGTGATCTGCATGGACCACCCCAAGAAGCAAGTGGGATGATGGATGTGCTTGTAGATGCCAGGCCCTCAAATGCTACCATACACACAACACCTGGGCACTATAAACACCCCCAGAATGTGGATACAACCCCAAACTGACTGAGGTGAAAATTCTACCACCTGGCAGAATCGGCACACAAGATAGAAATTGATTAAAATCAATTAAAATCAATTCTAATTGCACATCAGAATTTTTAGACAGGGATTCAAACCCATACAAAATTAGGGCTCAATGCGGAGATCATCAATGCAGATTCAATGCAGAGATCATCCTTATAGACCTTCTAATAAACCTGCATGAGAAAGTTAGGGGCTTGCCGGGCGCGGTGGCTCAAACCTGTAATCCCAGCACTTTGGGAGGCCGAGACGGGCGGATCACGAGGTCAGGAGATCGAGACCATCCTGGCTAACACGGTGAAACCCCGTCTCTACTAAAAAATACAAAAATACTAGCCGGGCGAGGTGGCGGGCGCCTGTAGTCCCAGCTACTCAGGAGGCTGAGGCAGGAGAATGGCGTCAACCCGGGAGGCGGAGCTTGCAGTGAGCTGAGATCCGGCCACTGCACTCCAGCCCAGGAGACACAGCAAGACTCCGTCTCAAAAAAAAAAAAAAAAAAAAAAAAAAAAAAAGAGAAAGTTAGGGGCTCTTTCATCCTTATAGAGTTAATATAAGGATTAATGATAGCATGTTTGTAAAAGACTCAAGATAGTGCTTCATTTGTAGAAAACCCTCAATAATTTGTGGATTTGATTCCAGTTCATCTTGCTCACCTTTGTTTGCATGGTGCCTGACAAAAAGCAGACACTCGTATATGCTCACTGAATTGAACCATGATCTATAATCTAGTTAATAGAAAAGACTGGCACATGTAAAATATGACAGTTTATAAATTATGTACCACTCTATATTTGTAGAGTAGTATATAATCTATCAGAGCAGTAACAGTACAGAAGGGAGGAAGAGATCATTTTTTTTTTTTTTTTTTTTTTTTTTTTTTTTTTTTTTTTTTT
>NC_045434.1:124770388-124801139 GCF_002776525.5 Piliocolobus tephrosceles | reverse complement strand
TTTTTTTGAGACGGAGTCTGGCTCTGTCGCCCAGGCTGGAGTGCAGTAGCCGGATCTCAGCTCACTGCAAGCTTCGCCTCCCGGATTTACGCCATTCTCCTGCCTCAGCCTCCCGAGTAGCTGGGACTACAGGCGCCCGCCACCTCGCCCGGCTAATTTTTTGTATTTTTAGTAGAGACGGGGTTTCACCGTGTTAGCCAGGATGGTCTCGATCTCCTGACCTCGTGATCCACCCGTCTCGGCCTCCCAAAGTGATGGTCTCGATCTCCTGACCTCGTGATCCACCCGTCTCGGCCTCCCAAAGTGCTGGGATTACAGGCTTGAGCCACCGCGCCCGGCCAAAGAGATCATTTTTGTTAGTAGTCTAACTTCCTAAAATCTGAACCACAAAGAAACAAAGAAAGTTTGTTTGGCAAATAAATCAAGTCACCCCACCTGGAATATGTGAAAAAGTATCTACCATCCACTGGACCACTGCAAATTTAGGCTCTGATTCTAGTTTAAAGAATGTACAATAACTTCCAGTATGACTCTGTCCACACGTGGATCTAAACACCCATCAACATTCTTTTTCTTTACAGCATTTGGTCAAATTTGAAAATAGTATTTAGAGAGGCCACACAGAAATGCAAGCTACATCACAGTGGGACACGTGAGAGGCTGTTACCAGATGACAGAAAGCAAAAGTTACGTTTCCATGGGAGAAAGGTAAGGGAAGACTGTGGGTAGAAGGAGTCAGCGTGGGGCAGGAAACAGCACCCCTGCTGGCTCTGATTTGCAGAGGCCACCCCACCTCTGGGCATGCGGTGGGAGCATCAAAGCACAGTGCAGGATGTTTGACTCCTTGGAGAGGTCTGTGGCTGTGACTGCTTGACGGCATTAAGGAAGGTAACACCAGCATCACTAATCAGATACCTGGCAAGTGTCTTTATCTGTATGAGGTAGAAAATTAACTGGAGACCAGACCCATCGTGAAGATGTGAGACAATGAAGAGGGTGACTTGGTATATGCTGTACTTGGCTGGAAATAAGTTCTGTAAATTAATTGCCAGCTAAGAATGAAATGAAATGTTTTGTCAGATACAGCAGTCTTCCGTTTCCTTTCTCACCACACCCCACTTCCCTGTCCTCCCGCTCTCCTTCTTTTCTCTCTCTCTCTCCACCCACCTCCACCCTGTACTAGACATTGATCAGTTGAACAGCCTTGGGACAGCCACAGGTTTGAGAACATTTTTCCAAGTAAGATGTAAAAACTCCAAACCTAGACTGGGCGCGGTGGCTCACGCCTGTAATCCCAGCAGTTTGGGAGGCCGAGGCGAGCAGATCACCTGAGGTCAGGAGCTCAAGACATGGTGAAACCCCATCTCTACTAAAAATACGAAAATTAGCTGGGCATGGTGGTGGGTGCCTGTAATCCCAGCTACTCAGGAGGCTGAGGCAGGAGAATCGCTTGAACCCAGGAGGTGGAGGTTGCAGTGAGCCGAGATCATGCCATTAGACTCCAGTCTGGGTGACAAGAGTGAAACTCCATCTCACACAAACAAATGAACAACAACAACAAAACACCCAAGCCTTTAATGGGATCTAGAAAGGAGAAAGGGGAAATAAACTATTTGTGTCAGAGGTCCTGTTCTCAAAGAAATGGAAATAGAGGCGCTCTTAATAAGGTGTTAGTACTAGGAAAGCTTGTGAATATGTGGAGTGGTGGCTTCTGCTTTCTTCCACTGAGGTCAGAATGAGGATTAATAGACAAACTGGAATAGGGATGGGGAGGGAAATATTGGGGGAAGAGACTTAAGTTTATTGTGAGGCACTGAAACCTATGGAGCCAAAGTACAGACTCACTTCAATTGGTTTAATGGGGGCATTTCGTTTTGTTTTTCTTTTCTTTCTTTCTTTTTTTTGACTAGTGTAATGTTGAAAAGATATTAGACCAAAGTTTCTTATCCCTGGCTTTATAGATATTTGGGGCTGGAGGGCTGCCCTGGGTATTGTAGGATATTCAGAGCATCCCTGGCCTCTACCTGCTAACTACAGGAAGCACTCTCCCATGTTTTGACAACCAAAATGTCTCCAGACATTGTCAAATGTTCCCTTGGTGGCACAATCAATCCTGGTTGAGAACCACTGCATTAGAGAGTAAAACAGCGAGACATTCACTGATGCTGGTAGCACTGTGATTCTGGGGTCTAAATCAGAGGAGAAAACTTCTTGATAGAGAACCGATGATGATTCCATACTGCTCCAAGTTCAGGATAGAATGATCTGAAAATTTGTAACACGTGTTGAGAAGTTTTTTGACAAATCTGGGTGTAACACGGATAATAGCATTCACTTGGAGATGCATTTCTGTCTAAAACAATTATTTTAAAAACCTAAGGACAAACAGTGTTTTGGAGACGCCAGAGATGTGGATATTAAGGGGGAAATAATGATAGAAATAAGAGCAGTTTCATTACTGTTGTCCAAAATTATAAATCAGTCCACAGATATTAAAAACACCACACAATCCACCTTAATGGCAAACTATACCAAGCACTCCATGGCAGAAAAGTAGGAATGAAAATGATGAAATGCAATGCAGCCACAGCAATACCCAGTCTCAGCCCATTATCTTTCAACCACCCAGGGTCAGAGCTCTGCTTTCCACACAGGGAATTCAGAATTGCACGTTCACTGCTACCCTCTTTGGAGTCCAAACGCAAAGGGGAACAGCATTTGAACTGGATTTGAACACTTAATAAACAATTTGAAACTTGCGATAAAGTGGTGAAACCAGACAGGTGAACATGTTTCGGGAGCAAGACATAGATGAGCATTCACCTGCAAGTAAATCCCATGATGAGACGCTTAAGTATGGACTTTGGGTTAAAAAAGCAGAAGAGTAGCATTAAAACACCCAACCCCTGAAGTGGTAGATAAAGAAATCTTCAGCTCACAACTAAATGATGTGTGTTCCTGTAATACCTGCATTTGAGAGGCTAAAAAATATTTGGACATTATGAAACACTTTGCACCTTTCCACTTGGTGTTTATGGTAATCCTGATGCATTTCTAGTTTTTCTAGGACACTGGACTCCAATCACACATGATATGATTTGACTCTGTGTCACCACCCAAATCTCATCTTGAATTGTACTCTCATAATTCCCACGTGTTGTGGGAGAGACCCAGTGGGAAATAATTTGAATCATGGAGGCGGTTTCCCCCATACTCTTCTCATGGTAGTCAATAAGTCTCACGAGATCTGATGGGTTTATTAGGGGTTTCTGCTTTTCTTCTTCCTCATTTTCTCTTGCTGATGCCATGTAAGAAGTGCCTTTTACCTCCTTCCATGATTCTGAGGCCTCCCCAGACATGTGCAACTGTAAGTCCTATTCCTCTTTTTCTTCCCAGTTTCAGGTATGTCTTTATCAGCAGTGTGAAAATGGACTAATACAGTAAATTGGTACCAGTAGAGTGGGATGTTGCTGAAAAGATACCCAAAAATGTGGAAGCGACTTTGGAACTGGGTATTAGGCAGAGGTTGGAAAAGTTTGAAGGGCTCAGAAGAAGAGAGGAACATGTGGGAAAATTTGGAACCTCCTAGAGACTTGTTTAATGGCTTTGGCAAAAATGCTGATAGTGATATGAACAATAAGGTCCAGGCTGAGGTGGTCTCAGATGGAGATGAGGAACTTGTTGGGAATGGAGTAAAGGTGGCTCTTGTTATGTTTTAGCAAAGAGACTGGTGACATTTTGCCCCTGCCCTAGAGATTCGTGGAACTTTGAACTTGGCAGAGATGATTTAGGGTATCTGGTGGAAGAAATTTCTAAGCAGCAAAGCATTCAAGAAGTAACTTGGGCGCTGTTAAAAGCATTCCATTTTAGAAGGGAAACAGAGCATAAAAGTTCACAAAATTTGCAGCCTGACAATGCAGTAGCAAAGAAAAATCCATTTTTTTGTGGAGAAATTCAAGCTGGCTGCAGAAATTTACATAAGCAACAAGGAGCCGAATGTTAATCACCAAGACAATGGAGAAAATGTCTCCAGAGCATGTCATAAGTCTTCACAGAAGCTCCTCCCATCACAGACCTGGAAGCCCAGGAGGAAAAAAATGGTTTCATGGACTGGGCCCAGGGTCCCCATGCTATGTACAGCCTAGGGACTTGGTGCCCTGCATCCCAGCTGCTCCAGTCATTGCTAAAGGGGGCCAAGGTACAGCTTGGCCCATGGTTTTAGAGGATGCAAGCCCCAAACCTTGGCAGCTTCCACATGGTGTTGAGTCTGTGGGTGCACAGAAGTCAAGAATTGAGGTTTGGGAACCTCCACCATCTCAGAAGATGTATGGAAACACCTGGATGCCTAGGCAAAAGTTTGCTGCAGGGGTGCGGCCCTCATGGAGAACCTCTGCTAGGGCAGTGTGAAAGGGAAATGTGGGTCAGAGCCCCCATGCAGAGTCCCTACTGGGATACTGCCTAGTGGAGCTGTGAGAAGAGGGCAACCATTCTCCAGACCCGAGAATGGTAGATCCCCTGACAGTTTCACCATGTGCCTGGAAAAGTCACAGACACTCAACACCAGCCTGTAAAAGCAGTCAGGAGTGGGGCTATACTCGGCAAAGCCACAGAGTTGGAGCTGTCCAAGGCTATGGGAACCTACCTCTTGATCAGCATGACCTGGATGTGAGACATGGAGTCAAAGGAGGTCATTTTGGAGCTTTAGAATTTGACTGCCATGCTAGATTTCGGATTTGCATGGGCCCTGTAACCTCTTAGTTTTGGTCAATTTCTCCCACTTGGAACAGCTGTATTTACCCAATACCTGAACCACCATTGTATCTAGGAAATAACTAGCTTGCTTTTGATTTTCCAGGCTCATAGGTGGAAGGGATTTACCTTGTCTCAGATGAGACTTCAGACTGTGGACTTTTGGGTTAATGTTGAAATGAGTTAAAACTTTGGGGGACTGTTGGGAAGGCATGATTGGTTTTGAAATGTGAGGACATGAGATTTGGAGTGTCCAGGGGTGGGATGATATGGTTTGGCTCTGTATCCCCACCCAAATCTCATCTTGAATTATACTCCCATAATTCCCAAGTGTTGTGGGAGGGACCCAGTGGGAGATAATTTGAATCATGGGAGTGGTTTCCTCCATACTGTTCTCATGGTAGTGAATAAATATCATGAGATCTGATGGTTTTATCAGATCTTTCTTCATCTTCAGATCTTTTTGCATCTTTCTCATTTTCTCTTGTTGCGACCATGTAGGAAGTGCCTTTCACCTCCTGCCATGATTCTGAGGCCTCTCCAGCCATGTGCAACTGTAAGTCCAATTACACCTCTTTTTTCTTCCCAGTCTCGGGTATGTCTTTATCAGCAGCATGAAAATGGACTAATATAACACACAACTCACTGAGAGATTAGAAAAGCATCTTCTGGAGAATATGAGAGTTGGTGGATAAACTTGGATGGCTTACAAAGAGTGGTTATTGTAAGGATAGTACAGGGCTGGGATATGGGTCCTGCATGCTCCATCAGGATATGGCCTGAGCCCACCACTTCCATGCAGTCCTTCTCACCTTGAAAAGGTTAATGCAATACTGACTAAATTTGCAACTAGCACAAAGCTTGCAAGGAGGGGAGATAAAGAAGATGACATCTTACAACCCCAGCAGGATATAGATAATTCAGGGCATTGGTTGAATAAATGTGAAATGAGGTTTAATACAAAGCCATGCAAGAAAATATATGCACCTGAGAGAAAATAATGCTCAGCACAGATTCAAATTATGGGGGTATTACTCAGGAAGCTGTCGTGCTGAGTGAGACTTGGGGAGGATGGCGGATAACAAATTGAACAGGAGTTCATAGTGCAATGTGATGTCAAAGAAGGGCAGTGCTATTTTGAGATGTATAGACAATATAAAGTGATCTTTGAAAATACAAGAGGGGATGCCGTGTTGCTTTACACCGTGTCGGTAAAGTCTCACCTTGAACTCCCTGGTGCCCTGACTTTAACAAAGACACAGTTAGATGGGCGATTTAGCAAAGATAGTCGTTTGAATGCTATTCAACATGATGCACAGGTCTCACTAGGAAAAGCAGAATTGTCTTCTCATGCTAGGCAAACATATTTATAAAAAAGTTTCCTCATGATAAGGTCCTCCTGCTATTATATTTTCTTTAATGTCTTTTTGATTTTCAGGAAGGGGAAAATAACAATTTAGGCAGGAAAAAAGACAGAAATAAGGAAACATCCATATCAATTCTTTTAGGAAGCAGAAAAATCAGAATAGAATTAAGATAGAATACAATTAGAAAACATATTCAGCAATAAGTATTGGGATTAAATTCCTGCCTGCTAAAATCTTTGACTCTTAACAAGAGATGACAAAATAATCATACAAGAGTAAAGGTGACAAGAACAATGTTAGTTTACAAAGAATATATGCTATACAGTTTCAAAAGGAGAGCTCTTGTCCTGTGAGCCAGTTAAGGAATTTTTCAAAGAGCTCTCTCTCCCATTCATACTCTTGGTCAGTAATGTGGGAGATGGTTGAATAGGGAGGACCTGGAGCCCAAGAGGCTTGTGAAGGAGATAGATGATAGGCACTGGCAGGAGTATTGGGAATGGAATAAAACAGAAGGATTCAAGAATTTGTTAGAAGGAAAAATAGCAATACTCGGGAAGATGGCTTTGGAATCAAACATATTGGATTTTAATCTGGACTCTAGTACTTAGTAGATCTATACATGTAATTTATTTAATCTCTCGGAGCCTAAGATTTTTTTATCAACTGAATTTTAAGAACTCTTTGCAAGATTACTATGAATTAGAAATAATATGTCAGAAGCACTTAGAAGTTGAAATCTGTAGTAAGTTCATGAAAAATGTTTATGATTTTAGTGACTGATTAGTTGCTGAGGGCATAGGGGGAAAAAAAAAAAAAAACATGAGATTTTATTCCTGGAAAGGATTTTGGTACTAAATTTAGAAATGCATAAAACAGGAGGAGGAGTTATTTGCTTGCCAAGGTACTAGAACTGGGTTTTACCTATGTTGAATTTGAAGAGATGATAGAACACCCTGGCTTTGAACTTTGCCAGAAATTACCTCTTTAGATATTTTATGCACACTCCTGAATGTAGTGAAAGCAGAGTCTCTAAAGCCATACAGTTTTGTAAAAATTCTGAACCCAGGTTTTCTACACCTAGAGAGAGAAATAGAAATGGGTTAGCATTTCTGAGGGCCTAGGTCAAACTGAAAAAGAACTCAGGGCTAAGAATGCTCAGATCATTTAATTACATGTGTTATTTTTGAAAAACCTAAGTATCTAGCTAAAATACAGGAATTGTTTTTGCTCAGTTTCTAATTCAGACAAATAATTGGCAATTAAAATATCTTTTTTATTAAAACAGTATTTTCTATAATTATGGGGTACATGTGAGTGTTTGTTACATGCATAGAATGTGTGATGATCAAGTCAGAGTATTTGGGTATCCGTCACCTTAAGTATTTATCGTTTCTATGTGTTGGTATCATTTAAAGTCATGTCTTCTAGTTATTTTGAAATATACAAAATATTGTTGCTAAGTATAGTCACCCTAGTCTGCTATCAAACATTAGAACTTATTTCTTATATCTAATTGTATTTTTGTACCCATTAATCAACTTCTCTTTATCTGTCCCTCACCCCCACCCACACTTCTCAGTCTCTGATATCTATCAATCTATTTTCTATTTCCAATTCATGAGAACGACTGTTTTATTTTCCATATATGAGTGAGAATATGCAGTACTTCTCTTTCTTTGCCTGGCTTACTTTACTTAACATAATGACCTCCAGTTCCATCCGTGTTGCTGGAAATGACATGATTTCATTCTTTTTTATGACTGAATGGTATTCCATTATATATGTGTGTGTGTGTGTGTATATGTGTGTGTGTGTGTATATATATAGTATTCCATTGCATACACACACACACACACACACACACACACACACACACCCATTTTCTTTTTTCCATTCATCTGTTGATAGACACTTGGGTTAATTACATATCTTTACTATTGTGTATAGTGCTGTGATAAACATGAGAGTGGTGTTAGTTAGCATATAGTTGTTCCTAATAATCTCTGATGATTTTTGTATTTCTGTGGTATCAGTTGTAATGTTCCCTTTTTCATTTGTGATTTTGTTCATTTGGGTCTTCTCTCTTTTCTTGGTTAGTCTAGCTAGAAGTTTAGCAATTATGTTTATCTTTTTAAAGAACCAACTTTTCATTTTGTTATTCCTTTGTATTTTTACTTTAGACTATATTTTGTTTAGTTCTGCTTTATTATTTTGTTTCTTCTGCTAATTTTGGATTTGGTTTGTTCTTGCTTTTTTAGTTCCTTTATGTGCATTGTGAAATTGTAGCTTTGAAATCTTTCTGTGTTTTTGATGTAGGTGCTTATTGCTATAAAATTCCATCTTAGCACTGCTTTAGCTGTATCCCACAGGTTTTCTTATGTTGTTTTCATTTTCATTTTTTTCAAGAAATTTTTTTATTTCTGTCTTAATTTCATTGACCCAGTGGTTGTTCAGCAGCATGCTACTTGGTTTCCATATATTTGTACAGTTTCCAAAGTTCCTCTTGGTATTGATTTCTAGTTTTATTCCATTGTAGTCTAAGAAGATTCTTGATATGATTTTGATTTTTAAAAATGTGTTGAGATTTGTTTTGTGGCCTAACTTGTAATCTATCCTGGAGAATGTTCCATGTGCTGATGAGAAGAGTGTATTCTGCAGTTGTTGGATACAATGTTCTTTAAATATCTGTTAGGTCCATTTGGTCTAAAGTCCAACTTTAAGTCTAATGTTTCCTTGTTGATTTTCGTCTAGATGATCTGTTAAATGCCAAAAGTGAGGTATTGAAGTCCCTTACTATTATTGTATGGAGTCTATCTCTCTCTTTAGATCTGATAATATCTGCTTTATTAATCTGGGTGAGTCCATATGTATTTAAACTCATTATATCCTCTTGCTGGACTGATGCCTTTATCATTATTTAATAACCTTCTTTTTTGCCTGTTTTTGACTTAAAGTCTGTCTTATCTAATATAAGTATAGCTATTCCTGCTTGATTTTGGTTTGCATTTGTATGGAATATCTTTTTTTCCATCCCTTTCAATAAATACATGTCTTTATGGGTAAAGTGTGTTTCTAGTGGGCAGCATATGGTTGGATAATGATTCTTTATCCCTTCAGCCAGTCTACATACTTTTAATGATAACTTTAATCTGTTTATATTCAAAGTTATTATTAATATGTGAGGTTTCATCATTTCATTATATTGTTAATTGTTTTCTGGTTGTTGTGTATATTCTTTTTTCCTTTCCATTTCTCTTATTGTTTGCCCTTGTGGTTTAGTGGTTTTCTGTAGTGGTACCATTTGAATCATTTCTCTTCTCCATTAATGTGCTTGCTTTGCCAGTGAGCTTTATACTTTTGTGTGTTTTCATGATGGTAACAATTGTCCTTTTGCTTCCAGGTTCAGGAGTCCCCTGAGCATTTCTTGTAGGACCAGTCTAGTGGTGATGAATTCCCATAGCATTTGCTTATCTGGGAAAGACTTTATTTTCTCCTTCATTTTATAAATTAGTCTTTATAAGGCTAATTTTGCTGGATATAGTAAAATAGTATTCTTGGTGGTGACAACTTCTTTCTTTCGGTATTTTAAATATATCATCCCATTCTCTCCTGGCTTGTAAGGTTCTTCTTGAGAAGTCCACTGTTGGTCTGATGGGGATTCCTTCATAGGTAACTAGATGCTTTTCTCTTCCTGTTTATAGAATTCTCTATTTATCTTTGACTTTAGAGAGTATGATTTGTAGACATAGTACTATAATGTACTATGGAAAAAACCCTTTTGGCATTGTATCTGGGAATCGCTGGGCCTCCAATATCTGGATGTCTTAATCTTTTACTAGACTTAGAAATTTTCATCAATTATTTTGTTAAATCAGTTTTCAAGCTCTTTTGTTCTCTCTTTGCCTCCTGGAATACTGATAATTCATGTATTTGATCACTTTGTGGTATCCCATATATCACAAAGTCTTTATTCATTCTTTTTTCTCTGTTTTTGTCTGACTAGATTATTTCAAGAGACTGTCTTCAAGTTCTGAGATTTTTTCTTCTGTTTTATCTAGGCTATTGTTGAAGTTTCCAAATGTATTTTGTGGTTTATTCAATAAATTCCTCACTTCCAGAATTTCTATTTGATTTGTTTTTATAATATCCATTCCTTTGGTAAGTCTCTCATTCATGTCATTAAATATTTTTCTGATTTCTTTGTATTGTTCTTTCAGAACTTTGTTGGATTTCATTGAGCTTCTTTAAAAATCAATATTTTATTTTTTTTCTGGGATTTTGTGAATTTCTTTTGGATTAGGATCTGTTGCTAGGGAATTGTTGTGTTCCTTTGGTGTTGTCATATTTCCCTGCTTGTTCAGGTTTCCTGTTTCCTTACATTGATATCCACACATCAGGTGTGATAGTCACTTCTTCCAATTTTTTAAATGTACTTTTGTAGGAGAGGGTTTTTCCCTAAAGATGTATCTATGATGTTGGTTGAGTAGGGGCCTACTTTGGCTTTGATTCTGGGTGTATTCAGTAGTGTAGTTTCTGTATCGTTTCTTCATCTACAAACAGCATCAGTGGAATCTGTAATTTCCTTAGGGGTGTAGAATGCAGTTATTAGTAGAGGCTGTAATGAAGTTTTTCTGGTGACAGGGATTCCAGGTAGACAAGTCTTCAGGCCTCACAGGTGTCAGGGATAAGCTGACTGTGCCTGTCATTGGGCCCCAGGGTGGCATATGCTGGCACTGGTGTTAATGGGTTCAGATAGGTCATTTCTTGGGCCACCAGGTGGCTTTCTCAGATAGCACTAGTGGCAGCAGTGGGCTGGGCATGTGGACAGGTTTTTTGACTCCTGGGCAGTTGGTGTGGCATGGGCAATGGCAGTAGCAGTGGCAGGACCCTCTGGTTCCTGAGCAGTGTGTGCTGGTGTTAGTGGTGGCTACGATGGGCTGGGAAGCCAGTCTCCAGACTCCCAGGTGGTACATGTGGGTGGGTATGAGTGGTGCTGGTGGCAGATTAGCTGGACCCATCTTCAAGTTCCCAGTGGCGAATGCACAGATGCCAGAGGTGGTAGAATGGGTGGAGTGATGCTCAGATCCTTGGGCAGCATTCTCAGGCTCTGAAGGGTAGTACCAGCCCAGGTGGATCTGACCTCAGGCCCCTGGTCATGTGCAGTGGCATAGGCTGTAGTAAACAGCATGGGCAATCTGTGGTGGTGGGTGTGGAGAACCTGACTTCAGGACTTGTGCTAAAGCATAGCGGTCCTGCTGTTGATGTAGGTGGGGTTGCTATCAACAGTCTCCTGCAGGCAGCTCTTAGTCTCTGGGGAGTTCACACTTTGCCTCTGGCAGCAGTAGCGGCTGCGTTGGTATGCCTGGGTAGCCTATATTTGGGATGGCACTGGAGCACAGAGGCCATGCTCCTGGAGTGGGTGAGGTTGGCTATCGCAGCCCCAGATGGTAGCTCTCAAGTTGTGAGTTGTGCTTGCTTTGGCCCCTGGCGACTGTGGTGTGCAGAGGCAGGGAGGGATCTTGCCCTCTGTACATGGGCCAGGCACAGAGACCATGCAGCCAGTGGAGATGTGGTTGCGACACACAGCCCCAGGCATACTGCCCTCAGGCTCACCCACCCCTACTCTTGGTGGCAGCAACAGTGGCTGCAGCAGTGTGCAGAATGGGGAAGAAATCTTTCTGTATGACAACCCTGAGCATAGCGGTCACTCCCTCAGTGGGGGCAGGGTTGCTACTCCCAGACCAGACAGTCAGGCTTGCCTACCTCAGCTCCCGGTGTCAGCAACTGCTGTGCAATGTGTGGAGTAATGGAAGGGGTTCCAGTCTCTGATAGTTGGCCTGAGCATAGAGTCTGTGCAACTGCTGGAGCGTGGTCACTTCTCAGCCCCAGACAGGGAGCTCCCAAGCTTTAGAAAGTGCATGTTTTGGTTTCTGTTGTACCAGGTGCCACCTTCTTGGTATGTTGCACCATCCTTTCACTTGGGAGTAGTATTCCATGTGGCCTAGAGTACTATGGACCCCCAGCACCTTTGGGTCTAGCCAGCACTGTGCCATTGTAGGCCGTGGTATGAACACTGGGGAATGTCAGTGGGGGCTCCTGGGATGTAAATATATGGAGGCTGTGGTTCCCAGAGAAGGATGATGTCCCTTGATGACTGGGCTCTCACAACAGTGCCATGCTGCAGCTGCTTGGTTCTCATGGTTGTGTGTGATCCAGCACTGTCACTGTTCCCTATTTAGTGCAATGACTCTAGAGCATTCAGATCACTGCCCACACTAGTCTCAGGGCTCATGCGGGTAGAGGAGCTCCCCTATAGCTAGGATTGCAGCAGCTCATTGTGGAGATGTGGACTGCTTAGGGTCTCTCACTTACCCTCTCCCTGCAAGAGAGAGTCCCTTGGGCTCTCCGTTGATCTCGGCTGACCTGGCCGCTCACTTCCTTCTTTTTCTGTGACTCAGATGTTTACTGTGACTTCTCTGTTGAACTCCAGTGTTCTCTCTGAGATGTTCTATTTGATGAGCGATTATCTATTCACAATTTTGGTTCTTCTCTGAAGTGGGCGCGCGTCTGATGTCTCTATTCAGCCATCTTGAAGCGATGCCCCAGTAATATTTTTTATGAAAATCAAGAGTATGTGTGTGGGGAAGTTTTCACATGGGGGTATCCAGATAAATAAATAAGTAAAACACTAAATTTAAAATAATCTAAATAGAGGATGCGGCCAGCATATCTACCTTGGGTCTGTGATGCTTTGCTTTAAGGCTTATCTTGTTTTTACCTTTTATGTCAGTAGAGTTCTATCAGTTATTCCATTACCCATAGGCACAAAACAAAATATGATTATCTGATTAAAAGAGTCACTGATGATGCTTCTTTGCACATGTATCTATTCTGTTTTGTCTTCATTCAGAAGTATTTTTATTTCTGTCATTCAAACAATAATTCCTTTTAAACTTAAAATAATATGTTAAAATTAAAAATGCAAGTAACAGCATAATGGGTGAAGTATCTAATTTTACTGATGAAAACTTGCTAATAAAGAAGAGAACGTTAATATTAATGTTTACAATCACCTTTCTAATTATCCACATTTATTCTTACGCTTTAATATTCTACAGCAAGGGTCGGCAAATGTTTTCTATAAAGGAGGAGGTAGTTAGTATTTTAGATTTCGTGGGCCAACAGGCAAAATCTAGGATATTATGCAGGTACATATATGAAAGAGAAAAAACAAATGTACACAAATATTTGAAGTACTGTAATAATAATAACTGAATGTTATTAACTAATATAACTCAGTTAATATATTAATAATTGAATACTTTTTTTTGGAATAAAAGTCTATGGTTGAGAAGAATAGGATTCTTTTTGGGGGAATAACATTTCACTTAATTGTGGTTCAGTTAGTGTTCCCTCTCATCATGGTGGAAATGTGGCCTTGTTCCCCTACAAAGCCTTCATGTACTTCTCTGAAACAGAGTGATTTTTTAGCGGGTTGGGGGAAACACTGCAGAATGTATTGCCCGAGCCCCTCTTTTGGCACTTATCTACTACCCTGATAGTGTTGATTTTTTTCAGTATGAGGAGACACATTAAGAGCACAGGCTCTGGGGTAAGACTTCATGGTATGAGTTCTAGCAGAACTGAAATTATTAGCCATGTTATCTTTGACTACTTACTTCAATTTGCTTATCTATAAAATGAATAAGAGTATCTACTTCACACAGTTGTTGTAAAGATTAAATGAATGAGTAAATGCCAAGATTTAAAAGAGTGCAAAGTACTCTTCTGAATCTTGTAAAAATGTAAAACTATCCATAGCTCATGGGTGGTACAAAAGGAGGCAGTGGCTGGATTTGGATCATGAACTATATTTTGCTGAAATTTTCATCTTCCCTTAAGTTACCATTATCTTTGTATCAGAATCAAAATGTAAGAGCCACTCCGGGAGCAATGGCTCATGCCTGTAATCCTAGCACTTCGGGAGGGTGAGGTGGGCGCATCATCTGAGGAGTTCAAGACCTACCTGGTCAACATGGTGAAACCCCATCTTTACTAAAAATACAAAAAAATTAGCCAGCATGGTGGCACATGCTTGTAGTCCCAGCTACTTGGGAGACTGAGGCAGTAGAAATGCTTGAGCCCGGGAGAAGGAGAGGTTGCAAGGAGCCAAGATCATGCTACTGCACTCTAGCCTGGGCAACAGAGCTAGACTCTCATCAAAAAAAAAAAAAAAAGAAAAAGAAAAAAGAAAAAAAAACAGTGGGAGCCAGAATGAAGCTTGAGCTATCCTTGCCCTGTCAAAACTATCTCACTCATTATACAGATTAAAAAACTGAGACCCATTGAGGAACTGACTTTCCCTCAGCACTTAATTAGTGACAGGTTCTGTATTGGAACTTGAGTTTCTGAGACTTCCTACAGTTACAAGCCAAAGGACTGAGATGATGCTTGAGATAGCATGGCAGGAGTCGACCTGAGTTAGAATTGGTGAGTTCAGACATGTAGGTCTTAGTGATCACTTAAAAGGAGATCCAGTATTCTGGTCTGCTGCCTGAGTCATAGCAGTTGTGAGAGTTTAAGAATTACTCCTACAGGAAGGCAGGATTTGCAATATGTAACTCTTTCTGTTCTAGGATCCAAACTCTCACAGGTTCTGTATTAGGTTGCTAAGGCTGTCTAAACAAACAACCGTGGACCAGATAGCTTACACAATAAAAATTTATTTCTTCACAATTCTGGAGGCTAGAAGTCAGAGATCAAGATGTCAGGAGGATTGGTTTTTTTCTGGGCCTCTTTTTTTTTTGGAAGACAGCCATCTTCCCTCTGTGCATGTTTGTGTCCTAATCTCTAAGTACTTTGCATTAGGGCCCATCTTAATGATCTCATTTTAGCTGAATTACCCCATTTCCAAATAGTCACATTCTGAAGTCATGTGGGTTAGGATTTCAACATGTGAATTTTAGGGGAACATAATTCAGCCCATAACAGGATACAAATGCTAATACTTAAGTATCTTGTACCTACCTAATTCTGTTACACACCAAGCACTGGAGAGTATATTGGGAGGAAATGGATGGCAAGTAACTTCATATAATCTTTCCCCTTTCAGTGTTAGAAGTAAGATGGGCTTTCATGAGCAAGTCTCCCAGATACTCCATGGGTCTTAATTTTCTCACCCATAAAACAAAAATCCTGACCTAACTCACAGAGGCACAGTAGAAGTGAATAGATGTTTGCTAAGTACCTCAGGGTTCTAGAGGAAAGTAATTCCATCTGCCCAAAGCATTCAGTTATTTATTGTAGTTTCAGAATTATATTTTTAACCAAGTAATATTTCACAGGGATAACATAATCACCTAACGAAGTTCCCCTGAATGTTAATTATAGAGAGAAGTTGAAATGTACCAACATGATTTATTTTGTCTGAAATATCTTTTACTTTTTTTTTACAATATAATTTAGAGCGTATTTTGCCTTCAGCACTCCATTCAAAGTCATCTTGGTCCTTCATAAACTTTTGTCCTGCTAGAAATGCATTTACATTAGTGCATGGTATACAGATTTTTATCTTACAGAAACTTGTGAGCATTTGTGATAAAAAATCAGGGTTAGAATAACTGTTTCTAAGAAAAGCGTCAAAAGGCAAAATTTTGTCTACATTACTCTATACTTCTCTTTTAACAAAAATCTCTTACTTTTGGTAAAGCACATTTACCTTCATTTGAAGTAGACTAGGAGGATATCTTATAGATGAGTAGATAGATGTTTAGTAATCTGCCCAAGGTCACAGAGTTTGTAGGTGGTCAAGACTAACTTCCACATTTGTTTGACTCTATTCTAACTCTGTCATTAAAACATACTGCTTTCTCTTTCAGAATCTTTTTCACTGGAAGAACCTTAGTAACCTGAAGTACAAAGAGTTTTATATAATGTATGTTGTATGTCTGTAAGTCTTGAAGTACCCCAAAGACTCTCCACTCAATGATCCTTACTTTAGTAGTTAATCCTCCTGATCATCTTATATTTTCTTCCTTCATCTAATAACCTGCGTTTCCTGCTTATTAATAAGAGCCAACACTTGAATAGCATCTGATGGTTTACCAAGCATGTTCATGTAATATTAACATCTAAATTGTGAAGTGAATTTCATTTATGTCCCCATTTTGCAGAACAGAAGCTGATGTTCAGAGAGGTAAATATCCTTCAGCAAGGAGGTCCAAGGTCCTTCAGCAAGGAGGAGATACAGACAAGTCTGTACTCAAGTCTTTTATTTTTTCCTACTTTACGATAGTGCTTTTACTCCAGCATCAGAACATATTCTTCAGTAGAGAAGAGAATTGTCCTCTGGGCTATTATGGTTGAAAGATATGGAGTGGAGCAAATGTCATGGAAATTTGAAATCAAAAGAAGCTATGCCTGAAAGGTGGTTCATGCCCTCTTGTGGCCTTTTCCGTCTTCCCATGGGAACTCCAGGCTGCATTTAAGCATCCTCAGGAGCCAGGAGAAGAGGATGAACTGGAGAGCCCTCAGGCTTTCCCATCAACCAGCGGAGGTGCACTCTCATCTCTTTTGCACATTGAACTTTGGCTGCATGTTATTTTAGATGCTGTTAAAAGCTGCTGCTAAAGCAAATAAGCAAAAGAAAAAAAACATAATGAAAAAGTTCTGGTTGTCTTCTAAACTTCAGACAGGTAAATAATTTTCCCCAAATCACACCGCTCATAGCAACATAGAACCAGCAAGGCCATAACCCAGTCTTCCCAAGTTCCATCCCAGGGCTCTTTCTACCGCACCATGATAAATGCTACCTTCCTGAAGAAAAGAGTCATTTAAAAATCCATTACAGAAATGACAAACTGGGAGCCAGGAATAAAATCTTAAGAAAAAAGTAGGCCAAGTGCTGTATTGAGGTCTGAGAAGGCCATTTTAGCCTACTCACGCATGATTCAATTTTTCATTTTGGCATGATTTGAGCTTTCTTCTTTCTCATGTCCAGGTACAACTCTTTTTCAGGAAATTCTCTATGGATAATTATCTACTTGGGGAAATAAATGAAGCTCTTTTTAATAGTGCTTCTTGCCCTGCTATGCAGAAGGATAAATCAGAATTTATCCCAAAAACAAATTACCAAAGACATGAAAAATATACTTTGATATTTACACACATCCCTGGGTAAATGTAAAATAAAATATATACATAATATGCATGGAAAATGCAAGTGATCAAAATTTTTAAAAAAATCATAAAATGCTTAATTTACTAGAATACTCAGGTAATGAAATAGGCATATTAATATAATTTTCTAGTGAACTGAAACAACTAAAAAGTGATTATTTCAGCCCTCACAAAAGTTTTTAATGTAATTTTCCTCATTCTTAAAAATAACTATAATACTCCTAATGTAGATTATTTGACAATTTAGAATATTACAGTGCTTTTGGATCATCATTCTGAATATGAATTCTCATTGAGTCCTCATAAGGTGAAGGAAACTGGACTTAATGAAGCTGACTCCAAAAGGATATTTTAATTTTAAAAATTTCTAAAATTTTCTCCTTAAAATTTTAGTTACTTTTATATGTGGCTATGACACAAAAACTGATACCTGAATTGCTCCCTGCTCTCCAACCCCCACAGTAAAAAAACTAGAAAACTGGACAAAACATATTGAGCAACTCTTTTCAGACATTGAGTAGCAGGCAGAGCAAGATTGTGATCCCCTAAGAAAAGGAAAACAAATGAGATTATTTCTATAATTGCCCTAGATTTCTGGCTGGAGGCATTTTTCATATGGTGGCAAAAGTAAGATGGACCCAAGCAGAGTACAGAGGTGTCACTGAAACATGCAATCAGAAATCAGAGTTTAAGAAAGATGAAGCAGTTGGAATTTGGGGGTCACTGCAGGAGAAGAAAGAGTTGCCCAGAGTAATAGCTGCAGAAATTTGCATAGGAATCCACCGTGTCTTTTTAAAAAAATACTATGCTACATAATCATATGATGGAATTATACTGTAATAATCAGAGACTACAGGCACTGCAAACAGATAATTCTGAGACCTGAAACAGGGCTGGGAATGTTCAAGCTCTGACTAGCTTGATAGAGAGATCTCTGAGCAACTGAAACATTCAGTAGAGAACCTAAAAGGATCACTTTTTAACAGTAGGACTAAACCAAAACTAGAGTAAATGCTGCTCCAGTACTACATTGAATAGGAGTTATAAGAATGGACATCTTGTTTTATTCCAGTTCTTAGGGGGAATTCTTTCAACTTTTCCCCCATTCAGTATAATGTTGGCTATGGTTATTTTGAGTTATGTTCCTTCGATGACTAGTTTGTTGGAAATTTTTATTATGAAGAGAGGTTGTATTTTATTGAATGCTTTTTCTGCATCTATTGAGATGATCATATTTTTGGTTTTAATTGTGTTTACATGGTAAATGACAATTATCGGTTTGCATATGTGGAGCCATCCTTGCATCCCTGGAATAGAACCCATTTGATCATGATGTATTCTTTTGATGTGCTATTGAATTTGGCTCACCAGTATTGTTTTGGATAATTTTAGTACCTATGTTCATCAGGGATATTGGCCTGCAGTCATATTTTCTTGTTTGTCTTTGCCTAATTTTTGGCATCAAGGTGACTCTGGTTTTGCAGAATGAGTTAGAAAGGAATCCCTTTATTTTTTGATTTATTGGAATAGTTTCAGTAAGTGGTACCAGCTCTTCTTTGCAACATCTGGTAAAATTCTGCTGTGAATTCATCTGGTCCTGAGGTTTTTATGTTGGAAGATTTTGTATTATTGATTCAATCTCATTACTTCTTATTGGTCCATTCAGGATTTTTATTTCTTCCTCATCCTATCTTGGGAGGTTATATATTTCCAGGAATTTATCCATTTCCTCTATGTTTTCTAGAGAATTTCATAGTAGTCTCTGATAATCTTTTGAATTCTGCTCTGATCTTTGTTATTTCTTTTCTTCTGCTAGTTTTGGGTTTGGTTTGTCCTTATTTTTCTATCTCATTGAGGTGTGATGTTAGGTAGTGAATTTGAGATCTTTCTTTTTGATGTGGACATTTCATGCTATAAACTTTCCTTTTAGCATTTCTTTTGCTGTGTTCCAGAGGTTTTGGTGTATTGTGTCCCTATTTTCATTTGTTTAACATAAAATTTTAACTTTTCCCTTAATTTTGTTGTTTACTGAAAAGTCAAGAGCAAGTTGTTTAGCTTCCATGTATTTGTGTAGTTTTGAGAGTTTTTCTTGGTATTGATTTCTAATTTTAGTCCACTGTGGTCTAAGGAGAGACTTGATATGATTTTGACTTTTTTGAATTTGATTTGACTTACTTTATGGTCAAGCTTCTGGTCAATTTTGGGGAATATTCCAGGCATATATGATAAAAATGTTTGGGGGTACAATATTCTGTAGGTATCTATCGGCTCCATTTGGTTTGGAGTCTCTTTAAGTCTAGAGTTTCTTTGTTGATGTTCTGCCTTGATGATCTCTCTAGTGCTATCAGTTGGGTGCTAGCACCCTCCACTATTATTGTATTGCTGTCTGTCTCATATCTTCGGTCTGTAGTATTTGTTTAAAGAATATAGGTGCTCCAGTGTTGGGTCATATATATATTTAGGTAGTTAAATCTTCTTGTTGTATTGAACTCCGTATTATTAAGTAATACCTTTCTTTGTCTTTTAAAATTGTTGTTGGTTTAAAGTCTCTTTTATCTGATATCAGAATAGCTACTCCTGCTCACTTTGGTTTTCTATTTGTGTGATATATTTTTTTCTATCCCTTTTCTCTGAGTCAGTAGGTGTCTTTACCTGTTAGGTAGGTCTCCTGTAGTCAACAGATGGTTTCATCTGGGTTTTTTTTCAAATTCGTTTGGCCATTGTGTCTCTTTTACGTAGGCCATTTAGGCCATTTACATTGAAAGTTAATATTTGGTATATGAGATTTTTTTCTGGTCATAATGTTTTTAGCTAGTTTCTTTGTCTTCTCAATTGTGTAATTACTTTGTAGGATCTGTGAGTTTTGTACTTAGATGTGCCTCTATGACGGTGAGTTTCATCCTTTCATTTCCTTTAACCATTTCTTATAGGGTCAGTCTAGTGGTTATGAATGCATTCATTTATCTAGGAAATGCTTCTTCATTTATGAAGCTTAGTTTGGGAGGATATACAATTCTTGGCTGACTTTTTTTCTTTTTGTTTTCTTTAAGAAAGCTAAACATCAATTCCTATCTCTTCTGGGTTGTAAGGTGTCTGCTAAGAAGTCTGCTTTTAGTCTGATGAGGTTTTCTTTATAGGTGATTTGACACCTCTCTCTAACTGCCTTTAAGGTTTTTTTCTTTCAGATTGACCTTAGATAGTCTGATAACTATATGCCTTGGTGATGTTCATCTTACATAGTATCTTCTAGGTGTTCTTTGAATTTCTTGTATCTGGGTGTCTACACATGTAGCAAGATCAGGGAAATTTTTCTGAATTATTCCCGCAAATATGCTTTCCAAATTTTTTACTTCTTCTCCCTCAGGAATGCCTATTAGTTGTAGGGTTAGTTGCCTCACATAATCCTGTATTTCTCAAAGGGTTTATTCAGTTTTTAAAATTCTTTTTAAAATCTTTTTATTTAACTGAGTTAATTTGAAAGACTGGTCTTTAAGCTTTGAAATTCTCTCTTCTGCTTTGTGTAGTCTGCTGTTAAAGCTTTCAACTGTATTTTGAAATTCCTTCAGTGAATTTTTTATTTCTAGAAGTTCTTTAAAAAAAACACACACATCTATCTTGTCTTTCGTATCCTGAATTGTTTTTCTAATCTGTGTTTGTTTTCAACTTTTTCTTAGTACTCATTAAGCTTTCTTACAATCCATATTTTGAATTCTTTGAAATCTGTCATTTCAGAATTTTTATTATTTTTGGCTAGGATTCATTGCCATAGAGCTAGTGTGATCCTTTGGGGGTGTCAAAACATTCTATCCTTTGGTACTGCCAGAAAACTTGTGCTGATTCCTTCTCATCTGTAAAAGCTGTCACTTTTTCTTTTTGAAATTTCTATCATTTGGATGAGACTTGTACATTTTTTATTCTTTTCTCCCTTGGGGGTGTGATTGTAGTGTAGGTTGTGTGAGACCATTTGGCTACCGTTTTGGATGCTGTCAGGGGGCCAAGCTCTGTATGGATTCCTTGGTTATAGATAGTTTTTTATGGTAGCAGATCATATGATCTGACTCACTATCTTCTGTGGGGCTGGAAGTGCAGAGGTCTCAGAAAGCTTATCTTGTACGCTGGCACATTTTTATTTGGTGATGCAGCTTGGTATCTAATCCAGTAGGTGGTGCTTAAGAGGAAAAGTTGGCTCACTCTTGAGCACCCTGATGGAGAGGGGAAGCACCTACACTGATGAAGGTGGCAGGTGGAATTTGTGGTGGGATGCACTGAGGTCTTGGGGGGAATGGGAAGGGGGCTGCACCAGCTCCCCATCCTAGGCAGGCAGGGATGCTATCCAGTTCCCTATCACCTCCTGTCGCAGAGTTTGTGACCTTCAGTTCACATAGTCAGTGTCCTTTATCTCCAGGCTACATTATGACTGAGGTTCACAGGAAATTCCCATCTGGCAGCTTACTGCAGAAATGATCTCTGGGCGGAACCTCTTCCCCCAGCCCAAAACAGATAGCTCTGTGGCTGGTCCACTTGCTATTCCAGGGACATTGCAACTATATGTGGGGAGGGGAAGATGAGCCCTACCCTTGTGTGAGCCTGTGCAGGAGGCACAGTTTCAGCAGGGATGCAGATGCTGAGAATAGCACTGGAAAGGCTGTCTCTAAGTGCATGTACAGCAGCCCCCAGTTGTGTGGGAGATGGGGGGTGTACAGTAGGAGGTGACCCTCTCTCTACATTTGTTCCTAGCCACTGATGCTGCCTATCAACTGAGGTGCCACTGTCTCCCACCTTCAGAGATCAGCACCGTGCCTGCATTTCCTTTGTTCCAAGGGGTGCTTTTTTACCCCTTCCCCTAGAGGAAGCTTATGCTGAGGGCTAGATCACCAGGGATCCTGTAGTTCACCAACAACCTACTGATCCTCTGTGGCTGCCAAAATCAGAGCAGATTTTGAGGTATGTTTGTGGGCTATTTGGTGATGCAGCAATTCAAGGGCTGAGATTCCCTGGGCAGAGTAATTGTCCATAATATATGCACAACCACTTTGGTGCCTGTTGCCTCTGTTTGGATTTGTGGTGAGTGTGAATGCACCTGCACAAATTTGCTTCCAGTGCTCTGTCCCCAGGAAGTTCCTAAATTGCCACCAACAGGGTTGCCCAGACTGACAATGGCAGAGGGGCTCTCCAACAATTCCAGCAGTCAGCGGTTGGTTGCAGGGGTGAGGGGAATAAAGAAATACCCTCACCGGCCGGGCGCGGTGGCTCAAACCTGTAATCCCAGCACTTTGGGAGGCCGAGACGGGCGGATCACGAGGTCAGGAGATCGAAACCATCCTGGCTAACTCGGTGAAACCCCGTCTCTACTAAAAAATACAAAAAACTAGCCGGGCGAGGTGGCAGGCGCCTGTAGTCCCAGCTACTCGGGAGGCTGAGGCAGGAGAATGGCGTGAACCCAAAAGGCGGAGCTTGCAGTGAGCTGAGATCCGGCCACTGCACTCCAGTTTGGGTGACAGAGCGAGACTCCATCTCAAAAAAAAAAAAATAAAAATAAAAAATAAAAAAATAAAATAAGAAATACCCTCACCTACCCTTTTCATGGGACTCCAAGTTCCTTGGGGGTCAATCTCTGCCAGACTTTTGCTGCCTTCATTCTCTGCATTCCAGCTTCTTCTCATGAGTTCTCCGATAGGTTTCAGCATTCTTCCCTTAGAGTCCTGATAGGTTTCAGTTCTCTTTCCACCTGGGCCATGACCATATACCTGTAACTTTGATCTTCTTTCTGAGGAGAGCTGGCATTCAATGTCTTTAGTCAGTCATCTCGAAAAACAAAATAAAAAACAAACAAACAAAAAAACAAAAAGCCAATAGTCGTTCTTGAATTTTCATTAGAAATAATGCAAACCAGAAGACAATGAAACAATATAAAGTTCTGAAAAAAAATCTGGCAACCTGAAGTTCTACTTATAGTAAAAATATTCATCAGAAATAAAGTGAAATAATGATATCTCAGGTAAACAAAATGTGAGAGAATTTAATTATTAACAGATCTGAACTATAATGTGAAGTCTTTCAGGTAGGAGAAAAATGATAAAAGCTGGCAAACATGAATCTGTAAAAAAAGAATTGAAGTCCTAGAAATGGTAAATGTTTAAGAAAATAAAAATGACATGTTTTTTCTTAATTAAAAAACATAATTGACTTAGAATAAGAGTTAGAGCAAGACTAATGTTTTCTGGGGTTTATAGCATATGAAAAATAAAATGTATGACAATAGCACAAAGAACTGGAACACTTGTACATTGTGAGTGTGAATATAAAATGATACAACCACTTTGGAAATTTGTTTAGCAGTAATTTACGATGTTAAACATGTATTTTGCTCCTTATTATTTACCTGAAAGAAATGAAAACATGTGCTTCACAAAGACTTTAATGCACAAATGTTCATAGATGCCTTTTTCATTTAGAACAAATGTGCATAGTAGCCATACATTGGAAACAAATCAAAGGTATATCAACTGTTGAATGATAAACATATTGTATTATATTCATGCAATGAAATACTACTCAGGCCTAAAGGAATAAACTACTCATACATGAAACGACCTGGGTAAATCTCCAAAATACTATACTGAGTGGAATAAGCTAGAGACAAAAGAGTAAATTCTCCCAGCACTTTGGGAGGCCGAGGCGGGAGGATCACGAGGTCAGGAGGTCGAGACCATCCTGGCTAACACAGTGAAACCCCGTCTCTACTAAAATTACAAAAAATTAGCCAGGCAAGGTGGCGGGCGCCTGTAGTCCCAGCTACTAGGGAGGCTGAGGCAGGAGAATGGCGTGAACCCGGGAGGCGGAGCTTGCAGTGAACCGAGATCGCGGTCACTGCACTCCAGCCTGGGAGACAGAGCAAGACTCCGTCTTAAAGGAAAAAAAAAATAGAGTAAATTCTATAACTTCCATTTTTGTAAAATTTTTGAAGAGGAAAAAACTGGTCAATATTGACAGAAGGTAGATTAGAGTTACATGAGGCCAAAGTTTGTAGATTAACTACAAAGGGATCATGGATGAACTTTTGGGGTAATGGAAATATTGTATATCTTGATTGTTGTAGTGGTTAAATGGGTATATACATTTGTCAAAAATCACCAGACTGTATAGTTAAAATGAGTTCTTTTTACGGCGTGCAAATTATAATCAATGAAGTTTATTTTTAAAAAACTAACATACAACAATAGAAAAATCAGACACTTCTATTTAATGAACAATTTTCTTTAGAACAAGTTAATGTTATAAAATAGTTGAAATAGAAGCTTTACATTTAGGTTAAATGAGAAACTTTGTGTTCCATCAGCATTCTTGTCTTTTTCATTAATAGATTTGTCTGAAATGACTCATATCCTGACCTGGTTGTATACCTCTGATTTTCTCATTTGATATACGATTTTCTGATTTATAAAGGAATATTTAAGTCAAAGCTGCAAAATAAATTTAATTATTACATTTTCCTTTTTTGATTGATGTGAACTTTATTCATTCATTCACTTTCTAAACGTTTGAATAAGACAGCATAACCTAGGTTTTGGAATTAGCCAATCAGACTTGGGTTCTAATCTTGGCCAGTTATTACTTGCATGACATTGGGTACCTCAGTCTTTTGTTGCTGTTGTTCTACACTATGGAGTCAATACGTAGCAGAATAAGTCATAAAGAAAAAGGCACAGTCACTTCCTTTAAAAAGGTTACTCTTGGAGAGAAAGGCAAAGAAACAATTGTGAAATACTTTGGTCATTGTCAGGATGAAAGAATATATGTGGGCAATGGAGGCTCAGTGAAGGGTCATTTTAATCTTAAGGTATTGGAGAAGATATCAGAAGTTCATATTTAAGTTCAGAGTTGAAGAATGACTAGTAATTTACCTAGTTGACAAGCAGGCAAAGGCCATTTTAGGTAACGGAAACTAAAGTGCAAATGGAGCAAAGCTTGAGAGGCATGATGTTTTCATGTTGTAGGGGTATAAATGTAAGGGTTGTGAGTAAAAGCCGGGAGAGATGAAGCAGCACAGGCAAACACACACCATATCATAGACGTCATTGCATTCTATCTGTTTGAGGGCTTTATGGGATAGGGGGCTAATTCATAGAAATTTTATCCTCCTTATCTGGATGCAGAGATAATCAGACAGGAATCACAATGCTGACCAGCACAGTAGGCTATTTTTCCTTTGTGTAAATCTGCCAATTCTAGTAAAAGCTTCTACTAGGTTGTTTAAAGTTGTAGTTAATTGTTATAATTTATATTAAATGGTGCTAATATTTTATCCACATATCTACTTTGCCTTTCAATGTGTGGTTTTAGAATTTTCTTTATTGTTGGATGAACTGATTCCATGTTTCACTTCTTTGAGAATAAAGTTTGCCAATTTTGAAATGGTAGTTCATGGAAAAAAATGCAGTCTTATAAATGGAAATATAACTTATAAATAACATATGTACATAATAAAATCAAGTTCATATTTAAAGTGGCTTTGAAGCACCACCTTCCTCATATTTTCCCCAAATATTTTAGAATTTAGTGACCAATAAAAGAAGGTTAAATTAGGCCCATTTTATCTAATGTCCCAAATAAACAATAGGCTTAAAACTCTGTTTTAAGGCAAAACTCAGAAGGACAAGAAAACATTGATCAGGGCCATATCTAGAAACAAATAATACTCACCAAAGTTCAGTGCAGGAAGTAGAACACTATGTATTTCAAACAGCAAGAGGTATAATATAGGGTATTAGAAACTTACATACACTATTGGAAAGGTTGGAGAAGTAGGAGTTGGGAAGTGACTATTCAATTAATGAGTTTAAGGATATATCACCATAACTTCAATCCAGGAGTCAGAAGGATGCTGCTATCTCAACCCCCACCACTGCAACTAATGCTGCCACCTGACACACATAAAGCCAAAGACCAGACACTGAGAAGTGGAGTCCAGCCACCATAACTGCCTCTGCCCCATAATCATGATTGTCAGCACCCATTAACAGGAAGTTGCTCTCTAATTCTCTTCCACCTTCCAGACCCCAGAGAGTGCACCTAAGTGGTACCTCATTGGCAGAAATTAATTTGCATTTATAGTTCTAGCTACAAAGATTCCTGAGGAATGAAGATTGTAGTTTTCCTTCCTCAAAGTGCATAAAAAGGAAAACAGATAAAAATCAATGCTGAGACCTATTAGACCATAGCCAACACCTCCTTTACTTCTTAGAATGTTATATCATTATGAGAAAATGTGATGATTTAATATTGAAATGGAACATAATACAAAGAAGCATGGTATTGGAGACTGATGTCCTACAATGGGAACTACAAAGTAATATCTCCATTAGACTGTATGTGAGCTCCTTGGGGGCAGGGTTACTATCTTATTGATCTCTGTATTTTTAATCTGATTAAAAAATACTTGATGTAAGATGTATTTATTCAATAAGAATTTATTGAATAAATAAGTAGAATAAAATACATTACTCCAACACAGCTGACCAAGGCTGTTCATTTATTTATTAACATTAGAATTTCAACTACTCAGGCTAAGTGCAGTGGCTCACACCTGTAATCTTAGCATTTTGGGACACTAAGACAGGAGGATTGTTTGAAGCCAGGAGTTTGAGACAAGTCTGTGTAACATAGTGAGACCCCATCTCTAGAAAAATAAAAAAGTTTACCCAGGCATGGTGGCATGCCTCCCAAGTAGCTGGTGTCACCTCAGCTACTGGGAGGCTGAGGCAGGAGTTTTACTTGAGCCCAGGAGTTTGAGGCTGCAGTGAGCTATGATCATGCCACTGCACTCCAGTCTGGGCAACAGAGAAAAACAGAAAAAGAACTTCAAATATCATAGTTCAAGTAAAAAACTTTTTTTTTTTTGTCATTTTCCCTCCAACTTACATATATGTAATCTATACATATGTATATGTATTTATATACATACACATACATACACCATTGGACAGTTAGTTACTAATATTTTGCTATATTTATCTTCTAAGAATAGAATATTCTTCAGCATAAATAAATTTCAGTTATCAAATTTAGGAAATTGAACTTTGATATAGCAGTATTATTTAATATACAGTCTATATTCAGATTTCCCCTTTTGTTTTAAAACCTAGGATTTGGTAAAGGGATCATATATTGTATTTAGTTGTCACTTCCCTTTAGTCTCCTTTAATTTAGAAGACCTCCAGTCATTATCTATCTATCTATCTATCTATCTATCTATCTATCTATCTATCATCTATCTATATCCATTTATTTTCATCTTTCATAACATGGTCGGTGTTTTAGTCTAGGTTAGATATTTTGCAAAATGTCCTTTGGTTTGCGTTAGTTTGACTGTTTCTTCATAATTAGAGTCAGGTTTATGTTTTTTTTTTTATTATTATACTTTAAGTTCTAGGGTACATGTGCATAACGTGCAGGTTTGTTACATATGTATATACGTGCCATGTTGGTGTGCTGCACCCATCAACTCGTCAGCACCCATCAATTCATCATTTATAACAGGTATAACTCCCCAATGCAATCCCTTCCCCCTCCCCCTCCCCATGATAGGCCCCATTGTGTGATGTTCCCCTTCCCGAGTCCAAGTGATCTCATTGTTCAGTTCCCACCTATGAGTGAGAACATGCGGTGTTTGGTTTTCTCTTCTTGTGATAGTTTGCTAAGAATGATGGTTTCCAGCTGCATCCATGTCCCTACAAAGGACGCAAACTCATCCTTTTTTATGGCTGCATAGTATTCCATGGTGTATATGTGCCACATTTTCTTAATCCAGTCTGTCACTGATGGACATTTGGGTTGATTCCAAGTCTTTGCTATTGTGAATAGTGCCGCAATAAACATACGTGTGCATGTGTCTTTGTAGTAGAATAATTTATAATCCTTTGGGTATATACTCAGTAGAGGGATGGCTGGGTCATATGGTACATCTAGTTCTAGATCTTTGAGGAATTGCCATACTGTTTTCCATAATGGTTGAACTAGTTTACAATCCCACCAACAGTGTAAAAGTGTTCCTATTTCTCCACATCCTCTCCAACACCTGTTGTTTCCTGATTTTTTAATGATTGCCATTCGAACTGGTGTGAGATGGTATCTCATTGTGGTTTTGATTTGCATTTCTCTGATGGCCAGTGATGATGAGCATTTTTTCATGTGTCTGTTGGCTGTATGAATGTCTTCTTTTGAGAAATGTCTGTTCATATCCTTTCCCCACTTTTTGATGGGGTTGTTTGTTTTTTTCTTGTATATTTGTTTGAGTTCTTTGTAGATTCTGGAAATTAGCCCTTTGTCAGATGAGTAGATTGCAAAAATTTTCTCCCATTCTGTAGGTTGCCTGTTCACTCTGACGGTAGTTTCTTTTGCTGTGCAGAAGCTCTTTAGTTTAATTAGATCCCATTTGTCAATTTTGGCTTTTGCTGCCGTTGCTTTTGGTGTTTTAGACATGAAGTCCTTGCCCATGCCTATGTCCTGAATGGTACTACCTAGATTTTCTTCTAGGGTTTTTATGGTATTAGGTCTAACATTTAAGTCTCTAATCCATCTTGAATTAATCTTCGTATAAGGAGTAAGGAAAGGATCCAGTTTCAGCTTTCTACTTATGGCTAGCCAATTTTCCCAGCACCATTTATTAAATAGGGAATCCTTTCCCCATTTCTTGTTTTTGTCAGGTTTGTCAAAGATCAGATGGTTGTAGATGTGTGGCATTATTTCTGAGGACTCCGTTCTGTTCCATTGGTCTATATCTCTGTTTTGGTACCAGTACCATGCTGTTTTGGTTACTGTAGCCTTGTAGTATAGTTTGAAGTCAGGTAGCGTGACGCCTCCGGCTTTGTCCTTTTGACTTAGGATTGTCTTGGCAATGCGGGCTCTTTTTTGGTTCCATATGAACTTTAAAGCAGTTTTTTCCAATTCGGTGAAGAAACTCATTGGTAGCTTGATGGGGATGGCATTGAATCTATAAATAACCATGGGCAGTATGGCCATTTTCACGATATTGATTCTTCCTATCCATGAGCATGGTATGTTCTTCCATTTGTTGGTGTCCTCTTTGATTTCACTGAGCAGTGGTTTGTAGTTCTCCTTGAAGAGGTCCTTTACATCCCTTGTAAGTTGGATTCCTAGGTATTTTATTCTCTTTGAAGCAATTGTGAATGGAAGTTCATTCCTGATTTGGCTCTCTGCTTGTCTGTTACTGATGTATAAGAATGCTTGTGATTTTTGCACATTAATTTTGTATCCTGAGACTTTGCTGAAGTTGCTTATCAGCTTAAGAAGATTTTGGGCTGAGACGATGGGGTTTTCTAAATATACAATCATGTCATCTGCAAACAGGGACAATTTGACTTCTTCTTTTCCTAACTGAATACCCTTGATTTCTTTCTCTTGCCTGATTGCCCTAGCCAGAACTTCCAACACTATGTTGAATAGGAGTGGTGAGAGAGGGCATCCCTGTCTTGTGCCAGTTTTCAAAGGGAATTTTTCCAGTTTTTGCCCATTCAGTATGATATTAGCTGTGGGTTTGTCATAAATAGCTCTTATTATTTTGAGGTACGTTCCATCAATACCGAATTTGTTGAGCGAGCGTTTTTAGCATGAAGAGCTGTTGAATTTTGTCAAAAGCCTTTTCTGCATCTATTGAGATAATCATGTGGTTCTTGTCTTTGGTTCTGTTGATATGCTGGATTACGTTGATTGATTTGCGAATGTTGAACCAGCCTTGCATCCCAGGGATGAAGCCCACTTGATCATGGTGGATAAGCTTTTTGATGTGCTGCTGAATCCGGTTTGCCAGTATTTTATTGAGGATTTTTGCATCGATGTTCATCAGGGAGATTGGTCTAAAATTCTCTTTTTTTGTTGTGTCTCTGCCAGGCTTTGGTATCAGGATGATGTTGGCCTCATAAAATGAGTTAGGGAGGATTCCCTCTTTTTCTATTGATTGGAATAGTTTCAGAAGGAATGGTGTCAGCTCCTCCTTCTACCTCTGGTAGAATTCAGCTGTGAATCCATCTGGTCCTGGGCTTTTTTTGGTGGGTAAGCTATTAATTGTTGCCTCAATTTCAGAGCCTGCTATTGGTCTATTCAGGGATTCAACTTCTTCCTGGTTTAGTCTTGGGAGAGTGTACGTGTCCAGGAAATTATCCATTTCTTCTAGATTTTCTAGTTGATTTGCGTAGAGGTGTTTATAGTATTCTCTGATGGTAGTTTGTATTTCTGTGGGGTCGGTGGTGATATCCCCTTTATCATTTTTTATTGCGTCTATTTGATTCCTCTCTCTTTTCTTCTTTATTAGCCTTGCTAGCGGTCTGTCAATTTTGTTGATCTTTTCAAAAAACCAACTCCTGGATTCATTGATTTTTTGGAGGGTTTTTTGTGTCTCTATCTCCTTCAGTTCTGCTCTGATCTTAGTTATTTCTTGC
>NC_045434.1:124695161-124770378 GCF_002776525.5 Piliocolobus tephrosceles | reverse complement strand
TGGTTTAAAGTCTGTTTTATCAGAGACTAGGATTGCAACCCCTGCTTTTTTTTGTTCTCCATTTGCTTGGTAGATCTTCCTCCATCCTTTTATTTTGAGCCTATGTATGTCTCTGCATGTGAGATGGGTCTCCTGAAGACAGCAGACTGATGGGTCTTGACTCTTTATCCAGTTTGCCAGTCTGTGTCTTTTAATTGGAGCATTTAGTCCATTTACATTTAAGGTTAATATTGTTATGTGTGAACTTGATCATGCCATTGTGATATTAACTGGTTATTTTGCTCATTAGTTGATGCAGTTTCTTCCTAGCCTCGATGGTCTTTACATTTTGGCATGTTTTTGCAATGGCTGGTACCTGTTGTTCCTTTCCATGTTTAGGGCTTCCTTCAGGGTCTCTTGTAAGGCAGGCCTGGTGGTGACAAAATCTCTAAGCATTTGCTTATCTGTAAAGAATTTTATTTCTCCTTCACTTATGAAACTTAGTTTGGCTGGATATGAAATTCTGGGTTTAAAATTCTTTTCTTTAAGAATGTTGAATATTGGCCCCCACTCTCTTCTGGCTTGGAGAGTTTCTGCCAAGAGATCTGCTGTCAGTCTGATGGGCTTCCCTTTGTGGGTAACCCGACCTTTCTCTCTGGCTGCCCTTAAGATTTTTTCCTTCATTTCAACTTTGGTGAATCTGGCAATTATGTGTCTTGGAGTTGCTCTTCTGGAGGAGTATCTTTGTGGTGTTCTCTGTATTTCCTGAATTTGAATGTTGGCCTGCCCTGCTAGGTTGGGGAAGTTCTCCTGGATGATATCCTGTAGAGAGTGTTTTCCAATTTGGTTCCATTTTCCCCCTCACTTTCAGGCACCCCAATGAGACGTAGATTTGGTCTTTTTACATAATCCCATACTTCTTGCAGGCTTTGTTCATTTCTTTTTCTTCTTTTTTCTTTTGGTTTCTCTTCTCGCTTCATTTCATTCATTTGATCCTCCATCGCTGATACTCTTTCTTCCAGTTGATCGAGTCAGTTACTGAAGCTTGTGCATTTGTCACGTATTTCTTGTGTCATGGTTTTCATCTCTGTCATTTCGTTTATGACCTTCTCTGCATTAATTAGTCTAGCTGTCAATTCTTCCACTCTTTTTTCAATATTTTTAGTTTCTTTGCACTGGGTACGTAATTCCTCCTTTAGCTCTGAGAGGTTTGATGGACTGAAGCCTTCTTCTCTCATCTCATCAAAATCATTCTCTGACCAGCTTTGATCCGTTGCTGGCGATGGGCTGTGCTCCTTTGCAGGAGGAGATGCGCTCTTATTTTTTGAATTTCCAGCTTTTCTGCCCTGCTTTTTCCCCATCTTTGTGGTTTTATCTGTCTCTGGTCTTTGATGATGGTGATGTACTGATGGGGTTTTGGTATAGGTGACCTTCCTGTTTGATAGTTTTCCTTCTGACAGTCAGGACCCTCAGCTATAGGTCTGTTGGAGATTGCTTGAGGTCCACTCCAGACCCTGTTTGCCTGGGTATCAGCAGCAGAGGTTGCAGAAGACAGAATATTGCTGAACAGCGAGTGCACCTGTCTGATTCTTGCTTTGGAAGCTTCCTCTCAGGGGTGTACTCCACCCTGTGAGGTGTGGGGTGTCAGACTGCCCCTAGTGGGAGATGTCTCCCAGTTAGGCTACTCAGGGGTCAGGGACCCACTTGAGCAGGCAGACTGCCCCTTCTCAGATCTCAACCTCCGTGTTGGGAGATCCACTTCTCTCTTCAAAGCTGTCATACAGAGTCGTTCGCGTTTGCACAGGCTTCTGCTCCTTTAGCTGAGCCCTGTCCCCAGAGGCGCAGTCTACAGAGACAGGCAGGTTTCCTTGAGCTGCTGTGAGCTCCACCCACTTCGAGCTTCCCAGCGGCTTTATTTACCTACTTAAGCCTGAGCGATGGCGGGCGCCCCTCCCCCAGCCTCGCTGCTGCCTTGCGGTTAGATTGCCGCAGACTGCTGTGTTAGCAAGGAGGGAGGCTCCGTGGGCGTGGGACCCTCCCGGCCAGGTGTGGGATATATTCTCCGGTGTGCCGGTGTTATAGCGCAGTATTGGGGTGGGAGTTACCCGATTTTCCAGGTGTTGTGTGTCTCAGTTCCCCTGGTTAGGAAAAGGGACTGCCTTCCCCCTCGCGCTTCCCAGGTGAGGTGATGCCTCGCCCTGCTTCAGCTCTGGCTGGTCGGTTTGCAGCAGCTGACCCGCAGGGATTGTCCAGCACTCCCGAGTGAGATGACCCCAGTACCTCAGCTGAAAATGCAGAAATCACCGGTCTTCTGTGTCGCTGGCGCTGGGAGATGGAGACTGGAGCTGTTCCTATTCGGCCATCTTGCTCCGCCCCCCCCAGGTTTATGTTTTTTACATTATGATCAGTAGTACTTTGTGGGTGATATTGTGTTTTCAGTGCATAACATCAAGAGACATTAGTGTCAGTTTGTCCTGTTATCAGTCATGTTATGTTTGATCATTTAGTTAATGATTATTAGTAATTTTATTTTGAGGCCTGCATATTGTCCTTAATATAGGTGTACTGTCCTTGTGCCAAATGTCTCCTAGCTTCTAGAGACTTACCTACACAAAGGGATATGTTTTAAATTATTTCTCAGCAATATTAGAAAGTGTTAGGGAAAAAACTTTATATAAGATAATTTTGACAATTTTTATTTAAGCAAAAAATAGCTCATGAATTGGGCAGCACTCAAAACCATAAGAGGTACCAAGAACTCTGCTCTAGCAGCATGACCAGCAAGATTTTACAAGTTGAACATGGAAGTAAAATGTAATTACCTGATTTGGCTGGAGCTAGATGTTTGCCTTATTTGAGCATGGTGTGATGGAGATCCCTAGTTATATAGCCAATTGGCTGATTAGCTGTCTGTGATTGACTAAAGATCAATGCAAAATTAATCAGTTATAAGGAGTTCCTCTAAATTATGTTTCTGTTTGCTAGTGGAAGATTTCCAGTTACAGAAACAACCCCAGGCTAACAGCATCCTGCTTATCTTGCTTTAACAGAGATAAATAGAGAATGTTTCTCATCAGCTATTTTCTCTAAGGAGTTTGGCACCCACTTATTACACTACTATAACTTATAAATTCAACAGATAGGAGATTGAATAAAGCAGGAAACACTAATGTGAGTATGAAAGTTCTGAGCGATGCCATGAAAATTATCTCTGTAAACAGATTCTCAAGTAGAGGTGAGTCTTCCTGGAAGCTTGTTTCTTTACTTTGGATTCTGTTCTTTGCCTCAATATTTAAACTGAAATGGTGATCTGCACAGAATTTCCAGACCCATGCCAGGTAATAGCCAAGGTCTGAAGCATTTCCCACTCACAGGACTTTTCTCTAAATACTGATTGTCTTAATCCAGAACTCAGTTTAAATTAGTATTTTTTCCTTTTTTTTAAATTTTTTTTATTTTTTTACATTTTTGGAAAATAGGTCTCTTTACTAGTAGGAAAAAGACACTTCTCTGAGATTTACTATCATACATATAACCCAGTGAACTAGAAGCATTTGTGGAATGTTTAGAGCTAGAAACTAGCTTTGTCACAGATGGAAATTTCACTTCAAAGAGGAAGATTGATATAAATTTTTATTTTTCTCAGCTACAGTAGTCAGATTTTCTGACTGTGTTTACAGAATGACTTTAAGAATACAGTTTGTGAGGAAAACGTAAATATATAAAGCAAATATTAGCAGAAGTGAAGGGAGAAATAGACAGCCATATCATAACAGTAGGAGACTTCAGTACTCCACTCTCAACAATCGATAGATCATCCAAAAAGAAAATCAATAACAGAACAGTGGGCTTGAACAACACTATAGACCCAAATGGACCTAAAAGACAAACACAGAACATTCCATCAGTAGCAGACACGCATTCTATTCAAGCTCACATGGAACATTCTCCAGTACAGATTATACGTTAGTTCACAAAACAAGTCTTAACAAATTTAAGATTGAAATCATATCAAGTATCTTTTCCAACCACAATGATATAAAGTTAGAAACCAATAATAGGAGAAAAATTGGGAAATCCACAATATGTGGAAATTAAACAACACACTCCTGAACAATCAAGAAGAAATCAAAAGGGAAATTTTAAATATTTTCAGATAAATGAAAATGGAAACACAACTTAGCAAAACATATCAGATACAGCAAAAGCAGTTCTAAAAGGTAAGTTTATAGTTATAAACACCTACATCAAGAATGAAGAAATATCTCAAATAACCTAATTGTGTACCTCAACAAAATAGATGAGATTGGGTGTGTCCAGCATGTATGACTATATACCAACAAAAATAGAAAAGAAAGAACAAACTAAACCCAGGGTTAGTAGAAGGAAGGAAATAATAAAAATAGAAATCAGAGCAGAAATAAAGATTAGAAAAATAATAGAAAGGATCAATGAAACTAAGACTTGATGCTTTGAAAAGATTAAAAAATGGACAAATATTTAGCTAGACTAAGAAAAAACAGAGAAAACTCAGATAAATTTTATAAATGAGAAAGTAGGCATACAACTGACACCACAAAAATACAAAGGATCATAAGATAACTACTAAGAAAAATTACACACCAACAAATTGTATAACCTAGAAGAAATGAATAATTCATAGAAACATGCAGACTACCGAGACTGAAACATACATTAAAAAAATAGAAAATCTGAATAGGACAATAATGACTACAGAGATTGAATCAGTCATCAAAAACCTTCCAACAAAGAATTGTTAGGGTAATGCTGACCTCATAAAGAAGTTTGGAAGTTGTCTTCTTCAATTTTTTGGAAAAGTTTGAGAAGGATTGGTGTTAATTTTATAAATATTTGGTAGGATCTGATGAACTTTAGGTTACCAGCATTACCCTGTGTGTTAGATCGTTCTCAGGCTGCTATTAAGAAGTACCTAAGACTGGGTAATTTACAAGGAAAAGAGGTTTAATTGACTCACAGTTCTGCATGAATGGTGTATTAGTCAGTTATCATGCTGCCAATAAAGCCATACCTAATACCAGGTAATTTACAAATGAAAGAGGTTCAATGGACTCACATTTCCACATGGCTAGGGAGGCCTCACAATCATGGCAGAAGGCAAAAGAGAAGCAAAAGCACGTCTTACATGGCAGCAGACAAGAGGGCTTGTGCAGGGGAAGTCCCATTTATAAAACCATCAGCTCTCATAAGACTTATTCACTATCATGAGAACAGTATGGGAAAGACCCATCCCATGATTCAATTACCTCTTATCAGGTCCCTACCACTACACGTGGGAATTAGGGGAGTTAAATTCACATCTCATGGTGAGATTTGGGTGGGAACATAGCCAAACTATATTAGCTGAGAAGGCCTTAGGAAATTTACAATCATGGCAGAAGGCATCTATCTCTGAGCAGCAGGGGAGAGAAAGAGTGCAAGCAGAGGAAATGCCAGATGCTTATAAAACCATCATATCTCATGAGGCTCACTCATTATCATGAGAACAGCATGAGGGAACTACCTACATGCTCCAATTACCTCCACCTGGCCCTGCCCTTGATGCATGGAGATTATTACAATGTAAGGTGAGATTCGGGTGGGGACACAGAGCCAAAGCCAGATAAAGAAACTGCAAGAAACGAAAATTACAGGCTAACATTTCTGATAAATATAGATGCAAAAATCTCCAACAAAATACTGGCAAACTGATTTCAACAGCACATTAAAAGGATCATACACCGTAATCAAGTGGGATTTATCCCTAGGATGCAAGGATGATTCAACGTATGTAAATCAATGAATATAATACATTAATAGAATGAAGGATAAAAATTATATGATTATCTCAATAAATGCAGAAAAAGCATTTGAAGAAATTTAACGTCCTTTCATAATAACAATGCTCAACAAAATAGAAGGAAAGTACTTCAATGCAATAAAGCCATATATGACAAATCCAAAACTAACAGGTTTGTGGGAACACGAATGTACCTGCAAGATGTTATGCTAAGCGAAATAAGCCAGGCACAGAAAGACAAATACTGCATGGTCTCACTTTTAAATGGAATCTAAAAAATGTGAAATTCATAGAAGCAGACTGTAAAATGGTGATTGCCAGGGGCTGTGGGGTGGGGAAAATGAGGAGATGTTGGTTAAAGAGTGCAAAGTTTCAGTTAGGCAGGATGAATAAGTTTTAAGATCTAATGTACCTGTTGGTGATGATAGTTAATAATCTGCTATATAACTGCACTTTAAATTTGCCAGGAAAGCAGATCTTAAATGTTCTCAGCACACGTGCACACACAAACACACACACACACACACACACACACAAAATAACCATTTGAGGTACTGGGTATGTCAATTAGCTTGATTGTGGTAATAATTTTGCAATGTATACACATATCAAAACATCACATTGTGCATCATAAATATATACAATTTTAATCTGTCAATGGTTCCTAAACAAAGCTGGGGAAAAAGATAGTGAGACTAGTGGACTACATAGAAATTTCTAGCTTTCCATCTTACTAGTGGTGAGCCTGAGTTCCTCTTCTGTAAAATGGTGATAATATATACTTTCCTCATGGATTATGAAGATTAATTAGATGACGTTCTTAAGGTGTGAAGACACTTCTAGTAATAGTGTCAGGCATGTGGATACCAAGAATACAGTAAGAATATTATCATAATCACCTTCAATTTAGATATCATTTCCCAAGAATATGGATGGGGTCATGTCCAGGCTTTGATAACTCAAGCTTCTAATTTGAAGATGTTACTGGTGATGTTAAGCATTAGAAAAGCCGAAACAGAATGTGATTGTTTAGGGTAAAGATTAGTGGGCTGTGGAATCTGACAATGTGAGGTATGATCTTTACCAGTGATGTCTGTGGGCATGTTATTTAACTCTCAGCTTCAGTTTCCTAATATCTATAATTTGTAGGCTTGTTATGAATATTTGAACTAATGCGTAAAAAGGTAAGAAGGACAACTTCTATGGCTCTGGGTTTTTCTCTTCACAGGGTAATAAAACTTAAGAACCTCCAGTCTGCTGACTCTTCAGACTCTTATGTCCTCCCTGGAAAAGGATTATACAGGGCTGCTCACCACCTCTGTCTTATACTCAGCCCTGTGACAACTCTGAAAAGACAAAAAAATAACTTAAATAGGACAGCACTGAACAGATCTTTAGATCTTTCTATTTTGCTTGATTTCCTATGAAATAATTGTCTTGTTACTGTTTATTTATTTAGAGACAGAGTCTCACTCTGTTGCCCAGGTTGGATTGCAATGGAACCATCTCGGCTCACTGTGCCTAGCCTCCCGAGTAACTGGGACTACAGGCACACACCACCACACCCGGCTAATTCTATTTTGTATTTTTGGTAGAGATGGGGTTTCACTATATTGGCCAGGCTGGTCTCGAACTCCTGACCTCAGGTGATCCACCTGCCTTGGCCTCCCAAAGTGCTGGGATTGCAGGCGTGAACCACTGCACCCAGTCTCTTGTTACCTTTCAATGAGGGGAGAAACTTTGCTGAAATATATTGCCTTTTTTCAGTGAATAAAAGTTAATTCAAATAGTGTTTACAAGAAGTATTCAAGAGGAAAATAAGATTCCAAGTTTGTTTCTCTGATTTCTGGGGCTGTGGCCAGCTCCTAGTTGTTCAGTGATCTCAGAATACATACACACACACACGTTTTTATTAGTTTTGTGAAAGTTAATTATATTACAGATCTGAATATTTAAATATTAGGATTCCTAGATGTTCAAGGATCTTTGTATATGAAGAATTATTTATAAGCAGATCCCTAATAAAATCTTTTTCTGGATTTTTACTGAAGATTTAGATAGAAATCTACCATCTAAGTATTTATTAAGCATTTATGTATTACAAATGAATATTCTAAATTCTAAGGGGTAAGAAAGAGTAATGAGACATGAACTCTCTTCTGAAAGAGCATGTAATACAACTTAAAAGACAAAGTAAACACAGGCAGATAAAATGATAACTGACAAGAGTTCTTGGAAGATAGCCCAATAGATATTCACTACGTTTCATCACCAAGCTTCCCAATCCCCCTCTTTCTGTATATCCAGTTCCAAAAATGGATAACTTACTGTAATCTTTATGATTTCATAATTTATAGACTAAATAAAAACTCCAGTGGCTAAGTTGGATGTAATTAAAATTAAAAACTTCTGCACTGTGAAGTACAATATCAAGTGAATAGGAGAACAAGTCACAGAATGAGAGAAAATATTTGCCAAAGACACAACTGATAAAAGACAAAATATACAAAGAACTTTTAAAATTCAACAAAAGGAACACAAAACTACCCAATTTAAAAAATGGGCCAAGACCTTAACAGACATTTCATCAAGGAAGATATACAAATGGAAAATAAGCATCTGAAAAGATGCTCCACATCTTATGTTGTCAGGGAAATACAAATTAAAACAACAATGAGGCACCACTACACACCTACTAGAAAGGCCATAATCTGGAACACTGACAATACCAAATGCTAGCAAGGAGGTGGAGCAATAGGAGCTCTCATTTCTTGCTGGTGGGAATGCAAACTGGTGTAACCACCTTGGAAGACAATTTGGGAGTTTCTTACAAAACTAAACATATTCTTACCTAAGATCGAGTAACTGCACTTCTTGGTATTTACCCAAAGCAGTCACAAATTTGTGTTCACACAAAACCCAGCACATACATGTTTACAGAGGCTTCATTTATAATTGTCCAAACCTGGAAGCAACCAAGATGTCCTTTAGTTGGTGAATGGATAAATATACTGTAATTCATCTAAACAGTGGAATATTATTCAGCACTAAAAGAAATGAACTATCCAGCCACAAAATGCCATGAAGGAATCTTAAATGCATAATACTAGGTAAAAGAATCCAAACTGAGAAGGCTACATACTGTATGATTCCAACTACATGACATTCTTGAAAAGACAAAACTATAGTGACAATGAAAATATCAGTGGCTGCCAGGGGATGGGGAAGGAATGAATAGCCAAACAAGAGGATTCTCAGGGCACTGAAAATACTCTGCAAAATGCTGTAACGGTGGGTACATGTCATTATACATTTTCCCAAATGCACTGAATCTACAAAACCAAGAGTGGACCCTAATGTAAAATGGATTTAGGGTGGTTATGATGCATGTGTAAATGTAGGTTCATCAATTATAATAAGTGTACCACTCTGGGGTAATGGTGATAATGGGGGAGGCAATGCATGTTCAGAAGCAGGGAGAACACGGGAAATCTCTATACCTTCCTCCAAGACTGCTCTAGAAAAAGAAAGAAAAAAGAACAACAACCATGGAGGAGTTAAAAGGATGATTAGCAAATTGGAAAAATGTAGTCATATATGTTAAGAGGGGGTAAAGTACTAAAGTATTATTAAAACTGAGATGGCAGCCATGTTAAAAAATATATATGCTTGGAAAATTTGGCAATAAACACAACGCATTCACACACACACACACACACACACACCCCACACCCAAATATACCCCAGCTAATGTTCAATAGTAGTTGAAAAACAAAACAATTAAACAAAAATCTCACTAAAGGGAGAAAAGATAAGGAAACTTCAGGTAAACACCATATACTAGTCATCTTCTGCATCCCTTGGATAGGATAATAAAGTATATTACGGGAAAAGAGACATCCACGGGGGATAGTTTATCAGATCCCTTTCTTGGCATTAGAATACATTCCCTGGCAGGAAATCTTGACTCCCTGCTCCAGGCTGGCTAAGTAGTTTTCTCTAGCACAGTATTTTCTCTAGGTCCCTTCTTAATAGGGCACTAGGAATCATTTTAACCATGTATGTATGTGTCTGAATTGCCGTAGTAGTTCAGTTGTTGGTGGTGGCAATATCCATTGTACTCTGTCTTAGCTTTAGCGTAAATGACAGATTCATCAGTCAGATGAATCAGTTATAAGCCACTACTCTCTAAGCTTGGGTTTTTTACTGACGTTTCAACCTCTTGAAACCTCCCCATTCACTTTAGAAACTCCATTTAATTTATTAAAAGCCACTTCTAGGGATCTCTGCCTCTCAAGCCATCCTTCCCAAATTCTGTTTACCAGGCTAATTTGTTTGCTTATTTTGAGGATGAAACCCACTTTCATGGGATTAATCTTTGCTATTTGGGATCTGTTCATCCACATTACATGTTGTTCTCTGCTTAATGGCCCTTGTCTCAGGGCAGGGATGAAGGAAAATGGATTGGGAAGAAACAGATGGAGCTTTTTTTTGCTTAATTTGGCTTTATCATATTACCAGTCACTGCACTGAAAATCCCAAATCTAGTAGTAGAATAAGGTGGTAGAAGATTACTGCCTATCCACAATTTTCTCTTTCCTGCAGGAAGGGCAAATTGGGTAGAAGGAGAAGATAAGTTTAATTTTGCTGGTTTGAATTTGAGCCTGTCAGCAAATTTCCAAGAGAAAATGTTTTGAAGATAGTTTGAAATAAGAAACCATAGTAGATGTAGGAGATTTGGATTGCAGAAGTAGTTTTGGAATCTACTTTCAGCAGTTTTACAGTTGGAATTCTGCGTGCACTTAACTTCAGAGAGGAAGTAAATCAATGGTGAGAAAGAGTTTGGAGAATCAAAGAGGGTAAGTAAGCTAGCATGTATTGTATATACTAAAGGGCAATGAAATACTGGTTTTGGTTTTATGATAATAGCTGTTCTTATTAAAAGAAGGAAGAGGATACAGAAATGGATTACTTATAGGGAATGAGGAGAATAATGACAGTTAAAAAGCCAAGGGAGGATACTAGAGACTTCCGATACTGTCTCTAGTATTGAATGTGCCAGAAAGGTCAGTGTCACTGACCGACAGAAATTCATGAGATTTGGTAAATGAGAGAGTGACCAGAGATGATGTTAGGGGTAAGAGTAAGAGTACATGAAATTACAATGAGAATTAAGGCCAGCAATGGAGCACTTGTTTAGATTGTTGGCATAAAAACGGAGGGTGCTATGGACTGGTAAGTAGAAAGGACATTAAAATGAGTGAAAAAGTATTATCAATCGGGAGGCATGAATATATTTCAGGATGGAAAGGCAGGGGAGAGAAGAGGGGGTGCAGCTTGTAGTGAGGAAAAGACTGAACTGTTCTAGGGTAGGTAATCTTACAAAAAATAGGAAGCAGTGTGGGGGTTCCCTCAAGAATTGCCTTCATCAGAACTCAGCCAGAGGTGGTGTGGAGCCTGCCATACCACAAGAGAGCTTGTTCTCTTTCCACTCTCACTAGGTGATAGATATTCTCTATCTATTTCATAGAGTTTGGTTTCTTTCAACATCAGTTGAAACTTTCCACCTTGCTTTGGCATTGTATTTATATTCTATTTGCCTACACATCTCACAATATGGATTGCTTATGCTATACCACGTAGAATTGTGTCATAGACACATAAGAAGGGTGAAATAACTGTGCACCTCACGCCCAGTAATGCAAGTGTTTGCAGGAATTGAATGACTACTCTTACTCAATACTCCAATATATATAAAAAAACAATTCTTTTCATAGCTATCCAGAAAGTCTTCATGATGAGTAACTTCAGAATTATGAGTGGATATAAGAAAAAACATATTTTATTCTTTTTAATGTAAGGGTTTTAAAAACAGGATTATTTTTCAGAATTGCATTATCATGTGAAGTTTTTTTTGTTTGTTTGCGTGTGTGTGTGTGTGTGTGTGTTTGACTCAAGTTCAATAGACTTCACAAAATCAACTTCAAATTCTGTTATTGCCCTCCTTCACTCACCTCCTAGTGTCAAAATATGTGCCAAGGTTGAGATTTAGGTTTAAAAACATGGATATGCACTTGAAACATCTATAGAGATTATCAGAGGAGAGTGTATTTTCCTAACCCTCTCTGATTTTTGCATACGGTGTGGACATAGGGGATTTAAAGTTGGTGCAAGTACTTTTTCAATTATAATTAGAACTGAACAAAAACAACAGTCAATAGTTTTGTTTTTGTTTTTGTTTTTGTTTTGTTTTGTTTTTTTCTCTCCTTGGAGCTATAAAAGTCTGCAACAGGAATTACATTTTGGGACAGTAATGCAAGGAAGTTATTTAGGAAAAAAATAATTAATTATAGCCACTATGATGATTTGATCTGAGCGAAAGAAAAACTTTTAAATAAACTTCTTATTTAATCCACCTGACTCCAGTCTTCTTTTGTACAAGCCCCAGAGGGATATTTTCATGTGGTTTATGTTATTCTCTCATGTTCGTTACTTCACAACTTTGTGATATTTACATCAGTGCCAATGACCAGAGAGAATTAGTTCACTCCATTCTTTCTCACACTCTGGATTGATTCACACAAATTGAGGCAGCATGTGGAAAAGATTTCGGTAATTTCAGACAGGTCATGGATTAAAGAAACATACAGAGTGTTAATTGAAAATACTAGATTGTATGCTATTTTCTTCCTAATTTTCTAGTTTAAAAGCTGGCTGGAGTTTTCTTTTTTGTCACATAATGTATGTCTACTCTTTTTTTACATTGGCATTGGGTTGTTGCATGGTTGAAACATCATATTGAAACTTGTTCTAAGCCAAATTACTATAAAGCATTTGATTGTGTGTCTCATGTGTCTATCACTTCTTTGGTCTCAATTATTTAGTTTGAAAAGATAAATTCAAGTTCACCTGGATGTAAGATAATTCTGGAGTAGTATACCTAACACAATGTCATAGTCTGTTTAAAAAATATTTTGTTGTACAGTTTTATGAGAAAATATGTCTATAATTTTTCATTTTATAGAACTATGACCTATATTTCTCAAAGATAGCATTGGAAAATCTAAGGCTTCTTGATCAAATGGCTGTCATATTCATAGACCTTATAAATAATCCTGAATATAAGTGTGTATAGGGTAACTTTAAAAATGTCTGTGTAAAAAGCTATAAATGTGAATTTTAAAAAATGATCTATTTTGTTTTTAATTAACACATACTAGTACAGATTTGTACATAATTGCACATATGTATGATGTTTCTATACATGTATATGTTGTGCAAAAATCAAAGGTATTTAGCATATCCATCACCTCATACATTTATCCTTTCTTTGTGCTGAGAACATTCAAACTCACTCTTCTAGCTATTTTGAAATATGCAATGCAACATTGTTAACTATGGTCACTATACTGTGCAATAGAACACCAGAACTTGTTCCTTCTACCTATCTACAACCTTTGTATCTGTTGACCAGTTTTTCCCTATCCTCTTTTCCTTCTTCCCTCCTAGCCTCTGTTAACTGCTATTCTACTCTCTACTTCAGTGAGATCAGTTTCTTCAGATTTCACATTTTCGTGAGATCATGCCATATTTGTCTTTCCGCACCTGACGTATTTCATTTAACATGATTTTCTCCAGTTTCATTCATATTGCTGCAAAAGACAGGGTTTCTTACTTTTTTATGTATGACTGAATAGTATTACATTATGTATATATGTCACTTTTTTTTTTTGTCCATTCTCTGCTGATGGACACAGGTTAATTCTATATCTTGGTTATTGTGAATAGCAAGCAGTGTAATAAGCATGGCAGTGCAGATATTTCTTGAACATGCTTATTTCATTTCCTTTAGTTATATGCCTAGTAATGAGATTATTGGATCACAAGATAGCTCTACTTTTAATTTTTTTGAGGAGTCTGCATACTGTTTTCCATAATGGATATAGTAGCTGACATTCCCAACCAAAGCATATGAGTTCCCCTATCACCACATCCACACTAGCTTTTGTTATTTATTTATTTTATAATAGCCCTTCTATTTGGAATGAAGTGATAGCTCATTGAGGTTTCAATTTGCATTTTCCTGATGATTAATGATCCTGAGGATTTTTTACAATGTATCTGTTGATCATTTTATAAACAGATATGTCTTGTTTGGAGAAATGTATATTGAGGTTTTTTGCTCATTTTAAAATTGGATAATTTAGTGTTTTTGTTGTTGAGTTGTTTGAGTTTCTTATATATTGTGGATATTAACCACTTGTCAGGTGCATAGTTTGCAAATATTTTCTTCCATTCTGTGAGCTGTCTTTTCACTCTTTGATTATTTACTTTGCTGTGCATAAGATTTTTAGTTTGATGCAATCACATTTTTCTGTTTTCTTCTGTTGCCTGTGCTTTTGGGGTCTTATCCAAAACATTTTTGCTCAGATCAATGTCTTGAAGCATTTCCCCTATGTTTTCTTCCAGTAGTTTTATTGTTTGAGGTCTCACATTTAAGGCTTTTTGAGTTGATTTTTGTATTTGGTGAGAGATAAGGACCTAATTTCATTCTTCAGCATGTGGATATCCAGTTTTCCCAGCACTAATTATTGAAGAGACTGTTCTTTCTCCATTGTGTATTCTTGGCAACTTTGTCAAAAATCAGTTAGCTATAAATGAATGAATTTATTTCTGTGTTCTCTATTCTGTCCTATTTTTCCATGTATCCATTTTTATGCTGGTACCATGCTGTTTTGGTTACTACAGCTTTGTAGCATATTTTGAAATCAGTGTAATGTTGTCATCTTTGTTCATTTTTCTCAAGATTGCTTTGGCTTTTTGGGTCTTTTGTGATTCCATAAACATTTTAGGATTGTTTTTTCTATTTCTGTGAAGAATGTCATTGGTGGTGGGATAAGAATTCCTTTGAATCTGCAGAGTGCTTTGGGTAGAAGGGCCATTTTAACCATATTAATTCTTCCAATATATGAGCATGGAATGTTTTTCCATTTATTTTTATCATCCTGAGTTTATTTAATCAATGTTTTATAGTTTTCAGTGTAGAAATATTTCACTTATTGGTTAAATTTATGCCTAATATTTTATTCTTTGTAGCTATTGTAAATGGGGTGTTTTCTTAATTTCATTTTCAAATAGTTAACTATTAGTGTATAGAAACACTACTGATTTTTGTATGTTGACTTTATTTTCTGCAACATTTTGAATGTATTAGTTCTAAGTTTTTAGTGGAGTCTCTAGGGTTTCTACATATAAGATCATTTCATTTGCAAACAATTTACCTTCTCCCTTTCCAATTTGGATGTCTTTTATTTCTTTCCTTTGCCTAATTGCTCTAAGTAGGACTTTCAGTACTATCCTGAAGAGAAGGATTATAGATATTCCCAATTTAATAACGAGGAGGTTATTAGAGGTTTCAGCATTTCCCCATTCAATATGATACTGGGTTTGGGTTTGTCACGGGTTATCTCTATTGTGTTGAGGTACATTTCTTCTATATTTAATTTATTGAGAATTTTTATCATGAAATTATGTTGGATTTTATCAAATTATTGTTGTGCATCTATTGAAATGATTATTAAAAAAACATTTTTGTTTTTGGTTCTGTTAATGTGATGTATCATGTTTATTGATTTGCATATGTTGAACCATTCATCCTTGGAATGAATCCCACTTGATCCCAGTGAATGATCTTTTTAATGTGTTGTTGAATTTGGTTTGCTTATATTTTCTTGAGGATGTTTGTATCTATGTTCAGCAGGAATGTTGGCTTTAGTTTTCTTTTTGATTGTGTCCTTGTCTGATTTTGGTATCAGGGTAATGCTGGATTTGTTGAATAAATTTGGAAATATTTCCTCCTCTTTAATTTTCTGCAATAGTTTGAGTAGAACTGATATTGAGTTGGTGCAAAAGTAACTGCTGTTTTTGCATTAAAAGTAATGCAAAAAACTCCAATTACTTTTGTGCCAATCTAATATTCTTTCTTCTCTTAATGTTTGGTAGAATTCAGCAGTGAAACCATCAGGTCCTGGGCTTTTATTTGATGGGAGACTTTTTATTACTGATTTCGTTCTGTTGCTTGTTATTAGTCTGTTCAGATTTTCTCTTTTTTCATGATTCAATTTTGTAGGTCGTGTGAGCCCATGAATTCACCCATTCCTTTTAGATTAACCAATTTATTGGTATGTAATTGTCTCTTATGCTACTTTGTATTTCTGTGTTATCAGTTGTAATGTCTCCTTTTTCATCTCTGATTTTACTTATTTGAGCCTTTTTTTTTCTTACTCTGGCTAATGATTTGTCAATTTTACTTATCTCTTCAAAAAATCATCCCTTTGTTTTATTGATCTTTTGTATTTTTATACTCTATTTTATTTCTGTTTTGATCTTTATTATTTTCTTTTTTTCTATAATTTTTAGGTTTAGTTTACTCTTTCTTGTCTAGTACCTTGAGGTGCAATGTTAGGTTGTTTAAGATCTTTCTTTTTTTTTTTTTTTTTTTTTTGATGTAAGTCTTTGTTGCCATAAACTTCACTTTTAAAACTGCTTTTGCTGTATCCTATAGGCTTGGCAAGTTATATTTCCATTTTCAGTTGTCTCAAGAAAATTTTAAATTTTACTTTTAGTTTCTTTATTCATCCAGTGGTTGTTTAGGAGCATGTTGTTTAATTTCCATGTGTTTGTAAAATTTTCAAAGTTCGAGACTCTTAGTAGGTTATATTACATATTTTTCAGAAAGTAAAAATTTTAATAAATGTTGTGATTACTTGAACTATAAAATATATAGTTTACTCATTTTTTATCTTCTGAAAATGAATAATTGAAACTGCTACATATTCAATGCTACTTGAATTAAATTGAACCTCTAGGGAACTTAGGTGCTTGCACCTGAAAAATCTATTTGCATTCTAGTTTGTAATACTGTAGTCATTTCAACTAAATAGAGATTACTAATTCATAGAAGCCTGACAGAATCTTCTAATCTCCCCAGTCATTTGTCTCATTCAGGGTAGTGGACTTCTAGAAACCATGTTCTTCCATAATCTCTTCTGGCAATACAAACACACAGAGAAGTATCCCCTCTCTTCTCTTTCTTTGTTCCTTCTCTCAACTTCCTCCTCTTCGCTGGATCTCTCCCTGTTCTTTGTTAGTACTAGTGGAAATAGTTCTACTTTTTCATTTCCCTTTTTGTATCTACTTTAGATCTAAGTCTCTACTAGAACTTTCTTTAGGGGAAAGGGAGCCACAAGGGTGACCTTGTTTTCCACTTATGCAACCTACCTTCTTAAGGATTTCTCATGTGGCTGCCACTTTGTTTATTTTTGAAATGAAAACAGCTTTATGTTTTGTTTTCATTATTAAAATAATACATACTCATGAAAAACACATAATGTGAATCAGAAAAAAATAAAATTTGCAAAACAAAATATAATAAAAATAGAAAAAAATAAAATGTAAATTACCCAAAGATAAATACCGTTAACATTTTTATAAAAATCCTTAAAAAGCAAGTAACCCAATAACATAATCCCTTTTCTGTAGGAGTGTGTGCCTGCACATATATATCTCTAGGTATGTGCAGACACACGTATTTATAGAAGAGGGATTATGTTATTGGGTTACTTGCTTCATCCACTTGACAGTAGGTTATAGATATCTCTCTTTATCAATAAATGTCACTCCATATAATTGCTTTAGATTTCTACTTAGTATTCAAGAGTACTGATGCACCATAATTTGTTTAACTGAGAAAGATTAAGATTGTTTTCAATTTTTTCCTATTATAGACAATGCTGCTAGTATATCCTTGCATAGATATCTCTGCATGCATGTGTGATCATCTCCACAAAATACATTTCTACAAAGGGGATTGTTGTGCATAGGGTGTATTTTAGGATCACATTCAGTTTGTGTGTATGAGAAACTATAAGTAACTATAGTTTATCTGAGTACATTATTTGCTTGTCTTTCATAACGAAGTATGGAAGATGAAGTTCAGACTTGGAGCAGATATCCAAAGAACCAGGTTCATTTTTCTCTTCCTGTTCCACCAATTTAACATATAACTTTTTTCTTGCAATTGCAAAAAGGCTGCCTCATCTCTGAGCATTGCATTCCCATTTTAAACAGGAAAATAGTGGGAGGCAGTGACAAGGAGGAAAGGGAAGGATTTCTGTCTATATCGGGAAGACAAAACTCACAGAATCTCCCATGGATTTCTGTTTATTCTTCATTGACCAAAATAGTCTCACAAGACAAACTCTAACAGCAATGGAGACTGGCATACACACACACACACACACACACACACACACACACACACAATCTGGGCACATTGTCATTGAGAACATTGCCACTGAGAGAACATTGGGGGTTCTGTTAGTTTGGAGGATGGATATGGACAGGTAGTTAGCAGCATCTGTTACAAAGGCTCTCTGTGTTAAACATTTCCAACACACAATAGTCAACTATCGTCGACTCTTGAAAGAGTGTCCCAATTTACCGCTCTCAGGTATTAGAGTGTGCTTCTGCTATGTCTGAAAGTATAGGAGTAGGAACAGAGTTCTTTAGTGAACTTTGTTCTTGAACTTCCATGGGAGGACGTTTGCCACTTGGAGAGGATGATCATTGGTCAGCAGACATGAGGGCAGGTCAGTTTTTACATTGCGTAAATTTTTTCTTCTTAAAGTTTTGGTTATTTATATTAGAAACAATGGCACTGTGTTCTCCTGCTTCTAATCATCAGCATCCTTGGTACAGGCTGCAGTGGAAACCTAAAATGGAACTGAAGCAGAATCAAGGTGGTATGAGCTGCCAAAAACAGGACTTTCTGGGCATATTGGTAAGAAGTTGATGATGGGGAAGGATATGTGGTAACATTTGAAAAAGTGTTCTAGGGATTAATAAGGTTGCCCTTCTCACCAATTCTAGACACTGTATTTAGGATTGCATTTCTTTCCAACCATTAAAGAAGCTTACACATATTTTTTTATTTATTTATATAATCATTTCTGTTTTGCATATAAAGGAGTAAATGTGCATGAGAGAAACGATAAAAATTGTAACCACTTTAACATTTTGGTACATTTTTTCACATGTATAAAAACTTATCTGTGCACACACACACGTAAACATGCTGAATCACGTTGTATATTTAATTTGGCATCTTACATTTTACACTTCACATTATTATAATAATAATTTCCCCAATTCTCATAATTGTACTCTAAAAACATGATTTTAATGATTATATATTATTAGTTTGATATTTCATTATTCTCGTATTGTTTGATTTTTAGTTTTTTCCCCTAATTTTTCTGTGTTATTTAAATTTTAATATTAAGCATCCTTAAATTATAAAAGCCATTTAGTAGATTATTGGGTCAAAAGGTAGAAAACATTCTGAAGGTGTATGTGGATACATTTATAAAATGTTGCATATACATAAATGTTGCCAAATCTTTCAGAAACTTTGTGCCAGTTTACTTTTTTGCTAGTAATGCAAGTACTTCTCTTTTTGCACTTTTGCACCCAAATATATCAACTTTAAACCTTGCTAAATTTGGTGTCGTTATTTTTCAAATTATAAATTCTGTTCATTCCCATTGAGTAGAGGTTTTTTCATTGTTCAACTCCCACTTAAGAGTGAGAACATGTGGTGTTTGTTTTTCTGTTCTTGTGTTAGTTTGCTGAGAATGTTGGTTTCCAGCTTCATCCATTTACTTATTGTGTGAAGTTTAAATGACATATCTAAATTGGGACAATTTTTTTTTTTTTACTTTAAGAAACTGAACACATTTAAATTGTTTATTTGAGTGTAGTTTTATTATGATTATTATACTTTAAGTTATGGGATACATGTGTGGAACATGCAGGTTTGTTCCATGGTATACACGTGCCATGGTGGTTTGCTGCACCCATCAACCTGTCATCTGCATTAGGTATTTCTCCTAATGCTATCCCTCCCCTAGCCCCCCACCCTCTGACAGGCCCCAGTGTGTGATGTTCCCCTCCCTGTGTCCACGTGTTCTCATTGTTCAACTCCCACTTATGAGTGAGAACATGCAGTGTTTGGTTTTCAGTTCTTGTGTTAGTTTTCTGAGAATGATGGTTTCCAGCTTCATCCGTGTCCCTGCAAAGGACATGAACACATCCTTTTTCATGGCCACATAGTATTCCATGGTGTATATGTGCCACATTTTCTTTTCTTTTCTTTTTTTTATTATACTTTAAGTTCTAGGGTACATGTGCACAACGTGCAGATTTGTTACATATGTATACATGTGCCATGTTGGTGTGCTGCACCCATTAACTCGTCATTTACATTAGGTATATCTCCTAATGCTATCCCTCCCACCTACTCCCTCCCCACAATAGGACCCGGTGTGTGATGCTCCCCTTCCTGCGTGCAAGTGACCTCATTGTTCAATTCCCACCTATGAGTGAGAACATGCAGTATTTGGTTTTCTGTTCTTGAGATAGTTTGCTGAGAATGATGGTTTCCAGCTGCATCCATGTCCATACAAAGGACACAAACTCATCCTTTTTTTATGGCTGCATAGTATTCCATGGTGTATATGTGCCACATTTTCTTAATGCAGTCTGTCACTGATGGACATTTGGGTTGATTCCAAGTCTTTGCAATTGTGAATAGTGCCGCAATAAACATACGTGTGCATGTGTCTTTATAGTAGAATGATTTGTAATCCTTTGGGTATATACCCAGTATGGGATTGCTGGGTCAAAGGGTATTTCTGGTTCTAGGTCCTTGAGGAATTGCCACACCATCTTCCACAATGGTCGAACTAATTTACACTCCCACCAACAGTGTAAAAGTGTTCCTAGTTCTCCACATGCTCTCCAGCATCTGTTGTTTCCTGACTTTTTATTGATAGCCATTCTAACTGGCGTGAGATGGAATCTCATTGTGGTTTTGATTTGCATTTCCCTAATGACTAGTGATGATGAGTTTTTTTTTTTTTTTATATGTTTGTTGGCCGCATAAATGTCCTCTTTTGAGAAGTATCTGTTCATATCTTTCGTCTACTTTTTCATGGGCTTGTTCATTTTTTTCTCTTGTAAATTTGTTTAAGTTCTTCGTAGATTCTGGATATTAGCCCTTTGCCAGATGGATAGACTGCCAAATTTTTCTCCCATTCTGTAGGCTGCCTGTTCACTCCAATGATAGTTGCTTTTGCTATGCAGAAGCTCTTTAATTTAATTAGGTCCTATTTGTTAATTTTGGCTTTTGTTGCTATTGCTTTTAGTGTTTTAGTCATGAAGTTCTGCCCATGCCTATGTCCTAAAGGGTATTGCTTATGTTTCCTTCTAGGGTTTTTATGCTTTTAGGTCTTATGTTTAAATCTTTGATCCATCTTGAGTTAATTTTTGTATAAGGTATAAGGAAGAGGTCCAGTTTCAGTTTTCCGCATATGGCTAGCCAGTTTTCTCAACACCATTTACAAAATAGGGAATCCTTTCCCATTGTCAGGTTTGTCAAAGTTCAGATGGTTGTAGATTTGCGGTGTTATTTCTGAGGCCTCTGTTCTGTTCCATTGGTCTGTATCTCTATTTTGGTACTAATATTATACTGTTTGGTTACTGGAGCCTTGTAGTATAGTTTGAAGTCAGGTAGCGTAATGCCTCCAGCTTTGTCCTTTTTGCTTAGTATTGTCTTGGATATACAGGCTCTTTTTTGATTCCATATGAAATTTAAAGTAGTTTTTTTTCTAATTCTGAGAAGAAAGTCAATGGTAGCTTGATGGGGATAGCATTGAATCTATAAATTACTTTGGGCATTATGGCCATTTTCACAATATTGATTCTTCCTATCCATGAGCATAGAATGTTTTCTCATTTATCTGTGTCCTCTCTTATTTCCTTATGAAGTGGTTTGTAGTTCTCCTTGAAGAGGTCCTTCACATCCCTTGTAAGTTGGATTCCTAGATATTTTATTCTCTTTGAAGCAATTGTGAATGGGAGTTCACTCATGATTTGGCTCTCTGCTTGTCTGTTATTGGTGTATAGGAATGCTTGTGACTTTTGCACATCGATTTTGTATCCTGAGACTTTGCTGAAGTTGCTTATCAGCTTAAGAAGATTTTGGGCTGAGATGATGGGGTTTTCTAAATATACAATCATGTCATCTGCAAACAGGGACAATTTGACATCCTCTTTTCTTGTCTGAATACCCTTTATTTCTTTCTCTTGCCTGATTGCCCCGGCCAGAACTTCCAACACTATGTTGCATAGGAGTGGTGAGAGACGGTATCCTTGTCTTGTGCCAGTTTTCAAAGGGAATGCTTCCAGTTTTTGCCCAGTCAGTATGATACTGACATTGGCTGTGGGTTTGTCATAAATAACTCTTATTATTTTGAGATATGTTCCATTAATACCTATTTTATTGAGAGTTTTTAGGATAAAGGGGTGTTGAATTTTGGTGAAGGTCTTTTCTGCATCTATTGAGAGAATCAGGTGGTTGTTGTCATTGGTTCTGTTTATGTGATGGATTACATTTATTGATTTGCATATGTTGAACCAGCCTTGCATGTTTCCCGGAGATTCTGGTATGTTGTGTCTTTGTTGTCCTTGGTTTCAAATAACTTATTTATTTCTGCCTTTAGTTATTTACCCAGTAGTCATTCCGGACACTTTTTTGAGAGTCAATGATAGTTAACTATTGTGTTGCTTTGAAAATTGCTTGGCCCATAGAATGGGTTCACTTATTTATTACTCACCCACATCCACAGAACTACATCACCAACACCCTCCAAAACACACACATACAGAGTACCCTTTGGATTGAAATCTAATTTTTTTTATATTTAATTTTATAGTAGCTACACGATATTCTCTTACCTGAATGTTTTTACAAATCTCCTTTGTAATATATTTAGGTTGTTTCAAGTTTTTTCAAATTGTATATGTTGCAAATACTGAAGCAATGAAGATTCTTGTGGTTACAGCTTTGACAGATTTTTAGTTATTTTCTTATGATAAGTTCACAGAATTGTTGAAATCACTTATTTTTAAAATATGCAAAATTTAATCATTTTATATGTACTCCCAGTTATAATACTACAATGATTTTTTAAATAATATTAGTCACATCTTTTTCCAGGTAATTATTTATTACATTGAGATTTTCCAATGTATTCACATTATTTTATAACAATAATTATAATAAACACTCTATATTTGTTTCAGTGTCCTCTTTCTCATTTGTCATTCTTATTTCTTTCCTTCTGTTGTTCTGCATTGACTTTTTAATAAGTTGATTTGGTTTATTCATTTATTATACAGCAGAAAAACTTTTAAGGCTTATTAATTCATTTTTTATGTTTTTAAAATAATTCATTTATGCTATTATTTGTGTTTATTTGTATTTTTACTTTCCATGGTGTTAACTTCATGGTGTTTTGTTTTTTCTTTTTTAACTTTTTGAGTTAAAGCTTGAGCTTTTAGATTTACATATTAATTCTATTTTTCTATTTTAAAAATCATTTATTTATGGCATTATGTTATTTTATTTTACCTTATATTTTTTATTTCCTTGGGGCTTATTTGGTGTTTGTGGTAATGTTGCTTATTCTTATTCCTTGAGTTGAAAACCAGTAAATCAGGATTTAATGACCATTAGGTATATGAAATTAGCTAGAAATTAGTAGGGATTCAGTTGCCTCTCATACTTTTGTGTATTTATGTACAAGGTTTTTATTTTTATTTTTAAAAATATTTAATTCTGTATCTTTATTTTCTGCTTGTTCAATTCACTGTTTATGGAGTATGTTTCAAATTCAGTTGTTTAGGATTTATATTAAAACTTTTATATTAATTGTTTAACTTCACTGTAATTGGAGAAAATTGTCATTAAGGTTTCTATATGGGGGAGGTGACATCAGGTAGTTGGTAGACTAGGAAGCCCCAGGCCCTGCTTCCCCCATGGAAACACTGATTCAACAACAACTCACGGGCCCATCTCCTTTTTGAGAAATCCAGACACCAGTTAAGAGGCTCTTGTATACCCGGGAGAGCGCCAAAACAGTTGCATTCAGGTTGGTGGAAAAATTCATAGCACTCATTCTCCAGAGCCCCTGTCTCTGACATAATATGGTGACTAGGAGGAAACTTCCGTCTCTCAGCTTCTCCTGGAAATGGAAAAATAAAAGACTGGAATGTACATCTAATATGAAACTTTTCTGTCTTACCTGAATCTAAGTGGTGACAGAAATGAACGTCAGGTTGAGGGCCACTGAAAACAAAGGTGATGTGAACTAGCTACATGCTCATTCACCATTGCCCCTTCCCCTAGCTCAGTGCAAAGTCAGCAGGAGAAAATCCCCAACTGATGGCTTCTTCCTGGTTAGAGAAAGAGTTGGAGCACGTGTCCAACATTCCAACTTTTTGTTGGGGTAGGGGAGTGGCTGCCTGAGGACTAGTTACTATCTTGCCTGACTAGGAGAGCTTATAGGACTTTACATGCCTGGGGCACTCTAAGAACAAAAAAAGAGCTGGAAAGCTTGCTGCTGCTTCAAAAGACTTACAGTATAATGTACAGGCTGATACAGCTTGGTAGCTTCTCCCTTACTTTCTGGCTTCTGAAGGGCATTGTCTGAGGGATAGTATCTTACCTGACTGGTGGCATGACAGAACCAGCATACTCTAGATGCCAGGTGGCCAGTGAGAAAGAGAGAGAGAGAGAGAGATCTTACAGTAGCCCCCAGGGAACCCAAGAGAGATTGTAGGGGGTGCAAGAGATTGCAAGCTGCTGAAAAAGGAACTCTGCAAAACCACTCTAATTTGGAATTTACACATGTAAGTCAGAGAAGAATCATCCACAGAAAAGATTTGAGAGGCTGTCAGAATCTCTAATGGGGCTTATTGGTGAAAGTCTTTCCTTACATAAAGCCAGTCTGTAAACATTGGGAGAGGTGGCAGTTTTATCAAATGTCTATATCCCAACACAAAGTAATACGGCACATAAAGAAACAGGGAAACATGGTCCAAACGAGGGAACAAACTAACTAAATCTCCAGAAGCCAACCCTAACAAAACAGAAGTATACAAATCACCTGGCAACTAATTGAAAATAATTATCATAAAGATAGTAAACAAGCTTAGGAAAATGATGTATGAACAAAATGAAACTATTAACAAAGAAATGGAAAATATCTAAAAGAACCAAACAGAAATTTTGGAGCTGAAAAATATAATAACAGAATACCATATATCTAATAAGAAGTTAATCACCAAAATACATGAGAATCTCTTACAACTCAATAACAAAAATGTACAAATAACCCAGTTAAAAATTGGACGAAGGACTTTAATAGATATTTCTCCAAAGGAGATATATAAATGGCCAACAGGTGTATTTTTAAAATGCTCTACATACTAATCATCACAGAAATGCAAATCAAAATCACAATAAGATCTCACCTCACACTTGTTAGGATGACTATTATTAATAAATAAATAAATAAATACACAAATAAATAACACATTTTGCCAAGGACACGGAGAAAATGGAACCCTTGTGCATTGCTGATGGAAATGTAAAGTGGTGTAGCTGCCATGGAACATAGTATGTGCTAAATGCAGTAAGAAATTCTTCTTCAAAGGTTTAGCTTGTTTAAGTTTCCTTGTCCTTTGTTCTCTGCTATCAAGGCCAGATTTCCTTACTCTTTGTGTCCCCTTGTCCTGGTAAACAACCTTTCCACCAGTCCTTATCTATAGAGCCCACGTTCCACATCTGCTACCCACTCTGTGAATTACCCCTCCCTTTGCAACGGCCCTTCCTGCCAAAACTGTACCCCTGTCAGGGTAACCGCATTCCTGCACTTTTCAAGTTAGTCAGCTGGGTTCAGCTTAGATTACGCGGTCCAACTCCAGCCAATGGAGGCAGGACACAGTAGCAGGGACAAGTTGTGTTAGGAATAAAACCCCTTCCCTCCTTTGTTCCGTGTGCTCTCCTGACGACCTAACCTATGAGAAGCACCTAACCTATGAGAAGCACCTTCTGCAGAGGTAAATTTGCCTTGCTGAGAGATCCTTTGTCTCAGTGCCAGTTTTTCTTTGTGGCACTGAGCATTTGTTTCCAACAGTATGATTCCTCAAAAAATTAAAAATAGAACTACAATATGATCCAGCAATCCTACTTCTGGATATTTACCAAAAAGAACTGAAAAGAGGATCTTGAAGAGATATTTGTACACTCGTATTTATTATAGCATTATTCACAATAGCCAAGAGGTGGAAATAACCTGTTTCCATTGTTGGATGAATGGCTAACAGAAATTTGATACATATATACAATGGAATATTATTCAGACTTTAAAAAGAAGGAAATCCTGTCATTCGCAACAACATGGATGAAATCTGAGAGCACTAATAAGCCAGTAACAGAAAGACAAATACTGCATGATTCCACTTATGGAAAGCATCTAAAGTAGTCAAATTTGTAGAAGCAGAGGATAGAATGTTGATTTTCAGGGACGGTGGGGAGGGGGAAATGCAAGTTGCCATGCAGTGGGTATAAAGTTTTAGTTATGCAAGATGAAAAAGTGCTGTTAGGTTGGTGCAAAAATAATTGCCGATTTCTGTCCTTAAAAGCAATGGCAAAAGTGGCAATTACTGTTGCACCAACCTAATATATAACAAAGTATACACTCTGCTATGCAACAAAGTGCATATAGTTAATACTGTACTGTACACTTAAAAATACAATAGGATAGATTTCATGTTATGTGTTCTTTACTTCCCTCAAAAAAGTTTTCTATATTTGAATCTTGCTGAATTAAAAAATAGTTTAGTACATATTTAATGATTTTAAATGTCCTATGGATATTTAAAAAATTATACATATATTTAAAATAATTAGTAAATCTTATTACTTAATAAATCTTATGAAATCTATTATTTGAACCATGAATATCACAATTTTGGCAACCGAGTTTTCTACAGATGGACAGTGGCTCATGAAAGTCTTCTGTAGTTAAATACAGTCCATTTCTCCTGAAAATTTTAAACAGCTTTCCTTTATAATTGTATATTATTTGCCCCATTTAATGCTTTGTTTTGGCCTGCCTTCTCTTTTATGTTTTTGGCATTTGCTCAATATGTATTTAATCATTCTTATTTCTTTTTAGCTTTATCTTTGCTGTTTAAACAGCATATAATGTATTTTTACTTATTGTCTTTTTTTTTTTTTTTTTGAGACAGGGTCTCACTCTGTCACCCAGGCTGGAGTCTGGTGCCAGTAGCATGATCTTGGCTCACTACAACCTCCACCTCCTGGGTTCAAGTGATCCTCCTGCCTCAGCCTCCTGAGTAGCTGGGATTATAGGCGTGTGCCACCACACCTGGCTAATTTTTGTATTTTTCGTAGAGATGAGGTTTTGCCATGTTGCTCAGGCTGCTCTCGAACTCCTGGGTTCAAGTGATCTGCCCACCTCGGCCTCCCAAAGTGTATTGTCAATTTCAGTATCTTACATTTTCAGCATGTTTTGTGCTTTCTAGTTTCTTTTTCTCTTCTCATAAGAATATTTTATTTATTTTTATTTTCTTTAATGTTGCAGCCAGAATCTACTCTATTCTAAATTCTACCTTTGATTGCTTTTAACTTAACAAATAAATGCATTATCCCAATTTCTCCATTTATTAAAATCAAGAACCAAAAAGAAATGACACTCCCTCTATGTACTGAGAAATTTATGCCATTCTATTTCTTCTCCCTAGTGTAATTGCTGAAGGCTGAATGTAGATTTATTGTGGATGTGTTTGTGTATAATTTTTAAAGTAATTGTTGTAAAAGTATCTGCAGAAGTTATGTTAGTTGGCTTGAATTTTGCAACTTTGCCATTCTTGATTTTTTAATTTTGATTAGCTCTTATTAATCAAGAAGATCTTTGAATAATTTTTTCTAGGGAGATTTGTAAGTGGCATAATTTGGGAACATCTTTTTATTTCATTTTCTTAGGTGTTAGTGTTGCAGGAAAAGTTAGAGGCTGACCTGATGTTTGTTCTAAGTAGGAAGCTTTGGTATTTGCAGAAATGTTTTTATCGCATAATTGGTTTTAGTAGCTGAGCTGTGGTGAGGTGTGTACCTTTTTCATTAACCATGTTTGGGATATGGTGAGCTCCTTCAGTTTCACAACACAGGTTTTGATCTCAGGAAAAGTTTCTCTGAACACATCTTTGATTACTGTGTTCAATGACAATGAGAATGGTATTGGTAACAGTTATTCACTGAGTGCTTAAAATGCCTATGTAAAAAAATTTATATGCATTATCTAATGTAATCATAAGAATAGCTACTATTCTTTTTCTCTTAAAGAGAAGCAGACAAAAGTCAGGGATGTTAGTTAACTTTTCCAAGCCTCTAAGTCAGTAAGTAGCAGAGTTTCAACCCCAAATGCCTCACTCCAAATCCTAAGCACTAGGTCACTAGTTCATACTGTCTCCTCAAGGGTTCTATGTTTCTGATGTTTTTCTTTAGGCCCTATATATGCATTAGCTTGGATCTCAGCTCTTATCTTATATCATATTATGTTCATATTCATACCTGTATCAAAGTCATTCTTTCCAAATTCTAGTAGAGCATCTCAAGTTGAACCATTTCCTCAAATATTTGATTTTACATAGTGTAGCTTTGCTTTATATTGCTTATTTTTTTAAATTTTAAACTATATTTTAGGACTCATTAAAATCCTGTCTTATTTCACCAGCCTCATTTTTGCCTGACCCTGATTTAATAGTGTTTTTCATCATGCTTTGGGACCTGTTTCACGAAGGCCTTGTTTTACACCTTTCTGAGAGCACCAAATAGACACTCTTCTAAAATGGTCTTACGATTTCCTGAGTTTTCAGCATACTTTTCCTCTTCTCATGTGTTGCTTTTTGTTGTTTACTTTTCTTTGATTGGGGAGAAGACTCTCTATGTCTCACATTTGTCTGTAGACATGACATGGGGAATGTATTTTTAGCAACCCTCCTTGTCTACTGGTTGTTGGGAAATTCCTCCTCAGATTTAGACCTTAGAGGCAGAGTAGTTTGAATAATCTCTACATTTAGTTTCTAGCACTTACTTTTTTCAGGGTGGGTATACTGGGGTGAGGTGAGATATTTTTCTGTGGTTGGGTTCTCTACTTTTGCTGGTGAGACAGCAATTCTTGGCACAAGTTTAGGATAGGGGAGACTAAACCCTGCCAGTGTATACTTATCCCATTAATCTTCATGTCCCAGCATCTCATAGTAAAGGTTTTTTCGAGGTGCCTACCTCTCCAAAAATGCTGTACACCATTGAGTGTTCTCATCGTTTTCTGGTAACATTGTTTGTTGACTTTCATAGCCCCTGAATATGTAGAAAGTGGCAAGCATATGGAAGCAGGGAGAGAAGCATTATTTTGGTCAGCTAGATTTTGTAAAGGCTACCATATATACCATGGCTAAGGACTAATATTGCGAGTGAGTCAAGGTTATTCTTATGGTTTTCTAGTGTTTCTGGTATTGTATATGTGTAATCTAAGAATATGTTTATGAACGTATAAATCTCAGTGATAAATTTATTGAAAATCTCCCTAGAATTTAACATATATGCTTTTAGGAACTTTGTTTTATACTTTTCTTGCCAGTTTTTAACTTTTCTTCTTTGAAAGGACAATTTAATTGCAATATGCAAAGATGCTGTCTTCTATTGGGTTCCCTAAAAAGTAGAGCCTGGAATCTATACTTTATTTACATGGTGCCTTCAGATAACAGGGTCCAAAGCAAGAAAGGAGGGAGAGCCATTACAAAGAGGGGTTATGGAGCTGGTCTCAACTACAGTGACAAGTTGATCAATCTTGTTGATATCTGAGAAGCAAAATGAAATGTGTCTTAGCATCTAGTGTAAATTAGTTCCCATCTCTCATTAGTCGAAAGTTTAACCCATTGGACATTAACCCATTGGTTGTATGTGTGTGAACACTGACTAGGTTCCTGCAATGTCACATGCCACAGTATCAACCCAGAAACCCCAGAGTAAGAGGACAAGACATACAGCACAGGCCTGGGCTAGGTGCTATCACAGTGCTCCTCCCTGAAGCAGATCAGGGTCCATGTAGAATCATCACTGACCAGGGGCTTGAGAAGGATACCGCTGAGGCTCACAGGATGTGGAGTAATAGACAAGACGGGCCTATTGGGGACATATTAGGCTCCCCAGTAAAGGTTTGAAGAAGCATCAAATGTAATAATCTGGGATAAAGCATAGTTATTTTCAATTGAATTTAACATTATCTTGGATTGTAATAAAATTGAAATCGTGAACATTGTTAAGGCGTTTGCTGATATTCTGAGATTTTTCATTTTCTGATATTGTATGAATTAAGGAATCGATACCACATCTACAAAATTCCTCTGGTGTGAGCCTATGTGCCCCACAACATCTCCTACCACTCTGAGTAGAGGCCTTCATCTTATCTTTTATGTGAAACACATACTGTCTTCATGAAATCAGTTAATGGACAGAGGTGACACGGAGACTTTATGCAAGGAAATTTTAGTGTAATTCAAGCAGAAGGCTTGGGGGTAAGGACGGAGAATACTACGTTCTTGAGAAAGGAAGGCAAGAAGAGTGGAAATTCCTGGGGGCCCATTTCAGATGTTTGCATCTCCCTGCTCCCTGATTTTTCTCAATCATAAATTAATCCTGAATGTAAGAGAGCTGTTTTAGCTCTGGAGTTCAGACCCATGCAAAGAGACAGATTAGTTAGTAAAAATGAATTATTGAAATGCTTGTATACCATGTGCTGCTTAACCACAGACATTCAGCTATTTCTAACTTGCTGTGATGCCTGATAGTGTAATTGTACCCCACATACAATTTTATGGCTGTCACTACTACGCTGAGCAGACCAAAAGATTGGTAAGATTTTAAACTATTGTAAACCCGCATGCATATTTGTATTATAGAGGTGATTTTAAAAAACTTCTTGTTTTGAACTTACTTTAGATTCATAGAAAACTTGCAAAGATAGTACAGAGAGTAGCTATATATGTCTTATCTCACTTCCCCTAATGTTAACATGTTAAAAAAACAATCATCCAATTGTCAAAACAAGGAAATTATTGATTGAATGCTCTTATCTAAACTTCATACCTTATTTTAACTTCCAATTTTTCCAACATTTGTCTTTTTTTCTGTTCCTGGATCCTATCCGGGATCCTACATTGCATTTAGTTGTTATGTCTTGTTTCTCTACAATCTGCAACAGTTCCTCAGTCTCTCTTGGTCTTTCATGATCTTTCCACTTTTGGAGAATACTGGTAAGTTATTCTGTAGAATGTCCTTCCATCTGGGTTTGTCTAATATTTTCTCATTCTTGGAATAAACTTTCGTATTTTTGGCAAGAATACCAAAGAAATGATGTTGTATATTTCTGAATACATAGAGGTGATATTTTTATCTTCTCTATGTCTATATAAAACTTTTCAGAAGTTTTCAGAAGTGTCCAAACAGTGACTAGTCGATGTTCAGGGATGTTGTCTATAAGATTCTTGGCTTTAGATATGAAATCAAAGCAGATAATTTCTAAGATCCCTTTCTATTTATCATATTTGACGATTCTGCCTTATCCATTCAGGCAGTATATATTTACTGAGAAACGAGTATTAGCCAAACACTGGAACATAGACAAATACTTGCATTTTAAAAAATCCAATATTCCAGAAATACATACATATAAATACAGATACACATGGAGCAAAAACAATTAGTGTATTAATAGAGGAATGTGTAAACATAATGGGGTAGGCAGGAGAGTTTGGGGTTAAGAAAATTAAGTTGGGGAATATTAGGGGAGATAATTATTCTTTCCCTGTTTCCCATCTTTACTCATACATAAATAAACTTCCTCTAACAATTAAGGTCTCTTGAGGAAGTTATGGGGAGGGAGATATATTAGTAGTTAAGAGTTCTCCAAGGAGAAAGAACCAATAGGAAATAGACATATATTATATATATTGTGTCGAATATATATATTTGTATTGTGATTATACAGAACAAGACCTTTCAAGATCTACTGTCAACAATGTGTAGAAGTAGGAAAGCAGGTGGTGCAGTTCAATACTAATACAAAGGCCCAAGAACCAGGAGCACTGACCTCTGATGGTGGGAAAAGAGGAGTATCCCAGCTCAAACAGTGAGAGACCAAATTCATTCTTTCTTTGCCTTCTTATTCTATTGAGATCTTCCGTGGATTGGATGATGCCCAACCACATTGATGAGCTTACATCTTCTTTACTCAGTCCACTGATTCAAATACCAGTCTCCTCCAGAAACACATTCACAGACACACCAGAAATAATGTTTTACCACTCCTCAGCTAGTCAAGTTGACATCAGAAATTACCATTACAGAAGCCTCACCCTTCTCTATTCTCTCAACTGAATTAACTCATTACTGAGATTGGTAAGAACCTGACATTCTCTGGGTCTCACTTTTCCACTTGGCATTGATAAACTGTTTATGTATGATGCAGACACTTGATTTCTACAACTGGTTTCTTTGGAAGACACATACTTTCCTTATAATTTCCCTGAGATCAGATTCTCAGTAGATCAAGCTCTGGGAAAGGATGAGGGAGACGACTCTTCTGTCTTTTTGTCTGTCACTAGTGTGTGTGCTTGAATGTGTCTGGGTAGCCAGTGGTTACGAGGCTCTACTCAATTCTCCAATCCAGCCTTGCCACTAACAACTGAACATTTCAAGCCCTGTTTTCACTCATGTGTCTAATATCTATTGTTTTGAAGAAAAAATGTAATTGGCATCCTTAAACTCTAATATGTTCACTATCAGGACAGGCTTTATAGAGGCAGAGATCTTTAGACTAAGTTTTGCAGGTAAGACAGAGAATGGCAAGGGTGGAAGACAGGTATATATTTCAGGCATAAGGGTATTGGAGTATTTGGAAGTGGCCAATTATAGCATCATTCTTCTCTACCTGGGATTTGGAACAAATCATTAAAAAAGACAATGGAGTAGCAGATAGAGAAAAGAAGTATATTTTTTAAACCAATACATGCCAAGTTGGAGAATGTAGCTTAATATAGGCCTGCTGACCAATCTCCAGAATTATACAGACTTAACCCCATGGTCATGGACACTGATGAACTGGGGCAAGCCTCCTAACATGGATGTATGTATGTAAATTGTGTGTGTGTGTGTGTGTGTGTGTGTGTTTGAAGCAATAGAATGTGTGACTAGAAAGGACAATTGAAAGAGACTTAGCTCCTTGGTATATAGCGTGTATACTATTTTAGATCACTCTTGTGTGTGAGGGATGCTTTGGTGGGAGGGGAGACAGAAAGAAGACAGTAAATTCAATTCTCTTTTTATTGAACTAATTTAGAAATGAAATGATTAGCTTATGAACCAATACAATGGAAGTGAGGGTACAGTGGACAGAATAGGTTCAAGACAAGAGTTTAATAGAATAGGCCTGCTTGGGGAACAGTTAGATATGGAAATATGGGAGACATAAGCAGCCTCACTTCCTTCTTCAAAACTAACTGAAGTCTGATCAGATTTTACTGGAAAGTTTTTGTTTGGAATCTATGACATATTTTCAAAGGAAGAACAGTCTTCATAATTATGTTTACTAGCCTCCTGGCATAGGAGCCAAATCTGTTCTGTGATTGCTATGCCGTCTCTGCTTGATAGCAGCATTGATCTTGAGTTTAGACAAACTCAGAAGACACTGTAGGCTTCATCCAGCATTATTTATTTGATTTTCAGAAAGGCTACAGGATGCAATCATGGCATGAATGGAGTTAGAATTATAATCCTGAGGAGTCTAAGAGACCAGCTAGTCTACACAAGCTGAAAGGACCCAGAATTTATGGCTTTCCTAAACTGAGGTTGTCTGCATCTACTACTTCTTAAATGAAGTATCAGAGCAACAATAACATATTTCCTTAACACTCCTAGAGTAACTTTGGCAACATTCTTATTTAGCTGTAATTCCTTTATAAGCAAATCTTCTGGAAATCAGCTTTCAGAAAGGGAGATCAGTTAGGGAGTCCCTTCTAAATTCATCTAACTTTAGGATTAGGCTTGGAGGTGAGTAGGGTGCTTTTGGTGAGGTAGATTAGAGATGATTTACTTTATTTGTTCACCACTTGCCATACATTTCCCTATGTGTGAGCTAAGGTTTTTTCATATTCATCAGTAGGAATGAGCCCACCAAAGCCGATTAACTCACACCAAGGGTTTAAATGGAATGGAATAAAGATGGCTTATTTAAATCACACGCATTTTGAGGATCATTAGAGCTCTGTGTCCTATGAATAAGGACGATTAAAATTTAGCAGAGTTTTGTGTATTCTTAATATGCATTTAGTTTACACCACAACGTTGTCTTTAACATACCATTATGCGGTGTGCTATGACTGCTATTCATAATGGCACACACTTGGTAATATGCATGATGATACAGAATAAGTTTAAGTATCTTTACATTATTCTTAATATAATAATGATTCCTAGGGCTACATGCAGCTGTGAGTGCATATTAACAGGGGTAGCCCACTGAGAATTATGAATCTATAACAAAATTTTCAGAAAAAGTACTTACTGTGTATGCAAAATAGTGGCTCTTTAAAGCTTGAAACTTGGGCTGGTTAAAATTGCTCCTGGAAATATTTTTTAAAAGAAAATATTCCAGAGGTAGTAAGTGAACTGAATGGATTTGTAAATGATTGCTATAAAGTCTTCTTTTTAAGGTAATAACTCACAAAACTGCAAAAGGAATAGAAAATTATCTTTTTATGCATGTGCAATATGAAATCAATTCAAATGAATTTCAGTAATAAATGTTTTTGCCATCTTAATGGATCTCTCTATTTACCTTTTATTCTTGTTGACTGACTAATAGTGAGACATAAATAATCCTATTTCTTTGCTAATTTGATCTCAATTTCTACAATTGTAGACAGTATTAAGAAGTACTTTTTAAATGGTCATTTTGGACCTTATTTTAGTAATGTCCACTGTTACTTCCACTCCTCCCTAAAACCTCTCTAAAATTCTCATCATCTTGTAAATCAGTTCAAACACTTGAACATCACACATGAAGCTCATTGTGAACTATCCACTACTCTCCCCACACTCAACTTTCTTTACCTCCCATAACCTCACACAGTATACATCAGCATTTTGCAATTATTCATTATCTTTTGGTTCTGCACACACTGTTCCTTTATTCTGGAATGTTTGTCTTGCCCTTCTGCACACCAGTTTTTAGTTTCAAGACACAGTTAGTTAAAGCCCCATCTTCTCTATAAAATGGTCCTTGACCTTCTGTGTGTTGTACCTCCTACCCCAGCCCACCTCAATCATGCACTTAGTGACTCCCTTTATAATGCCATTGCTGGACTGGATAGACTGACCTCCATCAGTATACTTACTGGACAGCATGGTCATAAAATAGATAAAATACTCTTCTCATGGGATTGACACATGCTTGAAAACGTGTAATTTACAGCATCTAGCACATAGCATATACAGTACATGTTAGCTGTATTCTTATTGCTGCTAAACTGAATTTTCATCATTTTAACATATTAGCCTCTTCTACTAGTCTGTGAATTTCTTGAGGGCAAGGACTATTTTCTATTCTCATTTTACTTTCAGGACCAAATATAATACTAAGCATAAAAGAGGTGATTAATGAATGTATGTTGAAGAAATACATTGAATATTTCACTAAAGAATTTCATATTTTATAGAAGTATTTTACATGTAAATTGTTGTATTTCATGTATTTCATTAGTTCTAAGATTCACTATTTTGCACATTTAACTTCTCAGAAATTAGAATGGATTGTCACAGCTTGATTAGCAGCACTCATTCTTTTTATTTTATGAAACATAAAATAATGATGTGTCTTACATTTGATGTTGTCTTAAATTCAAAGAAATATGGTACTTCTGTTTCTTACTAGAGTTAATAAAATCAGTTAAAAACATCTAAATGTCTGTATTAGTCAGAGTATTTTAGTACTACAATAAATAACCAGAATGTCTCAGTGGCTGCTTACCAGAGGTTTAGGTGTCACTCATGTTCCAGTCTAATATGGGTCAGAGAAGGGATGAGGGGAGCCTGTTGCCACGCAGCCTTTCCGGGAGCTATGTTTGTTGCATCTGGGGGCTCCCCCATCCTCTGGGGTGGGATATCCTCTGCTAGATTTTCTGAATGAAGGGAAAAGTGAGAGCACAGACACCTTCGCAGCACACTTGCCAACCAGTCCTACAAGTGATACACGTCACTTGCTTTCACATTCTACTACCCAAACTCAGTCACATGGCCCAACCTAACTGCAAGAAAGACATGACATGGAATCCAGATATGTGCCAGGAGGGAAAGGAAACTGGGTGTGGTGAGTGCATAAAAATTTCTGCCACATGTCCAGTGCTGCACAAGACAATGTTGGGAACACACACAGAAGTTACCATAGCTCCTACCTACAAAGAGCAGACAATTCAATCTCTATGCTTGTTTAGTCAATAAATGTCCATCAAATACCTCCTACAAGCCATACCATATGCTACAAGATGTGAGACATACACAGCTCAATGAGATTTGGATCTTGCTGCTGAGGATTTTTATTATCTAAGATAAAATAGGCACATAAATAATTATAATACAAGGTAGAAAGTGAAAAGGACCATAAAATAGAAGATGCATCTAACTGGAGAAATCAAGGAATGGTTTTGGAAGAGAGATGTGTAGACCTAGACTAACAGCAGGCTTTGAGCATGGATATTACTAGAAAGGATGCCAGGAAGAGGGATAGTCTTAGACTCAAACTGCGGAAGAGGATGAGGGCACAGGCTTGATAAGAAGTTTCCAGAAATTCTCCTGGAATAAGAAATGGTGTCAAAGGACAGAAACAAATCTTACTGAATAGCCATCTAGAGAGATGAATTTGAGGAGCAGAGAGTATTTTGTTAGGTAAAGCTTAGGGAGGAAAGAATACAAAAAGTAAATGCTCAGAGGCAAAATCTCCATATTGCCCCTTGGTTTTGTCATTTCAGTAGCTGTGTGAACACATATCCTCCTTAGTCCACATCAGTATCACCCAAGCAAAATAAGATATGGTGGGTCATGCTCCGTGGGTGAGTCTGTTAAGAGTTCACTATCTTTTCCATTTGTATATCATATATATGTATAATATAGTATGATACATGTATAATGTATAATACAGTCTGATAGCATGATACATGTGTAACGTATAATACATGTTTACGTGTGTGTGTGTGTGTATATATATAATATGACTGTGTGTATATATATATACACACAGTCATATTAAACTTTTATAAATAACACTGGGCACCACAGTAGACTCCTTTGGTACCCAGTGTCATATCCTCTCTTACCATCTCTGATTTCAGCTACAGCCGTGGTGCACAGTTCCATGGGAACTGAAACTTTCATTGTGTTGGAAGCTTTCCTGCAAAGCCTGTAGGTTCTGAAGTCAGGGAAAAGTTAACAGCCTTGGGGCAACCTTCAGCCTGTGATGGGAGTTGTGGTGGAGGTGGGGAAATCAGTGGATAATTGTTCATATGTATTTCAATTCAAATATTTAAAAACTCTTCAAAGAAATTTTTTGCAATCTATCTATCTGACAAAGGGCTAATATCCAGAATTTAAAAGGAACTTAAGCAAATTTACAAGAAAAAAACAAAGACCCCCATCAGAAAAGTGGGCAAATCATATGAACAGATACTTCTCAAAAGAAGACATTTAAATGGTCAACAAACATATGAAAAAAAACCCCCAACTTCACTGATCATTACAAATGCAAATCAAAACCACAATGAACCTCATACAATCAGAATGGTGATTATTAAAAAGTCAAGAAACAATAGATGCTGGCAAGGCTGTAAAGAAATAGGAAAGCTTTTACACGGTTGGTGGGAATGTAAAATAGTTCAATCATTGGGGAAGACAGTGTGGTGATTCCTCAAGGATCTAGAACTAGAAATACCATTTGACCCAGCAATCCCATTACTGGGTATATACCCAAAGGAATTTAAATCATTCTACTATAAAGACACATGCACACGTATGTTTACTGCAGCACAATTTACAATAGCAAAGTCATGGAACCAACCCAAATGCCCATCAATCATAGACTGGATAAAGAAAACATGGCACATATACACCATGGTATATGACGCAGCCATAAAAAGGAATGCGATCATGTCATTTGTAGGGACATGGATGAAGCTGGAACCCATCATCCTCAGCAAATTAACATAGGACAGAAAATCAAACACTGCATGTTCCCACTTATAAGTAGAAGTTGAACAGTGAGAACATATGGACATAGTGTGGGAAACAACACACACCAGGGCCTGTTGGGGAGTGGGGGGTGAGGGAGGGAACTTAGAGGACAGGTTAATAGGTACAGCAAACCACCATGGCACACGTATACCTATGTAACAAAATGACATGTTCAGCACATGTATCCCAGAACTTAAAGTAAAATTTAAAAAAAGAAAAGAATTACTATAACCGGATTAAGAAAATGTGGCACATATACACCATGGAATACTATGCAGCCATAAAAAAGGATGAGTTCATGTCCTTTGCAGGGACATAGATGAAGCTGGAAACCATCATTTTCAGCAAACTATCACAAGGACATAAAACCAAACACAGCATGTTCTCACTCACAGGTGAGAATTGAACAATGAGAACAGTTGGACACAGGGCAGGGAACATCACACACCAAGGCCTGTCGGGGTTGGGGGGCCAGGGGAAGGATAGCATTAGGAGAAATACCTAATGTAAATGACGAGTTGATGGGTGCAGCAAACCAACATGGCACATGTATACCTATGTATCAAACCTGCACATTGTGCACATGTACCCTATAACTTAAAGTATAACAAAAAAATTTTAAAAAGAATTACTATAAAGCAATAGTCATCAAGACTATATGGTATTAGGAAAGGATAGACATATGAATCAATGGAACAGAATGAAGTGTTCGCAAAATAGACCCACACATATATGCTCAATGGATACTCAGAAAAGGTGCAAAGACAATTCAAGAGAAAAAAAGGATAGTCTTAATAATGTTGAAACAATTAGACAATCATGAAAAAAAGAGAACCCTCAATAGCCTAAATATGGAATAAATGTCATGTTCATTGAAAAATGAATAAAGAAAATTTGTTATATATACACAATGGAATATTGTTCAGCCTTTAAAAAAAGGAAATTAGGCAGGGCACGGTGGCTCACACCTGTAATCCCAGTACTTCAGGAAGCTGAGGTGGGTGAATCACGAGGTCAGGAGTTTGAGATCAGCCTGGTCAGCATGGTGAAACTCATCTCTACTAAAAATACAAAAAATTAGCTGGGAGTGGTGGCGGGCGCTTGTAATCCCAGCTACTCAGGAGGCTGAGGCACAAGAATCGCTTGACCTGGGAGCAGAGGTTGCAGTGAGCCAAGATCATGCTACTGCACTCTAGCCCGGGTGACAGTGTGAGACTCCATCTCAAAAAATAAAAATGAATAAATAAAATAAATAAATGAATAAATAATTAAAAAAAGGAAATTCTGTCATTTGCAACAACATGATGAACCTGGAGGACATCACGTTAAGTGAAATAAGCCGGGCACAGAAAGATAAGCACTGCATTACGGTACTTATATGTGAAATCTAAAAAAGTCGAACTAGAAGCAGAAAATAGAATGGTGGCAGCAGGTGGGTGGTGAGGAGGAAATGGAGCTATATGGGTCAAAGGCTACAAAGTTTCAATTAGACAGGATAAAAATATTTTGGAGATATATTGTATAGCATGGTGACTCTACTTAATAATAACGTATTGTATACTTGAAAATTGCTAAGATATTAGATTTTAAATGTTCTCATCACAAAAAATAATATGTATGTGAAGTGATTGAAAAAAATTCTTTGAGAAAAATATAAGTTTTCCTATCGATTGTTGGCAAAAGGAAAGAAATATTGAAGATACTTCAGGAATGGGGGAAACATTCTCCAGAATCATAGATTAAGAAACTTCTTACCAATGAATAAAGAAATTGTGATATATATACACAATGGAGTACTATTCAGCCTTAAAAAGGAAGGAACTCCTGTTATCTGACACAATATGGATGAATCTGGAGGACATTATGCTGAGTGAAATAATTCAGGCACAGGAATACAAATACTGCATAATTTCACTTATATGTGTAGTATAAACATGTCAAACTCATAGAAGCAGAGAGTAAAATAAATGGTGGTTACCAAAGGCAGTGGGGGAAGGGGAATTGGGGCATTGCTGGCCAAAAAACACATTTCAATTAGACAGGAGGAATTAGCACAAGAGATCTATCATACATAATGGTGACCACAATTAATAATATTTTGTATATTTGAAAATTGATAAGTGTTCTCACACAAAAAAGTGTGTGAAGTAATACATATGTTAACTTGCTTGATTGAGCCATTCCATGATGTATACATATATCAAAATATGTTATACATAATAAATGTATATAGTTTTTACTTGTCAATTAAAGGAAAAACACACTCTTTGTTATGGAATTTATGTCCTTTTGGAGATCTGGAATGATCAGATATCTTCCAGGGTGTTTGGATTTTTATTGGGTTACTGTTCTTTTACCTTAATAAATGCTGACTCTGTAAGTCTTCCTTTAAATATAAAAGATAACCCTTCTTTGTCTTACAGCTATACAAGCTTATCAGCACCTTAGTAACCTTTACAGGTTTATTTCTATTTAACTCCCTTAATCTGATTTGCATTAGTCTTTTTAAAAGAAGCAATATTTTCTTGTGCTAGACACACTTTGAAATTGATGTGGTTTAAATCTTCCCACACATAACTGAGTGGTGACTTACTGCTTTCCTTAGTTGCCAGCAGACTGAAGAGATGCCAATAATAATGAAAGAAAACACAGGCTTCCCTGCCTCTCCGTCACCTCAAAATTCTATAACTCTGAACGGCTAAAATAAGAAAATATGATAGGGATACCATCTGGGTTCTTATTATAAAAGTTAACTGCAGAAAAAATTATTAGATGTACACACCTCTACCTTGACTTGCTTAGAGGTTTCCTGAAGCTCTGATGTTGGTTGATAGAATGCAGTTCACAATTTTAATATACTACATTTTGATATGGATGACAGCAATGATAAGAATATCAAAAAAGTTATACAGACTGTTTACTATATGCTATGAAGTATGATACATGTTTACATGCAATTCACTTGTTCCTCAAAACAACCCAATGAGGTAGGTACTATTATCCGCATTTTATAAATGAAACATTAAGCCTTAGAGAAAGACTAAGTAGTTTTCTTTAAAGTTACATGCTAGTAAATGGCAAGTCCTTTCAAAGCAAATCTGTTTGATTTAGACTACATCGATCTCATTTGGTTGAAATGACAAACTGGCTCCTTCCTTCCCCTCCTTATTCCTTCCTTCCTTCTGTCCATCCATCCATGTGATTTCTCTTATTCTTGTATAGATCCATATCGAATACCTTTTCTGCCCTGGGTTCTGGCTTATAAACTTTTATAGGCTTATCAAATACATCCATTGGATAAAATCACTGAGGTATAATGAACCTAAAAGGGTATATAAGTGGTTATGCTTCCCTCCAGATGCAGGAAAAAAAAAATCTACATCATTCCAAACAGTTCTAGTTCCACTTGAAACCTTCCAAGCTCCACCTCCCGGGTTCACACCATTCTCCTGCCTCAGTCTCCCGAATAGCTGGGACTACAGGAGCCCGCCACCACGCCCAGCTAATTTTTTGTATTTTTTAGTAGAGATGGAGTATCACCGTGTTAGCCAGGATGGTCTTGATCTCCTGACCTCGTGATCCGCCCACCTTGGCCTCCCAAAGTGCTGGGATTACAGGCGTGAGCCACCGCGCTCAGCTGGGAATTTAGTTCTTTTATAACAGGCCATTCTTCAAATTTCAGCCTTAATCCTTTCTTTAAGTGCCCGTGGTACCGAGGTTTTATCCCTGTGCTCTTCTAGAGCTGCCTGCAGGGGAAGACAAAGCTCGTCTCCAGAGAAAACAGAGTTGCTAGACTGCTTTGGCTCCCAATCAAGTGGAAAAATGGGTTTAGAAGGGTCAATTCTAGTTGCCTTGATCAAGTTCCAAATCAAGACAGTTTGACTGCCAGTGTCTCCTTTTTCATGTAGAGAACAGACATTTAAAATTTCTGATCTGCCACCTGAATTTCCAAATTGATTGGGAGGGTGTTTTTTTCTCTCCCTCTCCTTTTCTTCACTCCTCCTCCATTTTCTCTTTGTTGTCATCAGAAATCAACATACAGTTTCCATCCAACTATTTGCCTATTTTATCCACAGTTTCTCTTAGGTATGTTTCTATCTGAAGCTTATACTCTAGCACAACCTCCACTGAAGGTAACTCTATATATTCTGATTTATTCAAATCCAATCAGCTAGAGTTAATGAATTCCTAAGGGCAGGAGATCAATCTTGTGCTATTTATATTTAATTAAATTCGTGTTGCCTCACTTGTTTTTTATAACAACTTTAAAGCATTTGAGAAAAGTATATTTGTGATACACTCTTAGAATAATTTTTCTTATATTTTGATAGATTTTACTATACCAAATTCATAAAAATCTTACTTTCTTCAGGACTTTTAGGACATGCACACTAATAATGCTTTCATTAGCACAAGAGGCCTCCTCACAAATTTTCTCGTTTCCTCCAAGGTGGAATTGATCTCATCCCTGTATTTTGGTCTCAAATTAAACTCAATTGTAACAGTTTATTGCATGTGCTTGTTGATCTGTTTGCCTCTCTTTCTGGGCCATGAACTCCTTTGTCTCCCTATGTTTATGTGTAATATGCTGGTTACACATAATACAAGGGATATGTCAGATGAAAGAAATTATGGCACAATATAGTTAACTGTGAATAAAATGAAAGCATGCTATATAATCTATGTTCCTAGGCACTAAGGTTTTAGTATAGAGAAAAAGAAGGGCTAGGTTGGAGGAAGGAAACAGTTTGGTGGAAAAGTGGGTATACCTGTGTATAGAGAGAAGATTGAGAAAACAGAACCAGGGCATGAGAGACTCATATCTTTGAGAAGTTGGTATAACATGGACACAAGTTCTTTTTTTCATCAAAGACTCTCAGACTTCCCTTTGGCTGCTGTGCCAGTTGCTAATTTTCCCTCTCAACAAAGTAGGGAGACCATCTAGGGCAGGGGACTGCAAACTTTTTCTATAAAGAGCCATATAGCAATTATTTTCAGCTTTGCAGGCCATATTGTCTCTGCAGAAAATTCTCAGCTCTGCTGCTGTGAAAACAGCCATAGACTGAGGCCATGTGTAAGGGGTTTGATTAAACTTTACATACAAACTCAGGCATTGGGCTGGCTTTGGCCCACAGACATCATCTGTCGACTCCCGATCTAGCATAGCGAGATCATAGTCTGTGCCTTCTGGTTCTCCCTCTGCTCTGTTGTGTTTTCATGGTTTGTCCAACAAATTGGTCTAATGTGAAATTAAGAGCTTTCTTCGAGGAATGAACAAATCACATTTTGCTTGCTTACTAACTAAAATTCCTTAACAGAAAACAAAATATTTAATTTCCAATTAGCTATACACTATTCACTATTCAAATAACACAATGTCTGAAATTTTCTCACTTAAATATGCTCTATTAATAAACCAAAAAATTCCAATGGCTGATATTAAATCTCTTCTAGTATTCCAAAAGAAAAGAGACAAAGCAGAAATGGTAGCTTGATATATCTGAGGTTGGGGAAGTGGTAGACATGGAAGTGGTAAGTGAATAAAAGAGGCAGAAAAGATTAATTGGAGGGGAAGAAAATCAACTTTGCTTTCCTCATTATTTGATTGAAATTTGGTCCAGTTTGCCTTAAACTCGTCATAGAAAAACAGATGCTGAGTAGGAGGCATTTTTTTTGGTCAGCCATGCTCTTAAGACTCCATGACTTTGTTTTTCAAGATTTCTTGAGGGGTGTATAGGGGGATGGGGATTGTTTAAACAATTCATCTGACTACAGGAAAAGATAATTATATTTCTAAGGATTCTAACTGTGGTGCCACTCCATTCTTTGGATTTAAAACTCACACTAGAGAGGCAGTGATCTGATTGAGGTGGGGTTGTAAGTTTATGTATGAAACTACCTCCCTGCAACTATAAACGTATAGCAATGATAGCTATAACTAATATATATGGAACCATTGTTGCTCTGGAAAAAATATATAAATGTTTCTTATATAAAAACAGGAAAACAAAACCAAACTGCAGTAAGTTAGGCTAAAGCTGGAGATCTACTGCACCACAGGGAGGCTGAAACTAGAGATCTACTGTACAAAGAGGCAGTTAAGATTTCAATTTCTGTGGGGAAGTAGAACCTAAGTCTTCCACACTCCAGTCAGAAGCTGGAGTAGGAAAAAAGCCAAAATCATTCTCAGGGACTATAGCCTATATTGTAGTGCTGGATGGCATGGCAGGAGGAAGCAGAGACAGCTGAATATGGCTCAAGCCATATGTTGACTTGGACCCTCAATTTGTTACAGCTCCCAGAATGGTAATTCTGAGCTGCCAATACAAGACTTGTTTCTGACTGGAGACTTGGGTAACCCAAATAGAGGCAACTATAAAAAGACCAGACATATAGAAGTGAGTGCCGAGAGAGAAATAGAAAAAAAAAAAGTTAAAATAAAACACAAGGAAATTGTTAACTTGGTCTTGCAACTAAAATTCTATGAATGAAAACTAAACTCATAATAGCCGACAAATTTCATAAATGATAAAATTCATTACCCAGAAAATTACAATCTTCTGAACAGGACATTAAAATGTACATGGTTAAAATCCTCAAAATCATATAGGAAAAATACACAGCAAGAGCAAGATATGAACAAATATAGATGATTTTGAATTAATTAAGGAGATGATTTTTTTAATGTATAGGTTTGAGAAATAAAAAAATGTAATCACTGTAACAAACTCAGTAGATTGAATATAGCCAAAAAAGAAAGAGTTAACTGAAGGAAACATCTGAAAGTTTGACCTGTTATTCAGGAGAGATAGAAAAAGAGATGGAAAATATCTAAGTAAAATTAAGAAGCACAGAGGATAGACTGAGGAACCCAAAATGACATGTAACAGTTCCAGAAGTAGGAAAAAGAGGGAATAGCAGAGAAGTAGCATTTCAAGAGATAATACCTTAGTGTTTTTCTGAACTGAAGGCAAGAAATTTATTGTCACAAAATACACACTGCAAGCTGAAAGGGAAAAATAAAAGTAAATCCAATTAGACTCAGAACCAAAAAAAAAAAAAAAAAAAACCTGTAAACAATGAAAAGGAAATAGAAAATTTTAAATGCTGACATAGGATAAATGACATACTACCTAAAAAAGAGTAAAATTAAATTGACAATAGACTTCTAAGGAGCAACAATAGATGTTATAAGTTGTCAGAGAGGGAAAATAACTCTCAACATGTAACTATAACTAGCTAAACTATCATTGAATAGTAAAGGCAAAATACCATTTTCAGGTCCTAGGATTAAATAAATTTATTGCCCATATGTAATTGCTGAATGAAGAAATAATGAACTAGCGAATTCGTGAATCTCTAGGAAGATATCATTGGAATATGAATGCAGCCTAATTACTGACTGTAAAAGGAATATTAATAGTCACTAATTATCTTAAGATTATTGGGAATAACAATATCCTAGAAAAAAGGAAGGCCAGTGTTTGGAGGATAAAACAAAAACATTTTAGGAGTAAGAGAGAAACAGCAAAACTTTAGATTTTGTTAGAAAAATATGAAATTAAGTAGGATTGCAAAAAATTTTAATGTTGCCACTAAAAGAATAGAAATACAAATGATAATTTCTAAATTAACATAGAAAGAACAAATAAATTTATCAATCAAACAACAGGCTGAAAATGTGTAAAAGGAAACAGTGGAAAAAATATGGTATATAAAAAACATAAAAGAAAGTAGCATAAATAAATCTAAAGAAATCAGTAATCACAATAAATATAAATGGATTAAATATACCAATTAAAAAGGAATGATCCAATTGCATATGAAAAATAAAAGCAAAACCTAGAATTATAGATGTATCATTAGAGAGGGTGGTTTGAAAGAAAGAGAGTCCAAAGTAAGGCATTTTGGTGCCATTTGTGTTAATTGGAATTTAAATGACTTCAAAGTGATTTAGTTTACACAGAAAATCAGAAATAATGAAGGAAGTTAATGCCACTGAATTTGTCAGCACATTATTAAAGCAACTCTGCTTTTCAGGGGTTTTGGAATGAGAGATGCTTAAGCTTAAATTCTTTTTGTACCACTTGGCTTTGTGACCCAGAATAATTATCTAAGATTTTTGTGACTGTGTTCTCATCTATAATATGTTTTATCGAATCCACCTCACAGGTTTGTGGTTAAAATTAAAATGCATGATGATTTAAAGTGTTTATTACAGTTCAGTATATGTTAGTACCCTTCTTTCTCTTTCCCTGGTACTCTTTAATGTGCTTTAATTTTGAATCAGATGAAATGAAACATTTGGCTTGATTTGTTTCTATAAAGAAAACTTAGAGGCAGCAAAGGCTCATTTAATCTCAGTCTCCAAATATAGATGGTGTTGTACTTGGAAGCTCTACAGGAAATTCAAGATGATACAATATCTAAGAAATGGGGTTTTCCAGCTTGCATTTGTTATAAGTTATAAATTGTGGACAAGATCTTAGTGAACACTTAGTGCATCCCCTTCATTTTACCAGTAAGAAAAACGGAACACAAAAGATTAGTGGGCTGAAGTTACATAGAACAATGCCTCTCAAGCTTTAATAATGTACACATTAATTTCTCAGTATCTTCTTAAAATGCAGATTCTGATTTACTATGTCTGGATGGAGCCTGAGTTTATGCATTTCTCACTGGCTCCCAGGTAATATTGATGCTGCTGTTCTCTGGGCCACACTTAGAGTTGTAAGGACAGATACAGATGACAGAACAAACATTAGAACCTGAATCTGCTAGATACACATATGCTTTACACTGTGTCACACTTTAGGAAGTTTTTCAGGGAAGCAAACAAGAGGTTGTTTCTGACATTAAAAAAAGCACACAATGCAGTGATTTATAGTACAGGAAGAATATAATGTATATAGATATATATTATTCTTGGTTTGTTATTGGGAATCAGGTGGCAACCCTATCTATACAAATCCAAGCTGAATTGATCAAAAGACTTGTTAGAGGAGAGAAATCTGAATAATGCCACTTAAGAGTTCCTCCTTTGTGCTTTTTTGCTAACTTTTATGGTAAATTTTAAAATCAATCTCTAAGTGTTTCCACTGAAAGGCAAGTGAATTTCAAAGCACCTCCTTCTTGCCATGACTATTACTAGGTCTTTAAAACAGATAGAAGGTGAGCAAAATCCAAACCAAAATTCCCTGAAACAAAAGGCATTGAACTGTTGAGTTTGGATTCAGGTATTTTTTTTATTTAGACAATGTTTGTTTCACAAATACTTCTTCTTTCTGAGATTTGAATAAGGTTCTTACACTCTTGGGCTCTATTTCCCTGCCTGTTCTAACACTAATTATTAAAAAAAAAAAAAAAAAAAAAGAAACAAGGAAACATTTAAAACAGTTCTTTAAGTGCTAAGTTCTTAGATTTATGGATTCAATAAAGAACAGTGCCTCTTCATTTTTCAGGGCTTGTGCTGATTTACATAGGCTTTATGGGCACAAAAATTAGATTAAAATTTTTTATTGAATCTTGTCTGCAATGCTGAAACTTGAAGGGAGACTTCTAGAAAGAAAATTCATTCTCCCAATTCTCCCATTAGATTTGGGAAAACAGAATGTGTAAGCATGTTAGGCTGCTGGTTTATCTCTGGATGCACCCCAGTCTGCCCAACCCACCGGGGAAAAGGTTTCTTATCCTGTTCAGAACCTCACAAATTACATATTCTGTTTAGTATTTCAAGGTGTGGCACACTAATTACCATCTATGTAGACAGGGGTTTGAATTTTTACAGAATCCCAGCAGTTGATTAGAACTCCTTTTGACTTGCTCACGGATGAAAAAATTTCAGGAGATTTCTTTAGTGAATTTGAAGGAACTTGTTTGTCAGAGCTCAAAATTCAAATTTCTGTGTTGCAGCTTCCTGCAGATCTAATCATAGCTTTTCTCTGCTTGGTCATGATTTTCTTCATTTGAGCTCAGTTTGGTCTCCAGATGTCCAGTAGTGCTTCATGCACCTGGATGAACATTGAATCAGGAGGACAATTAAATAGCTGAGAACAATGAACTCAGGGATATCTGCCTTTCTTCTTTGTTTAAATTCAGGAATTCTTCTGGGCTTCACTTTCAGGAAGTCAAAACTCTTTGGTTTTTACCCATCAGTCGCAGACTACCAGCAAAGTGTGGAATAGGTTTCATTACCTTGTGAGATTGCTGGCAACAGTGACTCATGCAGGGATAGTTATTTGCTTCCTGTGATTTTCCTGCCATGCAGGTGGTTGGTTATAAAAAAAAAAGAAAGCTATTTTCAGATATGTCTTGAAATAATATCACCTCTGTCGGGTTGCCTAAGGTAATAGGACACTGAAGGATGAGGGGTACTGGGGAATTGGGACTTGGTCTTATATCAATGCATCAGAAAGGTGCTGAAATGACAAGGTACCTATTAGAAAATCTACATGTAGAATGTAGTGCTATAATTGCTTATGGCTAAAAAAAATTAAAAAACACTGCAATAACATAATTATCTAGTTGGGTGAATTGGTTGACTGTGGTAGTTTTATTAACGTGTTTTTGAGTAATATTTTATTATGAAAGAAATTTTTACCATAAAAATAATTAAGCAGGAATTATGATACCTAGTCTTTGCTTTTTTCATGGTCATTCCACCATCCATCCGATCCCAAGAAGAACCCCCCTCCACCCAGTGTTTCCATTCTCTCATCTAGAACAGTGAAGACTAGGTTTTTGAGACATTTATTTTTAGCACATGAATTGTACATAATGCTTTCGAAGTGTAGGTGTTAAATGGATTTTAAACATTAGAACATTCCTGGAGCATTAGTGTATCCATACTACTAGTGAGTCAGAAATATTAAAAAAAAAAAAATAACTACTGTCATCCATGAAATACATAGGTTTCTCATCCCGGCACAAGTTAATACTTCATTTCTTAATTTTCCAACTTGTGAATTTAGTAAGTGCACACTAAGCTCAGTTGTCCCTGTAAATTTAACTAATCAACAAATGCTCCTTAAGTGCACTTCCTCCGAACTACCATGAGGCCGTGTGGGGATGTTGGCTTCTGTGGTGACAGCAAGGTCTTTGGATGCTATTTCTGTTTGCTAAGATCTCACTCTCTCTCCACCCAGCTTGAAGCCACCCGGGTTCTATGTGAAGGATTTGGAGGCCATTATGAGTCAGGCAACAGCTTTCTCATTGACATGGTCAATGGGGTTCTTCTGAGAAACAATGAAGCAATGGCCCTGGCTGCAACCAGCAGAATGCCTGCTGCCTTGGAGTTGCTGTTTTTCAAAGCTAATCTTTTTTTCAGCTCATTTTTACACTTAGACTTTATTACTATGTAAAAATACAAATATCAGAAGAAGCATAAATTTACTCTGAGAGGATATGACTGACTTAATCTCATGAGATATCATGACTCCCATACAGTTATGTTCAGGTGTTATCAATTGAATATTTCATATTAATCAAGGAGGATATGATTTTACTGGAGGAACCAATTGGTGCTACTGTCAGTTTTTCCTGTGTATGGTTCTATCATCTTTTTCATTTGAGGGTAGGAGAATTTCTTCAGACTCTGAGCCAAAATAAGATCTAGGAAAAGGTGACATGATCTATATTCTTAATTTAAGAACCTGTTTTAATGATCAATATCTGCATCAAAAGTGTAGTTTTTATGCTTTCACTTTAAATATAGATCAAGTAGCACTTTTCACTTGTGTATCTTCTTCGTTAAGCATTTAATTTATTACACTTTTTATTTAAGGCTTGGGATGAAGAAACTATTAGTTTATAAAATAAAATAACTTTTTGATTGAGTTTGAATTCTGCTGAGAAGGGGCAGCAAATTGGAGCTGAAATTGGACAATATGGGCACTTTGGTGGATTTTAGGTGAATGATAAGGTATGTGTGTTTGTTTAAATAATCACTAGATCAAATTTCCAAAGAATAACTTGCTTCTAAAGGGATAATTATTTGTTCACTTACAGTAAAAACACAGGGGAAGCAAGTTTAAGCACTCAGTGAAAGTTTCAAATGTATACTGGCGTTAGGACAGGGGTCCTCAACCCCTAGCGTGTTAGGAACTGGGCTGCACAGCAGGAGGGGAGCAGCAGGCAAGTGAGTGAAGCTGAGCTTCACCTCCTGTCAGATCAGCTGCAGCATTAGATTCTCATAGGAACATGAACCCTATTGTGAACTGTGCATGCGAGGGTTCTAGGTTGCATGCACCTTATGAGAATCTAATGCCTGATGATCGGTCACTGTCTCCCATTACCCCCAGATGGGACCTAGTTGCAGGAAAACAAGCTCAAGTCTCCCACTGATTCTCCATTATGGTGATTATGTAATAATAATAGAAATAAAGTTTGCAATAAAGGTAATGTGCTTGAATCATCCTGAAACCATCTCCCGCCACCCCTGCTCCCCACTCCCCCACCTGTGAAAAAAATTGTCTTCCATGAAACCAGCCCCTGGTACAAAAAGATTGGGGACCATTGCATTAGGGCATAGATAAGAGCCACCCACAGACTGAGTTAAGGTAGGTGTTTCGCGTTCACCTTGTCCTTAGGAATTTAAGCAAGGTTCCCATGCACCAAACAAATGGTACTTAAAAAAAGAATGGGAAAAAAAGACACTTTTACTCCTGTCTTTCTCAATAAAAACAGCCCAGTTCCTAACACGCTGGGGGTTGAGGACCCCTGTCCTAACGCCAGTATAGATTTGAAACTTTCACTGAGTGCTTAAACTCGCTTCCCCTGTGTTTTTACATAGTTTCCTCAATAAAAATAATAGTTCCTCAATATTTATTACACAATTTCTACATCCTAGACACTGTGCTAAGTGAAGGAGCTCTGGCTTATTTTGGTAATTGCCTGATACCATCCAGCATGACCCCACCTTCCTCCTTACTGCTGGTCTACAATGACCAAGTCCCAGGCTCTGGAAAATGTCTTTTGGACTAATTCAGTTTTCCTTGTTTTGAACATCTGGGGGATGTTTTTTGCACTAGCTGTCTGGGTCTTCCTGCTCTTTTTTTCTAGTTAGCCATCCATCTGATCAGCCCAGGACCCTAGTGTAGCTTGTCTAAATGGTGCTCTAATAATGGCTGTGTCCCAATCGTTTTGGCAGTGGGACTGTATTTTTCTGGGTGTGGTTGTTCTGCTTCTACAGGGCATAATAGAACCTGTGATTCATCAGAACTCTCAGCATAATCAACTAAAAACAGATTTCCTCTAGCACTGTATACTTTTTAAAAATTTTTCTTTATTTTTAGGCGGAGTTTTGCTCTTGTTGCTCAGGCTGGAGTCCAGTGGCAGGATCTCGGCTCACTGTAACCTCTGCCTCACCTGTTCAAGAGATTCTCCTGCCTCAGCGTCCTCAGTAGCTGGGATTATAGGCATGCACTACCACATCCAGCTAATTTTTTTTTTATTTTTAATAGAGATGGGGTTTCATCATGTTGGCCAGGACGGTCTTAAAATCCTGACCACAGATGATCCACGTGCCTCAGCCTCCGAAAGTGCAGGGATTACAGGCATGAGCCACTGTGCCCAGCCACTCTATACTTTTTAAACAAATTAACTTGTTAAATAAATACTTGTTAAGCAAATTTTAAATTAAAAAAATTTAACTTGTTAAATTAAACTTTTTTTCTGAAACAAGCACTTTGCATTTGTTGAACAATACTTTTAGTATCAGGAAACTATGGAAATGTAATGAATTTCCATAGTTTCCATAGAAATAAAGGCTTACTTCTTCAAGGAATTTCCTAGAGGAAGAGAGACGATGCCTACCTTGATGCAATTTGATTTTCAGTGAAGATCTTTGCCTTAGACTGTCCCGAACATAAGTGGACACTAAGCAGGGAAGAATTGTAAGATTTTTTTCCTTAATCCTAGTTTTTTTTTTAACCATTTGTTTGGCAGTGTTCAGAGAAATATGGCCACTCATCATTGCCAAAATGGATACTTTTTTTCTTTTTAGCAGCAAATATTTTTTGAGGAATCTCAGAAACTTTTATGGTTTTTGGTTAGATTTTAAAAAAGATTATAACAATGAATTTTCAAGTATTTACTCTGACAAGTGATAATTAAAAGGAATTCAAAATCTGACTATAATATATCAGTTATTTATATCTGATATGTGTCTGAGATAAGAAGGAAAAGAGGAAAAAAAAAGAAAATATTTTTTACTCTTTATTAAGCCACTCCTAAGTAAGTGACTCCTGTGTGTTGGTGTGCTAGTCTGTTCTTGAACTGTTACAAAAAATACCTGAGACTGGGTAATTTATAAAGTAAAGAGATTTAATTGACTCACAGTTCCATCGGCAGTATAGGAAGCATGACTGGGGAGGCCTTGGGAAATTTTCAATCATGGTGGAAGGTGAAGGGGAAGCAGACGTGTCCTATGTAGCTACAGCAGGATGAGGGCAGGGGAAGGTGCTACACCCTTTTAAACAACTAGATCTTGTTAAACAACCAGATCTTGCGAGCACTTACTCACTATCATGAGAGCAGCACCAAAGGGGAAATCCGTCCCCAAGATCCAATCACCTTCCACCAGGCCCCACCTCCAACACTGGGGATTACAATTCAACATGGGATTTGGGTGAGGACACAGATCCAAACCATATCAGCTGGGAAAATATAATTAAAACTAAAATTTTCTCCAGCCCAAGAAACCTCTCCACAAAGGTAGTTTAAAGAGAAAACAGTTTTATTATTAAATAAGCATAAAACCAGAATGTGATGCACATCACAGACAATCCACTAAGAGACTGCAAAGACAAAAAGAAATCTCATCCCCTTAAGCCAAGTATATACAACTCATTACATATAGGTTTTCAAGATAAACAATAGCTATACTCAAGTAAGAGGACTCAACAGTATGAATTGTCACATTAGTTAATCCTAATTTTACCTGATAACTGGGGTGACCATATGTGTTAGTTAGTTTGCCTTATCCAGAGGAAAAACACATTTCTTCTATTCTTATGACAGGAGGTAGATTTGTAACTTGGAACAAGGCGCCTACTGAAGTTAGGCACTTACATTTCCACAAAAGCTAAAAGATAGATGCTATTTCCCTTGAGGTTTACATTTCAAAGAGAAGCATTTTAAATGTTCCAAGGAAAAGGCGGGGAGAGAAATCTGTTTCCCCATTTTCCACGGGAAGAATTGAGCGGCTTATTTTTAAATTCTATTTGTTCTTATGTGTGTAACCTTGCAGATAAATCATTATTTGGTTTCACAATTGTCTGCTAATAAAATCTACTATGTAAATGTTTATCTCTGAGTATTGAGACCATGTGCAATATTTTTAACTTTAACTTTGATGAATGTAACCAGTCTACAAGCTAAGTTCCCTGGAAATTTGGAATCTCTTCCATAGCACAATCTTTCTCTGCATATTCTAAGGAAATGGAGTTGCTTTGGAAACAAAAGATCTGGCTTATGTGTTTTCTTAGGTGCTATGACCCTTGGTCATAATTCTGTGGCATGCCCAACTTTTGAGATCCTTAGTTAATTTGTGTAGAATTAATAATTCTTCTTTTGATCTTCTTCTCAATTTAGTTACTGTTAATGTAGATATTTTTGCCTCATACAATCCCTTTCTTGCTTTCATCTCCAACAATGGCTCTCAACACTAGCTCGATGTTATACTCACCAACAGACTTTCTATAAAATGACAGTGTCCCTTTGGACTCCACCTGCAGAGATTCTAATTCAGTTGGTTTGTGGTGGGACCCAGGCATCAGTATTTTTTTTTTTTTTTTTTTTTTTTTTTTTTTTTTTTTGAGGCAGAGTCTCACTCTGTCGACCGGGATGGAGTACTGTGGCCGGATCTCAGCTCACTGCAAGCTCCGCCTCCCGGGTTCACGCCATTCTCCTGCCTCAGCCTCCCGAGTAGCTGGGACTACAGGCATCAGTATTTTTGAAGAATTCTATTTTGCAGCTGAAGTTCAGAACCTCTGATCCTGAACGACAGATTGGTCCAATAAGCCACTAACCAACAATAATAATTACTCTGTTTGTAAACTGACCCCATGCTAATCTTTTTGGAATGCTGGGAGCTTTCACTTTACTGGACCTTTCATATAATGGCAGACACCTTATAGAGGAGACCCCATTATCTTCTACGCCGTCATCACCACCACCAATAACTATAAATATAAACTATACATTGGAATCCTTGGTACCTTGCACCTTGCACAGAACCTAATAGGCACTAGATACATCTTTTTTTTTTTTTTTTTTTTTTTTTTTTTTTTTTTTTTTGAGACGGAGTTTTGCTCTTTTTGCCCAGACTGGAGTGCAATGGCATTATCTCAGCTCACCGCAAATTCTGCCTCCCAGGTTCAAGCCATTCTCCTGCCTCAGCCTCCCGAGTAGCTGGGATTACAGGCATGCGCCACCACCCCGGCTAATTTTGTATTTTTAGTAGAGATGGGGTTTCTCCATGTTGGTCAGGCTGGTCTTGAACTCCCGACCTCAGGTGATCCACCTGCCTCAGCCTCCCAAAGTGCTGCGATTACAGGCGTGAGCCACTGCGCCTGGCCGGCACTAGATACATCTTTATTGAATAAATAACAACTGCATAGTTACTGGGCAGTATGTAAGAATCAAAGAGGCAGAGTATGTACTTCTTAAATGTAAAAAAGGTCTCTTCTGACATTGCAATCTTAGCTCTAGGGACATAGGATCACAGTAAAATTCAAGTACCTGATTATTTGCTGTTGAGAATAATTAAGGTGTGATCATGGTAAGCTTTAGGCTTTAGAAAAGGGACAAAAACTCAAAGCCAGAGAAATTTGAATGGTAATTGATTCCTGATTATTTAAATATTTTAGTTATAAGAGATCAATAGAAAGTTTTCTGCTATAACCTATTTATCCATCCACTGAGGAAAAAAAAAAAAAAACTACATCTGGATGCTTTGTAAAGTTATCTCTATGTCTTCCCATCTTGACTTGGGTGGAAGGGTAATAGAAAGAAGAAAATAGATAAAGGAGAAAAATTAGGGAAATACATCTCCTCCTTTAGGAAGGAGGGGAAAAGAAAAATAAGTGTGCGAGGAAAAGAGGAAATTAATTACATGGACTTTTTTCCTCCGGAGAAAGGGATTAGAATAGGGCTTTTCTTTTGTTTTTCTTTAATGCAGTACAATATTGTGTTAGCCTAAAAGACACCTAAACAATATTTTGGAACTTTCTGTCTTGGCATGCACCTCGTGCCATTAGTAAATGTGCTTCCTACCCCCTCCTTCCAGCCCCTAGCAGATATTTAACCTGGATTTCACCTGTGAGTGATCCAGAGAACTCTAGTTTTCCCAAATATTCCACATTTTAAAAAAGAACTCCTGGGCAAGCAAGTCTGAAACACTAGGTGCTACAGTCCAATGTATACTAGCATATTAAAGGCCCAGAGAAGCCTGCAATAAAGAAATCTGGTGCGCATTAACCTAGCATTCTCCTGAAAGCAGGAACCCTAGAGTTACATAACACTAGTAGCCGTGGAGCAAGAGGTCTGTATTAGACATGTTGGGGATACACTGTTAACCCATTCCACCACATTTTCCATCCTATTACCTTGGTTTTATTATTGTGGGCCTCTATTCATTTGTGTCACAGAATACCTAAGAAAGAGAGGAAAGAGGTTGAATTTAGGAAAACAAGTGGGAAAAAGAGGAAGGGGAATAAATAATAATAATAATAGTAGTAATAATGGTAATAAAAGACCAAGAAAGATCTAAAACAACAATGGTGTTAAAGTGGAAGCCCAACCGAGGTATATTACAGCTAATCGAGGACTTTTCACACGTAACATCTGATTAAGGGAGAAGGGAAGAGAAAATGAGGGACCAGGCTGCCTGGGTCACTGCATTTGTGATGACAGGATTCCTACTCTATGCAAAAACAGATGTGATCTAGTCTTCAGACACTCAGCCTGTTGAAAAGAATTGTGATGAAGGTGAGCTGAGCTTAAGATAAGCATTTTTCAAGAAGAGTCAATACAGAGAAAGAAATGTCACATTCTTTATGGTGATTTTAGAAAAATTTCTCTGACTCTTCTCTGGGACATAGTTATGACCCACATTACATTTAAAGAAAAATCTTGTTTGGCTAATGTTATCTCTCAACGACCTCGTTATCTAGTGAAAAAATGATCATAACCAAAACCCAACTAACTATAACCTTGCAATAGCTAGAGAACGTTTCTTCATTATGCCACACTTACAAAACCAAGTATCAACAAAAGAAGCTGACAGGAAGGATTTCCAAGATGTGCAAAAATTCCTGCAGCATGAGTTTGAGTTCCAAAGTGCTTTCATTTTGAGCACCTAATTTGGTATAGACTGGGCAGTTATGATTATCTCATTTTGCAGATGAAGAAGGTTAAATGGTTTGTCCAAGATCACATCACATCACTATGATAGCTTTCTTCCAACTCCAAATTTTATTCTTGTTCCAATACATATGCAGTTTACTTTACTATGCCCTTGACTTCTATGGTAAATTCATACTTAAAATTCAAAGAAGATGATCAGTTAAAAGCTAAAAGCTAATGATTATTGAGAACTTGCCTTGTTCCAGGCCCAGTTTTAACTTCTTTTCACCATCATAGTCAATCCTAACGCTATTCCTAGGGAGAAGGCACTATCATGATTTTCATTTTACTGATGAGGAAGAAAGGCTGGCAGGGGTTGGTGGGTCTGGAACTAAGACTCAAGTCTGTTTGGCATGGGAGCCTATGCTTTGCCACATTGTTGTTTGTCTTCATTATCTATTGCTCTTGTAAAAAATTACCGCAAACTCAGCTTAAAACAATGCAAATGTATTATCTTATAGTTCTGGAGGTCAAAAATCCAACACGAGTATCACTGGGCTGAAATCAAGGTGTAAGGAGGGCTGCATTCCTTCTGCAGGCTCTAGGGAAGAATCCACTTCTTTGCCTTTTCTGGTTTTTTTTAAGGCCAGTCACATTCCTTGGCTCCTGGACCCCTTCCATCTTCAAAGCCTACAAAGTTTACCAGGTTTCATGTCACTATCTCTGTTGGGTCTCTCTGGTGTCCCCTTATGATGACATTTGTAGTTATATCGAGCACACTTGATCCAGGCTAATCTCCCTGTTTTAAGGTCTGCTAATTAGCAATGTTAATTCCATCTGCAACTTTAATTTCCCTTGGCCAGGTAACCGGACATATTCACAGGTTACAGGGATTAGGACATGGACATCTTTGGTGGTTAGGAAGGGTGGGGGCATCGCTCCGCCTACCACACTGTTCTTTCTCTTTTTATAGAAGACAAGATTTAGAATGCAGTACTATATCTACTTAGGGAGAAAGTGTTACCCGAATATTTTAGAAAGGCTTTAAAAAATAGATCTGTAAACAAAAATGACTTGGTTGAAAATGAAACAAGAAAATATGATTTTAATTAAACAACCTGGGTTTGCATTACTGTGCAGTTTACAAAGTGTTTTCACACACATCTGATCCTCGTAGATAACCTTTGCAGTAACTAGGAAAGATCTGACAGTTAACTAACCCCCTCCCGCCCTCCTTTTCTTGCTTTCTTTTTCTTTTTCTTTTTTTTTTTCCCTCCTTTGGTTCACAAATGTTTTTCCTAAAATAAATCATGCTGTGCAGGCCTAGTAAAAATTATAATTTTAACCTAAAATAAATATATTAAAATTTTCCACAGCTTTCTATTACTTTTTGGTTTAGTTTTCAAGGAACTCTGTCTGTGGGAGGAATTCTAAGTATCATTTGCAGATGGCAGTTTCTTGATCTGGTTTAATCACGTCAATGAGAGGAAAATGAGAAGAAGGTATTGTTGGGAGAAGTAAGAATGAAGTTGCTAAAAAGGGGGCACTTATTCATTTGAGAAAACCATATTGAGCACTTACTATAGGCCAGGTACTGTTCTGGAATCTAGGAATATAGTAATGAATAAAACAGTCAAGAGTCCCTGTCTAGGGAGCATAGGCATCAATTTCTAGAAGAAGAGATTGATAATGGACAAATTAACAAGTGTGTGTATATATATAAATATATATACATATTTTCTAGAAGAAGAGATAGATAATGGACAAATTAACAAGTATATATATATATTTAGCAATGATAGGTGCTAAATAATATATTATTTAGCAATGATAGGTGTTGAGAATTCTGGTGGCAGAATTGTTATTTAATATGGGATGGCCAGAAAAGACCTCCCTGGCAAAGTACCATGTGAACAGAGACCTGAAGAAAATAAAAGATACAACCATGTGTTTATGTGGGGAAGAGTGTTTCAGACACAGGGAATAGCCAGCCCAAAGACCCTTAGGTGAGAATGTGTTTACAATAGTGGAAGAAGAGCAAATAAAATGGAGCAGAGGAAGCAAACTGGAGGGAAATAGGAGATGAGTTCAGAGGTGTGATGCAGACCAAACCATAAGCAAACATTTGAGGAATTTGGTTTTTAATCTGAGTGTGATTAAGGATCCACTAAAGGATTTGGGAGCAGAGGCGTGATGTGATCTGACTTTAGTTTTGAAATGATTGCTCTGCCTGTTGAGGATGAGGAAGGAAACAAGGGATGGGGAAGAGAGACTAGTTAAGAGGCTATTAAAATATCCTACCTGATGGTAGCAGCCGAGGTGGAGAAGGGGTCAGATTGTGAGTACATTTTGAAGGTCTACCTGTGAAGATGACTGATGAAGGGGAAATCAGGTATGAGAGAAAAGGAAGACCCATATATAATATCAAGATTTTTAACCAGAGCAGCTGAAAGACTGGAGTTGATATTTACATAGATGAGTAAGATTGGGGACAGAGTAAGTTCAAAGAAGCAAATGAGGATGATATCTTTGGACATATTAGGATTGAGTGGCCTATTGGGCACTTGAGTATCAATATAAAAAAGAGAGTTGGATATGCAAGTTTGGACTTCAAAACTGGAAATACAAGTTGGGAGTCATCAAAAGATTGGTTCTTGGTATGCATTGGTATTTAGACATTGGAGAACAGAGGAAAACATCAGCTGAGGAGGGACCAGTGGAGACAGGAAGTCAAGCGAAGAAAGTACTTCTAGAAACAGAGAATGAAAATGCAACTGGTAGGGGGAAAAACATAGGGCTGAAAATGAACCATTGGATTTTTAATATAGAGATTTTGATAACTTTGACAAGAGTTTTTGCAGCACGTGGCATGGTGAAGATGAAACTGATTGGGGTAAGTTCAAGAGTGATGTGGCGGAGGAAGTAAAGACAGCAAGTATAGACATCTTTTAGGAATGATTTCTATCAAGGAGGCAACACAATGGTATGGTAATGGACAACATCATATTTCAAGGGAAATCTTTTCTAAAAATGGGAGGCTGATAGGAAAGAATGAATAGAGAGGAGAAACTGATGATGCAGGTGGAGGACAGTTGAGCAGGTGAGAGTGCATGGAGGGGCAGCCCAGGGAAGCACTGACCATCCCTAGGACCATGGAAAGTGAACAGAGGGAAGGCATAGGATGCCAGCACAGAGGCAGATAGATTGGTGGATATGGTAGGGGCATGTGATACTTCTGAGAACTTCTAATAACTCAGTGAAATAAAATTTAAGGTAATCGGCTGACAATGAAAAGAGGAAATGGGATGTGGAATGTTTAAGTAAAGAAAAGCTATCATGTAAGAGAGTAGGAAAGTGAGTACACTAGGAAAAAAGTGATTTCTGCTAGCATTGCTGGTTAGATTTCAGCATGAGTCTGTTTTTCTTTAGCTTTCCCTGGTAAAGGAGGTTAAAAATCAATTGTAATAACTGGTGCTATAACATTTTAAAATTTTCAAAAATCCCTCTCTCTCAATCCTGATAAAATATTATGAGGGAAGTCTTTAATGTGGACCAATTTCTAGGGGTATTTGCATTTTCCACAGTAGGAGAATGCCTTACCTAATACCTGGTGACTTAATAACGGAATTTCAGACATTGGAAATAAGGTGTTTGGGGAAATAGTTTTGGTGAATGGGTCCAATTCCTGTTCCTCAAATACCAGCAGATCGTTATCAAATGGTACACAAATTTAGAGCTTAACAGAAAAGCAGTTATAATTTCTGATATTTTTGATAGAAGCTATTCGTTAATGGCAGCGTGAGCATGCCACTCAACTGCTCTAGAAACAAAATAATAGGAACAAGGAAAGGTTTAAGGGGGTAGGATGATGGTAAATCTTTGTTATTGTTTCGTAGTTGCCTTTTAAAGCTGTGATTCTTTCCCAGGGTTTCTCACCAAAGAAAATGATAAACATCTCAATGATTCCCAATATTTTCTCTTTGTAGTCCTTTGGCTCATTATTAGGATGCCAAACTTCTAACACCTTTGTAAAATGAGAATATAGTGGTATCCTCATAGCACAAGACACTAATTCTGGTCACTGCTTCCATTTAATAAAGACAAGGAGATGTCTTTCTCTCTCTTAAATGGCAGAGCTAACCTTATAATCTGTCATAGCTTTGCTAAAGCAAGAGAAATCTGAAAAAATCTTCTGACACATTTTTTAAGACTTCTGGAAAAATAGTATATAAAGAACCAAGAGAGGCTGACATAAAATGAAGACAGCTTACTGTTCTGTCTTTTTCCTTAATTGGATATGCTGTTTTATAAGAAGCTCTATTTTATTTTCATGTACTGCAAGGAAGAGCAGCATAGTTTGATTAAACTAGAAAGATCTTCATTGGTGCTTTAACATAGTTATTCTATGTTAGAGCTCATGATGTGGACATAGAAGTCCAGAGAGGTTGAGGGGCATGATAGTGTTTTCTGATGCAGGCTACAGTGGGAGTCTTGGATCCTGACTGGATTGTTCCCAAACAGAAACCTAAAGGCAAATAGCATAAAATATAATGCAATACAAAGCGACATTCATTGTTTTTAATATTTATAATTTATTGGTTTTTCATCACTGAGCCATTATCTCATTTCTTATATATTTATCCATCTACCCTATTAAACAAGCATTTATTAAATATCTACATGGTGCTTAGACTTCATGCTAGATGCTGAGGATACAGAGGTTAGTCAGCGATAGTCTTTACTCTCATGTAGCACACAATCTAATCTTCCAAAGTAGCCAACAGTACTGGGGTGAATCATGTCCCTGCCAAAGTTCACAACAACTCAGAATCTCAAAGTGTGACCTTATTTGCAAATCAAGTTTTGCAGATATAATCAAGTTAATGTAAGGTCAAACTGCATTAGGGTGGGTCCTAATCCAATGGCTGGTGTCCTCAAAAGAAGAGGAAAATTTGGACACAGATACATACAGAAGGAAGGTGGTTATGTGACGTCCAAGCAGAGATTGGAGTTAAGCTCCACAGACCTCTTGCCAAGGATTGCTGACAACGACCACTAGCTAGGCAGAGGCAAAGAAGGATGATCCTCTAGAGTCTTAAGAGAGAGAGAGTGGCACTTCCCACACCTTGATTTCAGGTTTTCAGCCTCCAGAACTGCAAGACAGTAATTTCTGTTGTTTTAAACTACTTAGTTTGTGGTCATTTGCTATGGCAGCCTTAGCAAACTAATATAGATACTTATATTTTGATACATTTACACTGATCTCCAAACATCTTCTTCCTTCCTTTCTTCTTTTGTGAAATCATTCCATTTAAATAGAAAAACTTGCAAACAAGTGCTTTGTTACAAGTTGATTTGAGATGCTCTACGGAGACCCATCCTCTTTTTTCCACTCATCTTCATCAGTACTTTTGTCTTCATTCAGAGTGGATGCTTTTTTTTTCTTTCTTTCTTTCTTTTTTTTTTAAAGTACATCTATTTGACAGTTTGCTTTCATAGTGAAAGTATTTTTGTGGTGGAAATAAAGGCTGTTAGTAGAAGACTTACTAGAAGCTAAAGGCTTTTTTTTATTTTTCCAAACAGCATGTGAATGGTTTCAAATTCTTTCCCGAATTTCAAATAACTTTTTGTGAGAAGCAAAGATGGAAGGAAAACGATATCATGGCTTCTTAAAATTAAATGAAATTTCTACTTGGCCACATCTTAATAAACAGAAGCCAGCTAAGCCATATTTCTTTTATCTGCACAAAATGAATGGCATTTCAATCAATAGATCCAACAGCAAAGAGCAAGCCGTGGTACTTACAGCTGCCAATGTCAAATATAGTAAGTACTCAAGAATACATTGGCAGGGACAAGTTTTGTGCAAATGTTGTTTCGTGAAAAGCAAATTCTCATAGTAATTGTTGGTGACCATGGAGATCATGTTCTAAATTAACATTGTACGATTATTGAATTGGAGGTAGGAAATGTACTTATTCCAAAAGCTCACTACCTAGCAACCACTGAGGCAGAGTCACCTAATCAGAAATAATCTTTCTCATAGAACTATGGAGGTCAAATTGTATGTACAATGTGTGTGTGTGTGTGTGTGTGTGTGTGTGTGTGTGTGTGTGCATGTTCAAAAATGGCCATGAATATTCTGTTACATGCAGGTATATTACTTTTCAAACCTGTTCAAAACTAGATTGTTTTATAAAAATAAGAAAAAGCATTAAAAGATCTATTAGGTGCTTGGGAAATGGTAAAAGTATAAATTACTTGCATAGGTTGAATAATTTTTATGTTTTCTTCAGGGACAAACCATTCAACTTGTCTTTCCTACTTCCTCTCTTCTATTGTACACACACTCTCTTTTTTATCTCTCTCTTCTCTGAAGGCTAACCAGGTATAACATCTCAGAACTTAAATATACAGAACTATATGGCCAACACAACCTCGTTTCATGTGGTATTTCTTTTAGAATACTTCTTTCTGTGATAGTTTCCTGAGATAATGATACTCAAAATTAATCAGAAAATCTTAACTTGATGTAAAACAAAATGTAACTGGTTTTCCCTGAGGTGAATGATTTCATGAGGTACAGCCATTGTGAGGTGCCAAGTCTAAGTTTACTTGTTTAATTCACGGAATTAAATATTAACCACAAGAAAATAATGTTCTTCAATGATGATAAATGTTTGCGCATCTACTTTAAGATTCTTCTAATTTTTCTCTCAGATTTTAATGTAGTGGAAAAAATTTGATGTCACTGTATAAAAGTGGAGATGTTTTTGTTTTGGAGATCGCAGGGACATATTAACTTAAAAAATATGTTATAATAGACTACCACATGTAAGCCCTGGTCATTTGTTAACCAAATATTTTTTTGAATATTTGATAAAACATAAGAATAAACTGAGCTTCCACAGTATAACTATGAGGGTAAAATACTAAAAGATCTTGACCTCCTTTACATAGTACACTCATAGAATTCTTAATGATATCTGGTTAGTTTTGACCATATCTCAGAAAAGAAAATGGCTACTCACTAGAAAATAATTTAATTCTACCCTAATGCTTTGCAGAGGAATAGTTATGTGAACCACATGTGTAACTATATCCCGAACCCCTAGGAATTGATCATAAATTTCTCAAAAGTTTATTTTTTAATCTGTTTAGATAACCTTAGCACACCTTTCATCATGTTTAATGTTAAAATCTCTTAGTTGAGTGCCTACATGAGTGGTGAAATGCTTGGAGAATTTGGGCTGACAATTTTAGCTATTAGTTATTAAGTTGGTTAAGTTTGTAACCACTGAAGTAACCACCGAATTAATTCTTTTTTTTTTTTTTTTTTTTTTGAGACGGAGTCTCCCTCTGTCCACCAGGCTGGAATGCAGTGGCGCGATCTTGGCTCACTGCAGGCTCCGCCCGGGTTCATGCCATTCTCCTGCCTCACCCTCCTGAGTTGCTGGGACAGCAGACGCCCACCACCACGTCCGGCTAATTTTTTGTAGTTTTCAGTAGAGACGGGTTTCACCGTGTTAGCCAGGATGGTCTTGATCTCCTGACGTCATGATCCGCCCGCCTCCGCCTCCGCCTCCCAAAGTGCTGGGATTACAGGCGAGAGCCACCGTGTCCGGTCTGAATTCTTTACTCAATTTCTATCTTCTGTTTTAGGCACACTACAATTCAAGATGTTCTATTTAGTTTAAATAATATACCTCTATGAATACATAACTGGAAACACAAGAATATATATAACTTGAGGTTAAGATCCTTAGCTGACACTAGTAATGTGTTCCATAACTCATCCATTAACAAATATTTATTTGTTATTGGCAAATATAGAGGACCAGGCATTGAGAATTTAGTAGTTAAAAAAAAATTCATGCCTTTGTGTAGTGCACATTTCATGATGACTTTAATTGCATTATAAACTAAATATTTAATGAAAGGTGTATATAAGTTTGAGCAATGTAACTAGACTTTTTATTGAAGTGAAATTTATATATAGCGTAATGTACAGATAGGAAGTGAACATTCCAGTGCGTTTTGATAAATATATACACCTGTGTTAAGCACAGCTGTTGTCAAACTACGGGACATTTCCAGAATTTTTCCTTGTACACTTTACCACTGAGTTTATACCTCACAGGAGAGATTACCGTTCTAATTTCTATCTCCACAGATTGCTTTGGCTTGTTCTTACACTTCATATAAATGAAATTATAGAGTACGCATTCTTTCATGTCTTGCTTCTTTCACTCAGCATGAGGTTTTTGAGATTCATTCATGTTATATCAGTAGTTCATTCCTTTTTATTGCTGAGCGTTATTTCATTGTATGAATATACCACAATTTGTTTATCCATTCAAATGTTGATGGACATTCGGGTTGTTTCCAGTTTTTGGTTCTTATGAATAAAGCTGCTATAAACAATCTGGTATAATTTTTTTTCCATACAAGTCTGTTGTCAGATATATGCACTGTGAATCTTTTCTCCCAGACTGTAGCTTGCATTTTCATTTCTTAACCATGTCTTTTGATGATGAGCAGAAGTTTCTCATTTTGATGAAGTCAATTGTCAATTTTTTCTTTTATGATCAGTGCTTTTTGTCTCATCTTTATGAAAGCTTTGCCTCCTTGAACCACAAAGGCATTCTGTTTTCCTCTAGATTTAGAGTTTCAGCTTTTGCTTTTAGGTCTATAAGCCAGTTCGAGTTAATATTTCTGTGAAGTGGAAGTTAAACTTAATTTCTTCCCCATCTAATTACTGCATCATTTTTGGAAGCAATTATTCTTTTCTCGTGGAATTGCTGTGGGACATTTGTAAAAAATCCACATACTTGATCATATGTTTCCAGACTCTCTATTCTGTTTCACTGATCTTTTAAAAAATTTTATGCAATACCATACTTTTCATAGTAAACATTGAAATCAGGCAGTGTGAGTTGAAATTTTTTCTGCTTTTTTTTTCAATAATGTTTTGGCTATTATAGGATATTTTCACATAGATTTAAGAAACAGCTTTGTGGTATCTACTTTAAAAAGCTCACTGGAAGTTTTATTGAAATCGTGTTGATCAAATTGAGGAGAATTGACATTATAATAATATTTAGTCTTCCAACCCATAAACATGGTATATCTCTTGGTTTATGTAGGTCTTCTTTTATTTCTGTCAGAAATGATGTATACTTTTAGATATCTTTTGGTAAATTTATTCCTATTTTCTATTTCTTGGTGCTATTTTAAATGGAATGAATCAGTTTAAATTTCACTTGTCAAGTATTTGCTGTTGATACATGAAAATTTAATTAACTTTGCATATTAACCTTGTATCCTTTGAACTTGGTAAATGTACTTACTAGCTTTGTTTTATAAATCTCTTAGGATTTTCTATGTAAAGATGATATTGTTTGCAAATAAAGACCGTTATAACTAAATTTTCAAAATCTTATTAGGAACTAAAATGTTATTGAGGTACAAAAAATTAGTGATGTAAGTATAAAAATGAGCCACTAAGCCTTCACCATTTCAAGGTTATGTGATGAATCTAAGACAGTTTATTTATATCCTTATTTACCAACATAAATTGAGTGCTATCCATTAAAAACACAATGTATGGCCAGGTGTGATGGCTCACATCTGTACTTCCAGCAGTTTGGGAGGCCCAGGTGGGAGGATTGCTTGAGGCCAGGAGTTTGAGATCAGCCTGGGCAACATAGTAAGACCCCATCTATACAAAAAATTAAAAAATTAGCTAGCCATGACAACATACACCTGTAGTCCCTGCAACTTGGAGACTGAGGCAGGAGAATAGTTTGAGCCCAGGAGTTCAAGGTTACTATGAGCTATGATTATAGCACTGCACTCCAGCCTGGGTGACAGTGAGGCCCTGTCTCTAAAAACAGAAGAAAAAATACAATATGAACCATATATGGAATTAAAAATTTTCTAGTAGCCACATTTTAAAAAGTAAACAGAAATGAATATCATTTTTACCTTGGTATTGTATTTAACTCAAGATATCCACAATTATCATTTCAACATACAACCAGATGCAAATTGTTAACGAAATATTTTATGATCTCAGTTTTGGTACTCAGTCTTTGAAATTCCGCATGGCTTTCATATTGTACAATATAGATCTAGACGATAAAAAAATATAGAAACAAAGAACTTGTAGTTAAATGACTCTATATTTTGTCTTTCTACAAATGCACAGAACCTGATAAAATAACTTTAAAATTTTACTTTCTTAAGGCACATGTTGTGACATTGTGGACACGTTTCGTTGTTAAGTACTATTTTAGGAAGACAATTACGGTAATTAACAGCCCAAACTCTAAAGCTAGACTAATTGTTTTTCTATGTTTCCTCCATTACTTACTATTTGAGCTTGGACCAGTTACTTATTCCCTCTTTGCATTCATTTCGAAAATGTTACTTCATCTCTAAAATGGGGACAATAATATTACCTATCACATAGAACTTCTGAGAGTTAAATAAGCTAAAACTTAGAGAAGTTAAAAGAGATCAAACAGTGCCAGTTTGCACTGGCACATAGTAAGCAGTCAAGAAATATTAGCTATATTGAGTATTCACAGTGTGTGTGTGTGTGTGTGTGTGTGTGTGTGTGTGTGTGTGTAACACCTTGTGTATGACCTGGGTGAAAAATGAATCCAGTGGAAAGCTGTGTTCACTTATGTCCCTTTTGGTTGGTCTTATGGTTAAACTGAGCTGCATATATCAGACTGATGTATTAAAGTGGAGTAATTAGGAACATGACACTTATGAAGAATGTGTCTGTGGAACCGACCAAAGAAGCAGCTGCCTAGTCTGGTCAGCCAGGAGAGGTTCCATCTAGGGATCTCAGAATCACTCCGAATGGACTTTTCAGGCATTTTCTATGGATACATTTGCTCTAATTTCTATTTCTGGTCCCTAGCTGCTAGTAACCTCTGCTGCCTCTATTGACATCTGGCAGCTCTCTGGTTCAGTAACTTAAGTCAAATTACCTTTTTCTCTTTGTTGTAATAACTATTCCCTCACAGCCTCCTCTCTTGAAGCCAGAGACAGGACAGAATTTAAAAAAAGAAGCCCCTCTGAGGCAAAGTCTTAGATTTTTGAAAGAATCTATTTTGGACTCACTTTAAAATCCATTCATTTTGATAAATATAATCTAGCATGTGTCTGGAGCCAGACCAGTAAATTTGTGAAGATTCTCAGCTTCATCTCAGTACTCTCAGAGAGACAATAATTCTGTACTTCGGCAGCATAATGAGATTTATTTGCACAACTTCCATGAGTGTATCTATAGAATGTTCTTGTGGGGGAGAAGGGTTATTCAAGTGCTATCATCTGACTTTCCTGCTTTCAGTAAATGTTTGCTATTTGAGATATTTTTCTATGTATGTGTCTCTTAGAGTTTCTTTGCTTTGTGATGTGTTCTCCTCTTGGGAGGCTGGCAGTGTAAGTGGTTGACAAAAAAAAAGCTAATAAATCTGAGGTTAATAGGGCTCTAGACAGCAAAGTACATAGAATAAGGAGTCTCAATAGCTGCCGAGTATTGGTGAAGAAGGAGCTGTCAACAGAAAGCCTGATTATTGTGAAGGGCAGGACAAAGCTCAGAAAAATTCCAGATCAGTTTTCAATGTGCTGAAGTAGTGCCTCACATCAGCATATATTTCTCCCATGGGATGTAAAGTTGGAGCAAAAGGAGTCAAACAAAGATAAACTCTCTGTGTGATTTCAGAAATCTTAGCTTGGATTTTAAGGTAGTATATGTATGTGGGATACCTTGAGAGGGCAAAATATACAGGAATGAAGAGTGTTCAGACTCAGGTGCACAATACACCTTAAACGTTGTGTAAAGAACTAGTGTATTAGGGTTCTCTTAGAGGGACAGAACTAATAGGATAGTATATACATATAAAAGGTAGTTTATTAAGTATCGACTTAATGATCACAAGGTCCCACAATAGGCTGCCTACAAGCTGAGGAGCAAGGAGAGCCAGTCCAAGTCCCCAAACTGAAGAACTTGGAGTCTGATGTTTGAGGGCAGGAAGCATCCAGCATGGGAGAAAGATGTAGACTGGGGGGCTAGGTCCCTCTCTCCTTTTCACGTTTTTCTGCGTGCTTTATATTCACTGGAAACTGGTTAGATTGTGCCACTAGATTAAGGGTGGATCTGCCTTCCATAGCCCAATGACCCAAATGTTAATCTCTTTTGGCAACAGCCATACAAACATACCCAGGATTAATACTTTGTATCCCTCAGTCCAATCAAGTTGACACTCAGCATTAACCAAGGCAACTAGCATGGTGAAACCTGCATTTTGTAAGAGTTTGCCATCTGTGTTGCTTTTGAGGCTTCATAATTTAGTTTCTCTCTGTACCTGCAGGGAAATTAGGTACATTTAAATATTGACTGTTAGTGGTTGCACAGGCCGGGTGAACAGGCCCATTCAGCTGGATCTTCTGGCAGGAACTTGGCTGAATGTGCAGACAGTGACTGCTGACATCTGACTGTCATGGTGGCCACCTCAATATTGCTTCAGTCACTTCCTCAGGCAGCGTGAGGGAAATGTGTTACTGTGGCGGTAGATGTGACTTGCTAGTGGGAAGAGGGTTTCTTTTCTTTAAAATCTGAGCATAGAATCTGTGATAGGGATAAAGAAAAGATCTCACAGCTTCTAATATGGACTATGTAAGAACAGTAAGTGGTTGAAACATTGTATATCTGAGGAGTGGAATCAGGGGCATACTTCCTGAAGAAGCTAGCTGTCTCCGACTTATAACACAGGTGTTGGTTTCCCTTAAACTCAAGAAAACTACCTCTTCAAACATATACATTTCTCATATTGAAGAAAGAAAAGCATCCCATTTAAAGATTACATGTCAAGAATTGGAGTAAACCAAGGCTTCCATATAAATTGTAAGTCTCTCAACATTTATTGAGTAGGCAATTCATGCCAAGTTTATTTCTAGATACAAGGTGGAAGCACGGAAGGGTTCTAAACAAGCAGGGGCCAAATCCTGCAGCGATCTCCTCCAGCAACAACTCCTGGTCTACTGGGTGTCCAGCTTTGTACAAGGCTCTGGATGGGGAAGAACAGATGGGTAGACTTTACGGAATCCGTGGGGGTGACTGACCAGTCCATATACACCTCTCTGGAGACTGCCATCTCGCTCTGAGAGAGAGAGGGAAGAAAGGGAAGTATCATTGAGAGGATAAGTGAGCACCCTTAGCCCCCGATAGCACTTCACCTTCTGCATCCTGGCAGCACTGCTTGCCATTGGAGTCATTGGATTACAATTCTTTTCTAAGAATCAACTTTCCCTTTTGGCTTATACTAGTTTGAATGTTATCTTTATTTATTTCTTTTTTTTTTTTTTGAGACGGAGTCTTGCTCTGTTGCCTAAGCTGGAATGTAATGACATGATCTCTGCCTTCCAGGTTCAAGCAATTCTTGTGCCTCAGCCTCCGAAGTAGCTGGGATTACAGGGGTGTGCCACCATACCCAGCTAATTTTTGTATTTTTAGTGGAGACGAGGTTTCACCATGTTGGCCAGGCTGGTCTCACGCTCCTGACCTCCGCCTCAGCCTCCCAAAGTGCTGGGATTACAAGCATGAGCCACTGCGCCCAGCCTGGATATCTGTTATCTTTTGATGGAAGTCAGACATTTATTATTAAACAAAGGAAAAATGAGTAAGTATAAAATTGAAATAGAAATAATCTTTTCTACTCTAATTTCCGTCTTCTTGCTATACATGCGCGCACACGTGTGTGTGTTTCTTTCTTTTTCTGAGCTGCTCAGGGTACCCCTTCTCTTTTCTTTACCCTTTTTCTCTTTTTAATTTTCCTTGATTTCCAGGCCCTCATAAGATGCCCATGTAAATGAGTCCTTATTTTTGTCTTTCATTTCTTTTTTTTTTAAATATACTTTAAGTTCTAGGGTACACGTGCACAACATGCAGGTTTGATACATAGGTATACATGTGCCATGTTGGTTTGCTGCACCCATCAACTCATCATTTACATTAGGTATTTCTCCTAACACTATTCCTCCCCCAGCCCCCCACCCCCCAACAGGCCCTGGTGTGTCATTTCTATCTTTTATGGACATTTTGATGTGGTAAAATTGGACTATTCAGTGATATGACAGAAATCTATTTTACATGTTAGTGTATTTGTTATTACTTAACAAATTTAGCATTTATGTAAACCACAGCCTTTGTCTATCTCAATCTCTGCATGTCCAAGTCCTACCTATTTGAGTCAGCTTAAATGCTGCATCTTCAACATGTCTTTCTTATTCCTCTTGCTTACTTCATCCTTCTCCTCCTCCTCCCTTTTAAAACTATCTACCATGGCAAGTCATGTCTCTCCTTGAATTTTCCACACTAATCTAAGTGTTTTACATGTGATAACTCATTTAATACTAATCATACCCTATCATGTACATAACCTTGTCATCACCACTATTTGACAGATGAGGAAATTAAACAGCAACAGTCATATAACTTTCCAAAGTTCATGCTATTAGTAAATAACAGATCCAGGGTTCACACCTAGATGTTCTGATTCAAGGGTCCAGGTTTTTAACCTTATTCTATAATGCCTAACTATCTCCAGGGCCTTATGCCTAGTAGTGCTGATGAGCACTGCCTTTCCTGCTACACACTAATCGTCTTGAGTGTAGAGCAGCTGTCTGATTTTCTTTGTCTCCCACACATTGCCTAGCAGGGTGCCTTGTACTTTCCAGAAACTCAATAAATATTGGGCGGAGGATTGATTCTCTTATTTGTTACCATATCTCTTTCTGTGGTTTGGTTGCCCCTAAATTTAACCAAACAACATATTAGTTGTTGGTCAATATGTTGATTTATCCAAAGCCTTATTAAGAATAGAGTAAACCATCTCCTTTGCATCTTTCATGCCACCTCTCACCTCCCCCGGCTGAAGAAGAAAATGGAATTGGTTTGACATGACAAATTTTGTCAGCTGCTTCTAAACAAGTTAATAACCTCCAGGATTTTACAAATTGATCTTTTTCTTAATGAATTGCCCCAGAAACTTTCAGTTTTGAGAGTTGGACTAACTGCTCCGTAATTCATGAGCTAGTACTGATGCTCCTCTTGTAGTGTAGGATGAACTGATTAATTTTTTGGACATTTTAGAAAATCTGATATGGATGACTAAGTCCCTGGCCTGTTTTAAATCTTATTTCTTAAGTCCTCTGGTAAGAATTATATTATGTCTCTGACAATAGTAGCCTTTGTAATGAGAACTGAAACAAAACAGGCATTAAATATGTCTGTGTTAGCCAAGGGCTTCATGTGACTTTTTTTAAAAGGATCAAATTATATTCTGAAGACTCAGACCTAATGGAGAGAGGTATTTTATATTTAATAATCATGTATTGATAATAAATAATGATTTATTTGCCCTATGACAAAAGAATTAGCTATGGCATACCTTTCCTGCTCTCAGAATCACTGTACAGAATCACTGTTTTTTTTCCCCTCTTCATTGCCCATTTTTGAAATTCAACCCCAACTCTTGATATTTAAGCAAGTTCATGTTCATTTGTGAGCTGTTTGCACAGCAAAATTTAAACAAATCTTTAATGCACATTTGTCAAGAAAATGGCATTAAAAGTAATTGTGGAGCCTGAACTCTCTCTATGGATTATGATTAAAGTAGAATCGTGTTCTATTTAAGAGGTCCTGAGACTGATTATGGGACTTGGGATACTGTAGAGATGATAGTGGTGGTGGCTGCAAGCAATACTCAGAGCCTCACACCAAGTGAATGGTCAAAATGTTAATGGATGGTAATTCTGACCGTTATGATTCACTAATATGAATGGCTTTTGGGAAAAGTAGCTGTCTTGGATATTTGGATCATGTATTTGTTTGGGCTGCTATAATAAACTACCACAGATTGGGTGGTAATAAACAACAGAAATTTATTTCTCACAGTTCCGGAGGCTGGGAAGTTCAAGATCAAGGCACTGGCAGATTTGCTGTCTGGTGAGGACCCATTCCTGATTCATAGACAGCTGTCTTCTTGCTGTCACCTTAGGTGGTAAAAGGAAGGAGAGAACACTCTAGGGCAACTTTTATAAGGGCACTCATTCCATTCATAAAGGTTCTGCCCTCATACCCTAATCCACGTCTATAATCGCCACCTCCAAACACCATCACATTCAGGTTAGGCTTCAACAACTGAATGTAGGGGGAACATAAGTATTCAATCTATAGCAGCTTGGAATACTGGTGTGTTTTTGTTTCATTGGTTTTAAATTTTTTCATAGATTTTGAAAAGTTATTTCACTAGTAAAAAAAAAAAGTCCATGGAAGCAAAAATTTCCTCTAGTCATGAAAAACTGTAATTTTTTACACAAGTCTCAGATCTCATATTTATAAAAGGAGAATCTTGCCATGCAAGGTGTCTTTGAATAGCCTGCTGGGTGGATTTGAGAACTGCAGTATATTATAGGGTGAGGAAAAGAGTAAAACACACAAAGAGAAAAATAGACACAGAGTCTATCTTTAAGGACTTATATCCTAGTTGGTTTTTAAATGTTGAAAAGTAATGAACATATATAGCAGAAACACAAATGCGTCTACAAAGAATTACAACTCTAGAAAAGTATCACGATATCATAATGTTTGGCTTGAAGTGGAAGGAATTTTGTAAGTAGAAACTATGATCATTTTGCTATCAAGGGATGGCAGGGGGATGACAAATCAAGGCCACAGCTACTACAGATATGATAAAGTAAGAGTCCATCTTTTGAGTCTTGTCCAAAGACCTGAGTTCAAGACCAGGTTCTTCCACATATTGGTTCTGGGATTGTGGGAGGTTTGTTTAAGCTCTGGGCCTGTTTTTTCATATGTAAGATGAGGAAGTCCAATTATTTGTCCCCCGAGGTGCCTCCTAGTTTTAATATTCTTTAACTCTACAAACTGATGGGACTGCCTGAAGGCCCACAGTTTCAGTGGTTTGATGAATCTGACCAAGTGGTTGGCTTACCAGATTCGGTTGGTTGGTTCTGGTGACCATGGTGCTAAGCAGCAATGTAGGTGAGGCAGGGAAAGAAAGGACTTCCTCTATATTTCTTTTTCATTGGAGCTGATCTCCATCTCTACCTCAGTCTTTGCAAACCAGTTATGAATGTAGAGTTTCTGAAGCAAGGCTATAGGTATTCATAGGACTGCATCCACCTTAGGTAAAAGAGAAGGAAACAAGGCTAGAGTATTCCAGTACCTTTTTGCCATAGAGTCAATGTAGTGTGGTAGGTAAAGCATTGACTAGCTCAGTGAGTTAGATAAATTGCTTACCCTCTTTGAGCCACATTTTCCTCATTGGTAAAAGTTGCCTAATAATAGCATCTATCTCACAGAGTAGGCTTAAGGATTTAAGAAAATAATCTGAAAAATGGTATTTATTGAGTGGTACTAAAACCAGGCACTTTATATGAGCTTTGAACTCTTACTTAATCTTACTTATTTCTCCAAAAAAGCAATGAGAATGTTGAGTAGAGACTGAGGTATGCTAAAATAATTAGTTGAAAGACCATTAGACTGGGGCAGCTGTAGTGCCCTGTGTTAAGTAAGCAACGTGAAACCCAAATCAGTGTAAGCTTTCATATTCTAGGTCAATTAGAACCACCAATTACCCCTAACTAGTGACTTTCCACTATTTTAGGCTTAACCAATCAAAAGGTGCCAACTAACCTCTGACTAGGGACTTTCCACTGGAATGATCCCAATAAGGCAACTGCTCCACTTCAACCAATCAAATATTTTCTTTGCCTTGCTTTAGTTTATAAGAGCCTTCCCCTCATGCTGCTTCTTCAGTAGAGCTCAAAATGGCCCACAGTCTGGAGCTGCCTGATTCATGAATTGCTGTCTGCTCAAATAAACTCTCTAAAATTTTAATGTGTCTTAGTTTATCTTTTAACAGGTGGTAGAGAGGGAGGAAAGAGAAGCACTAGAAACAATGTTTTTACAGTGTTGTAGCTTCTCCTAGATCTGGCCTCTGTCCCACATATTTGCCTCAGTTTTCTCATAATTCATAGAAAAATTGCTGTCAAATGTGTGACCCCCCCCTTTAAATTTCCAGAGGAAAATAAAAAAGCAAGAGAAAGTTAGTGGACATGGATTAGTGGCTAAATATGAATGTGATTCTATCATTTTATGTTCCAATATATGCTTTTTTAACATTCTCTAATTCTTCTCCACATTTCAACTTGATAAAAATCATTTGCTGTCCTTATGTTCAGTTAGTGGATTTCTTCTGGGAGAAAAAGAGCTTTTAAAAAACCTACTGTAATGACCACAGCACAAGTGAATCCTCTCTGTAAATTCACTTGTATTTTTTCTTTGAATATTGTAATGAAATGTAGGAATAAATTTAACATCCCTGAGAGAAGCAATGGTCTCCTATTCTATTACTTTCAGGCCCACTCTTATATTGTTAATTTGTTTTTGGTCTCCATAGAGGGCAGCCTAAGACAAATTGCATTTAAAGTGAAACAGGAGTGATTTGGAAGACATAGGGTAGAACTGGCTCAGATGAAGATTTTGAAACACTGTGGTGTATTATCTAGAATGACTGAGATTCCTTCCCTTGAGAACTTTGTAAGTAGACTGGTTTCCTCCTTGTTTATATTATTTCAGGGCAGTGATAGCTGAAAGAGTGTGTGTGTGTGTGTGTGTGTGTGTGTGTGTGTGTGTGTGTGTGTGT
>NC_045434.1:124634094-124695151 GCF_002776525.5 Piliocolobus tephrosceles | reverse complement strand
TGTGTGTGTGTGTGTGTGTGTGTGTGTGTGTGTGTGTGTGTGTGTGTTGGGGGTGGGTGGGTATTCAAAAGCCCTTCCAGTCCAATTCTTCACAGTTTAATACCAAAGGGGAAGGGAACTTCACAAAGAGCCTTTATCATTAGAGCCAACTTAATGACAAAGAGCAATTAAGCATTTCTATGGTGGGTAGTATTCTGTGTCTGTTAGCTATTATTAAAACTTATTGAGTTTTTGAAGGGATTTATCTCTTGTTGCCTCTCTTTGCCTTTGGCTCAATAGGGCAATGAAATCGGAATTGCATGCCTGCAACAACATGGGGGCGTTGCCACAGGATGAAAGATGTTACCAATTTAGCCTGACGACCACTTCAAAGTCAAGAGGAGGAACAGATGGGTTGGCACTGGAAAATTCTCCTACTTGCTTAAATAAAAATAACTCATAAAATACTAAAGATGGAAAATTGATTTAAAAAATTAAGCAAATACAATTCAATTTTTTGTTTCTATTGGATTTTTTTTGGAAAATAAAGTTGTGTCTGATCTAGGATCAATCAAAAAATAGTTGTTGAGGGCCTAATATCTACGTTATGAACTATGTAATATAAAATTAATAAGTGTTAAAGATGTGGACGCTTCTGAAGACAGTATGTATGATTACTTGGACAAGCTACACTCACATGTGTGTATGTGTATATATGTGTGTGTGTGTATACATGTAAAAATATGTGTATATCTATCTATCTATACAATTATATTACCAGCAGATTTTATATTGGAATTATATGTATATCGCATGCAGATAAAACTAAATGCTAAATTGTGAGGTACTATCATGAAAAGAACTATAATCTATGCAATATGCCATGCAGACACTGTAAAAGAAATTTTTAAAAGGAGATTAATATGAATGGAGGCATCAGGGATGACTTGATCGGGGGATTCAGGTGCATGGAGATTGATGGGTAGATGGGAGGAACAAGGCAATCAATCAAATATGACAAAGAGCTTAAGCCAACGTAGAGGCTAGACTTGGGGAGGCAGTAAAAGGACTTGCTTAATAGAAGCTAATATTTCTTGATTTGAAATCGTAAGAGATAAAATAAACTAAGCACATGGGCTGAGAGAGCCAGATAGAGTTGGAATTAATGTGGTTTCCATTGTAGGGTCCTAAATTGGAGATGGCATAAGATTTAGAGGTTGGATGAATTTGGAATTGAAGATAAGATCCACCTTCATCACTGTATTATAAGGCTAGGGACTTGCTTAATGGAATTAATTTGGAATGATGGGAACCAAACAATTGTGTAAAATGCTATAATGGAGACAAGTAGAGTTTTAAGGGTGAGAAGGAATGTAATTTGACACAGAAATTGCCACAAGCTAGCTTGGTGACAACATTCATTTAAAAACATTTGTTAACACCAACTTTGTGCTGGGTACATCCAAAAGATAGGCTTCCCATTCTTCTGGAGTTTATAACCAGAATGACGTCCACATTTAATACTGTCCAAATTTAATACACACTACTGTTCTTGTGTAGAGGAAAAAGCAGCTTCTTTTTCTGTAACTTATTGTGCATTGATTGTATTCCAGGCACTGTATTAAATACTTTACAAATATATCTGTAATCTTACAACAGACCTGTAAGGAGATACTATTATCTTCTTCTTATAAATAACAGAACACAGGCTCGGAGTGATTAAGTGATGATTAGGGTTAAGTGGCTGAACTGATGTGCAAACCCAAGCTATACAATCACATTATTCTATAGTATAGGTATGTAGTGCATTTACACGGAAAAAGGACCAAAAAGTGGTAATGACAGAGAAATCAAGGTAAGCAAGAAAGATGTAATTTGAGTAAAGCCTCTAAACACTTGCTGAACTCTCATCCCAGCCGAATTCAGGACCAGTCAGTACAGTTCATTTGTCACTGGGCTTGTCTACCTCACAAGCTCCCCATTAAGTCTTCTTGTGTTCATGCCATGTGTATTCCTAAGGTTGCCACAGCAAATAACCACAAACTTTACAGCTTACACCAATAGAAATTTATTCTCTCACAGTTCTGGAGGCCAGAAGTCCAAAATCAAGGTGTCAAATGGGCTGCATTTCCTCTGTAGGCTCTGGGGGAAATACTTCCTTGCCTACTCCACTGGTAGCTCCAGGCATGGCTTGGTTTGTGGCTGCATAACTCCAGCCTCTGTCTTTGTCTTCACACGACCTTCTCCTCTTTCTCCCTGGGTGCATCTACCCTGTGTGACTCCTATGCAGACATTTATCATGGGATTCAGGGCCCACTTGGATAATCCAGGATGATCTCATCTCATGGTCTTTAACTTAATTACATCTGCAAAGACCCTTTTTTCCAAATAAGGTCACGTTCACAGGTTCTGGAACGAGGACAAAGCCTTTCCCCACTTAACCATGTGTTTCATTTCAGGAAGCTCCTGCTTATGCTTTGGACAAATACAACCAAGAAAATTCAGCTTATTACCAATCTAGTTGTGGCCTCTTTACTCCTAGAGGCAGAAGACCTGCTCAGGGTCCAGTTCTGTTGTAGTTAAGGCTTCTGGTCAAGTGTGGGCAGGAGAAAGGTACACAGTAGCCCATGGGTTTTCCCCCTTTCTTAATTGGGGCTTTTGTAATATTACACAATTGATCAAGATCATACAATTTCCCCTTCCTCCTTGGTAGGGAGAGATATACAAAATTCTCTTTTATGTTCTGGTTTGTACATAGGGCATTAGAATTTGTATTGTTATTGTACCTAAGAGTAAAAAGTCTGTCTGGAACACAAATAATGGTTATGACTTGAAGATTATTTCTTTCTTAATTTGTCAGTGTTACTCCAATAAACCAAACTGAAAAAGATCTTCACACAGCCCTGAGTTACCATATTCTGTTCTACCCATTCATACGTCAAGGCATAAATGATAAGGTATGATAGTATGTGTCTGGAATGAAGCCCTGTAATCTGACCTGCAGATCAAAAAAGTGCTAATAAGTGGCAATCAATCCATCAGCCAACAAATGGTTTTATTTTCACTCAGTATGGGTTTCACGCTTAAAGGGGCGATAGATAATTAAGACTTCATGTTTCAAAATATTAAATATTGATTTGTAGACATTTAGCAGCAGGCATAAAGCTCTCCTGAGGGATGACAACAACTGTCTAAAAGATTATAAAAGATTTTATTTCTCTTGGTAGAATTTAGCATTTATTTCTTATTTAAAAGATGTGAAATGAGAGTTAGTAAAATATTATATCAAGGAGAGAGCTCAGAGCTCTGCAAATGGATGTCATGTCTGTGGTGTGTGGCTAGCCAGAGTTAAAATAAAACCATTTTGCTAGTTTCATATCGGCTTTTGGTTTATTGAAGTGTCAGAAGGTTTATAAGCTCTTCAACTCAAGTTTTGATTGTTTTATCCAACTACTGTCACTTCTTATCAGTATTAAAGGCAAAAATCAAAGAAAAGGCCCAAGGGAGGAGCACTTCCAAATGTTGCTTTTTGCTGTCACTGTTGTAGCACTGATACTCTCTTGACAGGCCCTTTTTCTTGACACCACAGAGTAATTAGGGGGATTTTTATAATAGGCTTCACCAATTAGTTAATACATTTTCTGATTAAACACTCCTTTGTCTCAGCCTTAGAGAAACTGCCTAAATGAGTAAGAGCTGGAGATTGGACCTATAGTCAGGGCGAGAAGGGAGACAGCATGGGGAGTGCAAGTGTCACCAGGGCTTTGATCTTCCCAAGACCTTGAGTCAGGAATACTTGTCAGTGCAGGCAATTGGGACATTAGGGCCCGGCACAATATTCAGACCTCACGGAGTAATTTTGCAATCAATAGACTCACGTTATGTGTGGTTTTCTAGCACCTTGAGGAAATTTAGTGTCTTTCAAAAGGTTTATTCTACTAATAAGCTCTTTTGGTTGAGGGACTTTGCAAGGTAGAGAAAATGTCACCAAATTGAATGAATGTGGAGAGGCTGACAAAACAGTCTCAAGGTTCTGGGAACACCCAAGATGAAAGATTTACAAAGCTTGCAGAACTTCCCCATGTTGCCATAGCATTCTCACAGAAGCAATTTGAGTTTCAAACTTATTTGTACTATTTAATATACCTCCATAAAAACAACATTGCTCCCCCAAGTCTTATGCCGTTTGGTTGGTTGAATCAAGTTTTTATAGTTGATAAAAGTAAAATGCACACCTGTGGTCCCAGCTACTCAGAAGGCTGAGGCAAGAGGATGGCTTGGCACGGGCATTTGTGCATGCAGTGAGCCATGATTGTGCTACTGCACTTCAGCCTGGGTGTCGGAGTGAGATCCAGCCTCCAAAAAAAAAAAAAAAAAGAGTAAAATGCTGAAGTCCCAATTCTTTTGGCCACTTAATGCTGGGGGTTTGTCCGGTGGATCTGAGGTGGATGTTGGGTCTTCTCTTTCCCTGGGTTTGCAAGTGGAATTTGGGTTGAAGTTTTTATAAAACCTCTTTTCCATTGAAGATAATCTAATGTTTGAGCATGCAGCTTTAAGCAGTTCCCTCTGTTTACTAAGATTTAGGTAGGTAACATTCCTATGGGCATAAACTATGCAGAGAAATGGGCAGGAGTTTAAAACTTCCAAATTGTAGCCACAATCTCCCCAGTGGAAGGTGTCCTTGGATCTCCATGCCCAGTGGTCTGCTTCCTATTGTTGTTGTTTTTAAATCAATTGCTCCATGGGCTTTAGAATTGCTCATTAAGGAGGTTGAGAAAGAAACAAATTTGGTTCAAGTTTTTGTGCTGAAAATTTGTGCTCTCTAAATCTGAAGTGCCCAGAGCTAGGGCTCTGCAGCTCTTATCTCATGCTTTGATAGCTCCATTGCATACAATCTATGGCAAAGTGGAAAATATTTAATGAACAGCCTTGTTGTATATGAAATTGATTTCTTTAGCAAATATTTGTTTGGGAGTTCCATGTGTGAAACTGACAAGCAGTGTCACAGTCCATTTTATTTTGTTTATTGTACAGGTATATTCAGTTTTCAAATAAAATATATTTGAAGTTTTCATTTAAAAGTTTGAAGTTCTTATGATGCATTTCAGAGCTATCTTTTTCTGTGATGAAATACTTAGGATTAAAATGCATTCTTTTAAAGGCACATCCTTTTTTTTATTAGACATTTGAATGCACCACACCATTTTATCAGCAGTAGTAAGTAGAGGATAGAATAGGGAAGTGACAGAAAATCCATCTGACAGAGAAAATAGACTCTGTTCATATGTGTATGTGATTGCATGTGTGTGAGTAACATTACAGCAATCGTAATATGGGGATAGATATCTTTTGGCATCATAATGTTGAATTATAAAATAAGATACAATTTTTAAAACGTGGTCTGTTTTGATCACTTGATTATTTCATACTAGCAGTAAATAGAAAATAGAGTAAGACAAGAGAATCTACTGTAGTCGATTCTAAATTAAGTCCTAGGCTATACCTCTTTTACGAGTCAAAGGGAATTGGAAAGGCAAGTCATCTTTTTGGGAAAGAAAAATAGACAATATATTTAGAAATAAACATTCGTATTTTGTTTTAAACATATATTTTATAAAACAAAGAAGCAGCTGTGGTTTCCATAAGAGAATCATAGAGCGTACACTAAATGGAAAATTGAGAGCTGTAAAGTTGAAGTGGGAGTTCATACCAATTATCATTGCCTCTAATAATTTAGGTAGTATTTCCTAGTATGCAAGAAAATCTCTAAAGTATATGATCATGTTCATATTTATATTTAGCTTTGGAAAAACAGAAGAAAACAAAGAAAAATTGTCTTTTTTTTTTTTTTTTTTTTCTGAGAACTTCCAGGACATTTGTATTAGACATGTACATTTTTTCTAATTATCAGGTAATCAAGGAAGTATTTGCCATTTTTAAAATAGAAAACGTTAGATTCCGAATATAATGCACCCCGAAGAGGGAAAAACCTGGCACACTTAATAATGTATACTTCATTTACAGTTCTGAGAATACGCATTTTTCTGGCTATGACATTTCCCCCAGTCATGGTTCTGATGTATTTGGATCTCCAAGTACATTGTAACTAGAACAACAACTGAAGGATATACTCAACAGAATTCATGGAGAGGAAATAGACATATTTCAGCATAAGAGAATATTTATGCATTATTTAACAGCAATAATGTTTGAATTCATACATTATGCAAATGCAGTTATAATCAGGAAAATGAAAGAACTTGGACTGCTGCAACATCCTTAAACCCACCATTAGGTACCTATTTGTGCATAACATTTGATACTGCACAACGCCTTATGATGCTACACCACGTCACTTGAGAAAAGTTATCAGAGATTAACCAGATATAAAATGAAAAGGTGATGAACCACTGATCACTACCTGATATTGACTTCTATAAATTTATCATCAAACATGTGTAAAAGTGTGAATGATAATTAAAATGATATTGGAAAAAAATGCACTTTACTCATATGTTGCCTACCTCTAAAGATTCTTCATATTTAGTCAGATATGAATGACTTCATTTTCTTTACCGAGAGAGGCCTACCTATGTGTAGGTACTGTTCTAAGAATTTTATAAGAATTACCTCTTTTATTCTCATAAAAATTACCTCCGAACAATGCTATGAGGGAGACACTATTATATTTCCTACTTTACAGATGAGGAAACTGATCCACAGAGAGGAAGAATAGTTTGTCCAAAGTCACTAAAGTATTAAGTGGCAGAACTTCGGCTTGGAATCCAGGAGATCCAAATCTAGAGTCTATACTCTAAGCCACTATGACACATTGTTTACATTACTATGATAGTTATTTGTGTTCTGCTTCCTTCTTTCCATCTGTAAACGAACAGCATAAAAAAAGATAATAATTGAGCATTTCTTATATCCCAGGCCCTGTGCCAGTCACAGTGGATGCCAAGATGAGTAGGCATAGCTCCTGTTCTCCAGGGACTCACAGTCCAGCAGGGAAGATATTCATGGACTTATGCTGCATCACAGGATGTGCAGAGAGGGCATTAGAGAAGCAAAAGGAAAGGTATTTGATCTATCTGGAAGAAAGGCGGTAGGAAAGTGAGGAAAGCTAAAGGAATAGTTTAGCTATGATTGGAGCTTCATCCTATCCACCTCATCCTTTCCTTACGCTCTGGCTTCTAGATGGAGTACTGTGCATAGTATGAACAAGTAAATCAATTTAGTATTTAATTTTATTGAATTAAGTCACTCTTTTGTAACACCAGAGAACCCAGTGACTTCTATACTGTTTATCCCCAGGTGCCATGGAGTCTAGGCAGAGTTTGGAGAAGACACACTCACTCCCTGACTTTAGCTAAAAGCAGTGATTCCTCATGACTTGGAGAACTTTATAAAATTCATGACTCTTGCCCTAGAAAAAAATATACCTAAGTGCAATTCTGTGAAGTTTTATGGTTTTGTGAACTTTCTAAAATCCACTCAGGACCCCACATGAAGGACCCTGTGTCTAAAAGAAAACAAGGTAGCGGAATAATGAGCCTACTAGTATACAATGACAATGAGTGGGTGTATAGCAGCAGTTCTCAACCCTTTTAATCTCAGGACCTCTATATACTTTTTAAAATTATTGAGAACTCTCCTGATTTTTTGTTTATGTGGATTAAATCAATCTACACTTATCATACTAGAAATTAGAACTGATAAATCTAAACATATTTACTAATTCAAAAATTACAATAACAAACCCCATTACATGCTAACATAAATGTTGTTATAAAACATAAACAGGCCAGGCATGCATGGTGACTGATGCCTGAAATCCCAGCACTTTGGGAGGCCAAGGCGGGAAGATCACCTGAGGTCAGGAGTTCGAGACCAGCCTGGCCAACATGGTGAAACCCCGCCTCTACTAAAAATACAAACATTAGCCAGGCATGGTGGCAGGAGACCATAATCCCAGCTGCTCAGGAGGCTGAGTCAGGAGAATCTCTTGAACCCAGGAGGCGGAAGTTGCAGTGAACTGAGATTGCACCACTGCACTCCAGCCTGGCCGACAAAGTGAGATTTTGTCTCAAAAAAACAAAACAAAACACAGCACATTTTCAAAGACAAGAAAAGTTAAAGACTAGTGGTATTATATTACTTTTTTTTTGTAAGTATCTTTTACGTCTGGCTCCGTAGAAGACAACTGGATTGTCAGGTCTGATTCTGCTTTTAATCTGTTTGTATACGTTACTCCTGTTAAAGCATATGAAGAAAATCTGTTCTCAGCTATGTAGTGGAAAAGGGGGCGTACTTTAATGGTCTGCTAAGATCATCATCTGTGTATATTCCTCTTTGATACTTCACCAAAGCTTAGCAAGTAGTTATTTATTAAAGGTGACTTACAATGTCAAAGCTGAAATCACATTTCATACTTTGTTAATTAAAATCTCTTGGTCTGCTTTTAATTTTGAGTAACTGTTTTGCCTTTGCGTGACTTTTGTAACATTTTTCAATGGTCATTTGAAAATATAAATTCAGGGAGTTATGCAGATCTTCCAAATGTTGACGTATTTCATTATACAATAAAAACAATGCACTCATTGATATCACCATCAATCTCATTAAACAATTTTCAAGTATTGGGAAGCATCAAGCTTATCACTTAGATACAAGTTTCCAAAATTTCAATTTTCATTCAAAACTTTTAGTTTTATCAGTGGCAGCAAACATTGTCAGTTGCTTTTCTTGATGTGCTAGGCTTATTTTATTTCTTTTTGGGAAAATGTCTGCCAAATACACAAGATTGAGTAATCATAGCTTGTCGGTTATTCTTTCAAGTAAAAACAATGTTCCACAAAGTGTCTTGTTGAGCTTGCAACTCAAACAATCACACAGATGCTCTTCCTCGACACGAAACTTGTCTCTCTATATGCAGCAAAAGTGCTGCATGTCTTCTTCCTATTTTGTCATCTAAATTATTAAATACTGAGAGTTCAAGACCCGCCTGGGTAACATAGTGAGACCCCATTTCTCAAAAACAGAAAGAAAAGATTTAGCCTGGCGTGGTGGCATGTACCTGTAGTTCTAGCTACTCAGGAGTCTAAAGCAAGTGGATCCTTTAAGCCCAGGAGTTCTAGGCTGCAGTAAGCTATGATCACATCATTGCACTCCAGCCTATGTGACATACTGAGATTCTGTCTCTAATAAAAAATAAATATTAATATTATTAAATATTGTACTCAAGGATTCAGTTTTAATAAAATTAATGATTTTTACTCTTTTGTTAGGATATTTCTAAGTGAAACGGGATTTTGCGAAAACTGTGTGAGGCAACTGAAAAGCACAATAACTATGTAATCCAGTGGATGTCATTGCCTTGATTTTGCTAAGGCGCTGGAAGTCTTACCCACCATTGCTTTTGCACAATCCATGCAAACAGTCAACAAAATGAAAAAGGTAAATGCTTTAGTATTACTATGAAAAAAGTTTTGACCCTGCAGATGCCCTGAGACCATTACAAGTTCTTAGGAACCCTTAAGATTCTGCATTTCACACTTTGAGAACCACTGGTATAGATGATACAAAGAGAGAACCTATGAGGGAAGGTTGGAAGGTTTTGGAAACAGGCTTTGCAGAGAGAGAAGCAGGCTAACCAAGTAGTAGTATGTGCCTTAAGTCGTTTCAGTGCAATGAAAGGCTGCAGATATCTTGGATACCCAATACACCAATTTTAACGTTGGATTTCCCTAGGATAAGGATGTGCGTTTCCTTCGGGAGTCATTTTTCTAACTGCAATTTTTGAACTTAGTGTTTTGAACACAGTGATATCTATTTCTCTGGGCAGAATTTAAAGAAAGAGTGAATAGGAAATGGTAGGAGGGAATTACAGTCATCCAGCTGAAAATAGAGATTTAAAAAGAATCTCGCAAAACAAAGCCTTCTTAAAGAGCGAGCTTATATTATGAACACAGAAGCTTCAGAGAATCCAGGTTCAGAGTGGAGTGTTGACAGAGGCAGGACTAGAGAAGCAGAAGAAGGCTGTTCTGCAGTAATTAAAACTAAACTGAAGAAGCTGAAAGATGCTTGTAATTCTGTGTTTTCATAGCAGTGGGTTCAAGCTGCCACGGAAGAGGCTCTATTAGCATTTACATTACAAATCTCATTTCTTCAGAGGTCACAGCTCAAGCTGAAAATTCACTTCTAGTGAAAACTCCTTACCTTTTTGTTGGCCAGTGTCACAAATGGAATGCTGCTTAGGTTTATTTTAGTTGTCTAAATATTGTAGGGTTGCCTGGTAATAAATAAACTTTATGCAATATTTTTCTGCTATTTATCTGTAATCGTCTTGAAACACTAGAGTTTCTTGCATTTGGGTAGAATCCTGTGTTATACACAGATCACTGATAAAAAGATGATTTCGTGTTGTGAAACAGGTTAATAAGAAAGAATATTACTAGCCATTCATCTTTCTGCCTCCAAGGCAAAGCATATCTTCCAGAGAGATAGCCGTTGATGTCTTTTTAAATGCAGTGGTAATTTCCCCCCCAAGATTATTGCCATATGGATAGAAACTTGTGGTAGAAAGTTATCCTAAGCTTCAAATTTCATTCATACTTTGCGATTTTCCTGGCATCACCATTTCTTTAAGCACAGTTAAAGTATATTGTGTAGAATCTTTCATATGGTCCAATATGCAGTTATTTCTGGGACAAAGTTAGCATTTGGTAGTATTTCCTGCCAAGGAATTTTGCAAAGGAAATTTCTATGCTGTGATATTGCATGAAGGATGTAATTTGCTGGGGTACTGAATACCTACCACAATGAATAAAAATATGTACTCACAGCAGAAAAAAAAGCCTGGACTAGAAAAACCTGCCCTGTTCTTCTTCCCTCTGTGAGTCACAGTCAGGCTGGAAAGAGGACAAGTACATAGCTCTGGAGAGAAAAGTAAACGAGATCAGGTGCTCATATCATGATTACATTCAGTTGGAAGAAAATACTTTTCGGGTCTGGAATGTTCTAGACACCCACATGTGGCTTTGTAATTAATATGGTAATTGAACACATTTATAAAATTCCGGGCAAGGAATAGAAGATAGATTAATGGAAGAACTTTCCATTAGTGTAGTCTGCTAAGAAAACCCCAGAGATTTCTCAAAGTTCTTTTTGGAATATCTCATTTGGAAGCTTACATAAGAAGAATCATAGAAAGAAAACATCATAGTGATAAGGGATCTTGGAAATGGTTGATATCTAACCCTTCATTTCTTAGGCAAAGTGTATTTTCAGCATTTTAGAATCATATCAAATGACAGTGAACCTCTAGGTGAAAAATGGGCCAGAGAACTTGAATTCCTTTTGAGCCCTAAGTTTTCGTGTTTTAATAAAAATAGATATAAAAGTACTTTCATTGAAATAAAAGCCCTCCATAAATTCTAGAGATTTTAGTTATCTTAACTGTTGGTTAGATGCTATAGAGTGAGATAGTAACAATAAAACCAAATCTACACTGGCTGAAAAAAGGTTCTCCGTCTATGGAGCCTTTCAAGAGAAGTGAAAGCAGATCTGGCCTGCTGACTGGTCTTAACGGGGAGCAGTTGAAAAGAGCTTAGAATTTCCAAATCGACACAAAAGCAGTATAGGTGTCGCTTCAATCTCATATAACCTTAAAAAAAACCCTTGTTCTCTTTTTGAGTCTGAATGAATATGGCCTAAAAAGAGGCCATGGGAAAGAAGGATGATATTTGCGTACTCACCATGAAGACTGTACTTGTAATATATTCTTAATATTGAAGCCTTTGTTTTTAGAGAGGTGAAATACACCTCTCCCTCCCCTAATACATTCCAAGCTGAAACATGGAACCAGGAGCTTCATCCTGCACAGTTTCATTATTAATAGTGCTATCATTAATGCAAATGTCGACACATTATCTGCACAACCATTTTCTAGTAAGGAAATCCACAAATAATATTTGACATCTTGTTTACATAGCAGCTATAGTGTGTATTTTTCACCTTTCTTTATATCTTTACTGCATATTGGAGCTCCACATCATTTTGGCCTAGTTCCAAATCTTTTAATATGCAAACCTGAATCAACATCAAAGGACAAATCAGCTTCAAAATGATTTTCCCCACTAACGGTCTTGTGCATCTACACCAAACATTATCACATTGATTACTACACAGTTTTAAGATTCCATGGTTTCATAATGCTTTTTTTGGACCATTAATATGATGTGTGGACTTTCACAATATGTTTCTTGGGCATAATTTTTAAATAAGTTTTCATTTTATTTTTTAAAATACAAACCCTTAAATGTACATTTTTTCATCATAATCTAGGCTTTCTAAGATCAGGGTGTTAATGATACTTCAATTATTTTAAACCATTGTTTGCAATGCAATTAAACAAGACATCGTGAATCTTTAACATTAAGATTTCCTCTATATGAAGAAATTATATAACCACAAAAGTGCTATCAATTCTGCAGGATTTTAATCAGAAACAATCTTTTAAGAGCTATACTTCACCATAGGATGCAAACATCTTGTCTCCTAAGAAAAGCATTGTAGAGAGAGTTTGCTAATTGATTTTTCCTTAAGAACAATCTGTTTCTTTTCCAGTTTATTATAGGAAACACTGGCATTTGTCATTTTTCCAATATTTGGAGCTTGCTGCCTTAATAAATGCACATATCAGATGATGCTCTCTCCCTGTCTGATGGGCGGATGGTGTTGGGCAGAGGAAGGTCACAATGATGCTAAATTTGTTGCTGAGCAAAGGGTCAAAGTGTAAATGGAATCCTGAAAGCTGGGAAATGTGAGTGTGCCAGTGTAAATAATCTATTAATTATTGACAGCTAAGAGACTGAAAATTCCTATTTAGTCATGACATCTTTATTTTCATACTGACTGAATCATTTCTGGCATTTTTAAAATTAAAGGTTTTTTTCTACTGTAGATATAAACTATTTCAATTTATAGTACATCTCTGCCAGTGCTTTCTTCTTCTTTTGACATTTTTGTCTGATTTCCACATATTAAAACAATATCAGATATGACAAAAGACAAGAAGAGATCCAAGTATGAAAAACAGAACAATGGTATTAGCGTTGCCTATACATTAGAAAAAAATCTGTTCCAACATAGAGGGGAAACAAACCCCCAGGAACAAAGTAAGTGATGTTTGAGAAGCTTCAGGCATGTTAGCTATTTATAGAAAGCAAGTGACATCGAAGGTGCTGACACTTACGAGACCATTTAGCAGATGCTACAGGATTATAAGCCATTTTTCAAACATTTTCAAATATATCTAAGAAAAATACAAAGCAAACATGAAATACAATAGTGTCCTTGCTGTAAGTTTTTGAAATTATTATTATAAAGTGAACAATGATAGAATACCTTAGTGTGTTCAATTTTTACATCTATAACCTTATCAAAGTTAATTTTATTTTCAGAATTAGCTATTTGTTTAACTGAAGTAACTGACACTCTGCTCGTCACAGTTTAACTGGATACAGTATAAATTTAGCCTAAAAAAAAAAAAAAGGTTGGTACCACGCCAGACATTTGGGGACTTCTGAGGCACAGTGGGTTGGTGCCCCCGACACGTGGGGGAGCAGCTTTTATTAACAGAACACTTCCATTGGCGAGGTAACGTGCAGACCTTTGATAACTATAAAGGCCCTCTCTTCTGGGTTTCTTAACAAACTAAAAGGTTGAATCAGGTTCCCTGAAGTTTGTGAACCCCTTTTTGTACATTTGAGTCAAGTTTGAAGCCCAAATGGGCCAATTTATGTTTTCAGGTTAGTTTTGCTTTGAGTTGAGGAAATATGTTTCAACCTTCCATTCAACAACCAAACTCAAGGGGTGTGAATAACGGTGAACTGTTCACACAAGCCTCTGCACACCTCCACTGCTGTGTTTCCTACTGCTGGACTGCTGGTCCGAACTGGCCTCAAAGGACTTGACACCAGAAGGAGGTCTTTCATGTTTCTCTAGCTTTGATTTCACACTCTCGGCTACTGATCATTTATGATAAACTGGAGCCTTTTGAGGTGAGCAATGTCATGGTTACTGCGTAGATTTGAAATGACACTATATTGATGCATTTTACAACTAGAAAATATATTAAATATATATATATACAAAGAGAGAGAATATATATAAGATACATTCTTTTAAAAAGAAAGGTTTTAGATAATATGTCCAAGATAGAGAGTGAAAGAAAAAGAATAGGAAAAGTTCCCATGGAATACATTTCAGTGTAAGGAGTTCTATATAGCTTGTTTAAAAGAAGGCAGGAAGGGTAAGTAAAAAGAAAATACTATCAGAGGTTATGCAAATTGAAAACCGTTATTCCTAATAGAATCACATAGTAAGAATGAGTCTCTGTATCTTGTCTTTAGTTTGGATTTTTTTTTCCTTAGGGAGATGCTGTGTGCTGTGTGTCCTACAACAAAAGCATCTGAATTGGAAAAGTACGGATCCATCCCTACTGCCAGTAACAAGGAAGACAGCCCAGCCACAGCCCTCCTGGTGAAATGCTCATTCTGTCCAGCAGAGGGCAATAGCAACTAGTGCACACCAGTCAACACATTACGGTCTTTCCCGTATGATAAATAACCATATTTTCTTTTTTAAAAATTTAACTTAATTTAATTTTAAGTTCCAGGATACATGTACAGGACGTGCAGGTTTGTTACACAGGTAAACGTGTGCCATGGTGGTGAATAACCATGTTTTCATTACATCACAAGCCACAGTAGTGAGAAACACCATTTCCTTTTTTTTTTTTTTTTTTTTTTTTTTGAGACAGAGTCTCGCTCTGTCACCCAGGCTGGGGTGCGGTAGTGCGATCTCAGCTCACTGCAACCTCCGCTTCCCAGGTTCAAGCGATTCTCCTGCCGCAGACTCCCGAGTAGCTGGGATTACAGGTGCCCGCCACTACGCCTGGCTAATATTTGTATTTTTAGTGGAGATGGGGTTTCACCATGTTGGTCAAGCTGGTCTCGAACTCCTGACCTCAGATGATCTGCCCACCTCAGCCTCCCAAAGTGCTGGGATTATGGGCGTGAGTCACCTTGCCCGGCTGAGAAACCGCTTCTTATTTTTGTTGTTGTTGTTATCACAACATAATCTCTTTCCTTTACCCAGTGAGCATTTCAGATTCCTCTAGCTTCAATGAAAATATCAATATCCAATTCAAAGCACTCTCTCAATGTCCAGGATGGGTCTATTAAAACAAATCCGCATAGACCTTTCTACACTTCTGAATAAAATGAACTTTCCTGACTTTCCTCACATGAACACTTATGATCATTTAAGCAGGATTCCAAAGCAGAGAGACAGCATCCGGAATGCCTGAGATCTTCGGGTGAACGGAAGAGGTGCTTCAGAACGTTTAAGGCCCTTGGCTCTGCTACTGCCACTGCCGTAGGAACTTCTTAGGAGGAGACCTGATCAATGTTGAACAAACCTTGATTTTATAGGAACACTGCAACGTTTTTAAGTAGTCATATCTTTACATATTTAAATAGTATTTAAGTAACCATCATAAACATATTCAAATAATTAGATTTATTTGAAAGTCTGCTGTATGTTGATCAGTATAATTCCTTGGAGAGTGACAAATATTTCAAATATATTGTCACAATATCATTGTAAAAGTTTAACTAAAGGAATTTGGCCTTTTTTATTGCCCTGAATAAGAATGTGCAAAACAAAGATGCAATGGACTGTATATACACTAACTGTTATATTACAGTCTGTATTACAGAGGAAACTTATCAATAAAAGCCAATAGCAATATCTCTAGATCATTGGCAAGAAAGAGTTCCTTGCAATATTTTTATACATTAGCATTACTGAATGATGGTTACATAAATATAAATTGTGAGAATGTTTTTATGGAAAGGGAAACTTACAGGGCATTTAATTATATTTATATTTATATATATTGATATATACACATCTTTAACTTTGGATGTTTGTGATTTTTCTCTATCTTTTTCTTACGGGAGAGTGGGGACTTAGACCCTATGGAAATGGATGGTGATTTAAAAAAATAAAAGCATGAATGTAAACTGCGTATCACTGAAATGACAGATTTTACTACAGAATTATACCTTCTATGGCTTCCACTAAAAATATAGAATACATTGGTTGATTGGTCAGAATTTTGAATGTTTTTTTTTTTTTTTCAATCATTGGTTTATAAATAGCATCCATCTTGCTTTCCATCACAATCATGCCTGAGTGAGTGTAGAAAAAGTTGCATTCAGGAATACGGGAAACTGTTACAGGAAGATTTATGCCATTTTGAATGGATTGTTTCAGGTTGCCTGAATTTTTAATACCCCTTTCTTGTCACAGAGAAGAGAACTTTGTTATTTTTGGCTTTCATTAGAGTTCTCACTTCAGAGTTGGTTAGTATGGGTTTCTGCTTTCCAAGCTGACATCTCTCTTCTATTTAGCATCTGTTACATAAACAGGGTGAATAGCTACAGGGTTCCAAAATTGTGAGTGAAGCAGCTAACCCCCTTCTTCCTCACTAGCCAGCATAACTGACAGCACTTAGCTCTCTCCATCCCTGCTGTCTCAGCTCTGAAGGGACTCTGTAGCGCTGCCTGCCTGACTCCGTGCCACTGACGGCAGGCAGTGTTGTTGGGAAGAGAGCAAAGGAAGGGAGTCTGGTGGTGTGACGACGAAGATAATAAAGGAAATTATTAATGAGGCTACAGTATTTTTTGCATATTTATTTTACTGATCCTCACACAATCCCTCTAAGAAACATGTTATTATTATTACCTCACATTTTTAGTATTCTGTGTACATATTTTTAAATTCTATGTACATACTTGTAAAAAAAATTTAAGTAGAGGCAGGAGAGAAGAAATACTCTAGATAGGAGAATTTTTTTTTCTACTCTTTTGCAGACAGTGTTAAGGCAGGGGTTGGGCAAATCCAAATGCCTTAAACACAAAGAAAAATATTTATCTCACGCAACAAGAAGCTTAACATAGGCGGCTCCGGGGAACAATGATGTCCTCAGTATAAGCACTAGCTGTCATATTTCTGCTCTGCTGTCCTTATGGGGCACTGATTCATCCTCAGCTTGGGTCTTCGTAGTCATAAGTTAACTGCAGCAGTTTGGGGGTCGCAGTCACATTGTCACATAACACAGGGTCTAGCACAGGCTCTTGAAGAGAGCAAAGACTAAAGAAGTCTGGTGTGTAAAATTGAACTGCACCACCTCTGAGTTCCAGGGTTGGTTTAATTCTCTGGCTCCACGTGGAAGCAAGATGGCTCTAGTCTTTCCTGCCGCTCAAATGCAAGCACATCATAAAACAAACAAACAAATCAAAAATTCCATGAGGCTCAGAGAGTTTAAATAATTTGTTCCTGGATTTTGAGGCATGTATGGAATATGGTGCCCATTGTTCTGTCTCCAAGTCCGATGCTCCGCCCTGAAAGGTGTTTGGGTTAAGAGAAGACAGCTCTCTCAGGTATCTGTCGATTTGCACAGGCTTCTTTGTACACAGTAGGCACTCGGCATCAGCTGATTTGATTTTAGGCTTAAAAATGAAATTAAAATGGAGCTACCTTGGGCTGTTTGGCTTTGTTCTCTCTCTGGCATTTTCCTGTGTTAAGTTTAATTGAATTTGAACCAGACTCCACTGTTCTGGTTCAGGACAATGTCCAGAACCCAGATAGCTTTTTCTGATCTGTTTAACTCTCTGCTAACATCCACACAGATGGAGAAAATCAGAATCAGTGGACTCATTCTATTGTTTCAGGATCCTGGACCCACTCTGTAATCAGCCAATTAATCTACCCTTTTTGAGCTCCTCCACAGTACTACTCCATTTTAGCTGCTTCAAAGTATACAAGATGTAGTGCTTTTTGTCCATGTACTCACAATGTATTTGGAGAAACATGTCAAGTGCATGTGAACAATTGGCTAACACTTTTAAGGTGCATTACATGCATCAGATAAATAAGCTCTATGGGAGCTCCAGTGCACAAATAGACACAAGATGTGAGCTGGCCCTTGGAAGATGAAATGGTCACAAGGAGAAGCTCTACTCAAATTTTATGAACATGGGAGTTTCTCAGATACTTGCCCACTGCACCATTTGGCAAGACTGGAATTGAGGCAGACCCAGGTGGCCTGGAAAATTAGGGCAATTGCTTAGAGCTATGAACTCTATGCAGTGGGATAGCGATTCAGAGAGTCAGCCTTGAGGGGCAAAAGAGGATTTCTATTTAGATAGATTTAACTAAGACATAAAGTTTGAGGGATATTTCCAAACAAAGAATCAACCAATATGTGTATTCATTATGCCCAACACAGAGCCCCCTCCAAGCGACACACCCCTCTTTATGACTTACTTAATAAACCTGATTTTACTTACCTATAAATCTTATCAGGAGTAGGGGGTCATTGGACTTGACAGCAAGAATTTTCTGTTTTGTTACTGTTTCTGCACAGCCTCTGAAGCTTGGATTAGAAAGAGAGGTGCTGATTTGGAAGTCAACAACACAGAGGTGGCTATTAACACCAGAAGAGTAGATAAGCCATGAAGGCAAGAAATTCCATATATGGTGGGGAAGGCTGGAGATAGAACCTAGAGTATCACCAACTGCAGTTCCTCTTAACCACAGATGTGACTCTGGTCTTTGATGCTTCATTCGTAGCGTGAGGACAATGATAGTATCTACCCCATAGAGCCTTTTGAAGGTTTAGTGAGTTAATAGATGCAAAGCACTGGACAATTGCATCATAGATAGACAACACTCAATACTGTTATCAAGATGAATCAAACTCTCACTCCCCTTCTCCCATTCTCCTCTCTCTGCACATTTGTCCTGTGCCCAGGAAGCTGCCCTCCTGCCTGTAAACCCTCGTCAGATGTTTAGAACCCTCTGCCAAACGTGTCTTGAGTGATGGGTGGACCTCCAGGCCTCTCTCTTTACTTCCCACAATCAGAATTTAACTGTTTCATTTTAAATTCCCCTAACTCTACCATGGGTGTTTGCATTTTAACCAGACATGCCTTCTTGTGAAAGAATGTCTGTCTTGCTGAGATTTTGGTCTCTAACACTGATTTGTAGATACAGGATTCTCTCTGTACACCCTCCTCAAAACACACTTGTAAGCAGCCTCCTACTCATGAGACCTCGAAAGTGGGAAAGGAGACAGCAGTAAGGATGATAAAGAAATAGGCACAGAGAAACCAGCAGGTGCCAAGGATGTCATCAAGTGATTTCCACAGAAGCAAGCATGGATTAAAAGAGAGAAGCCAACAAATTTGTGGTCATTTGAAGCTGGAAGACACATTTTAAGACACTTCTTAATTTCTTTAAGATTCTATCTTTTTTCCCCCTATGGAAGAAATCTGCCTGATATAACATAAACCACTAATATTGTGCTCTAGGCAGAACATGGTTCCTGAGCCAATGCAGGCTGGTTTCAGGGAAACTAACAACATTATTGATTTTAGTCAGGCTTATTAGAATCAGTGTTACATGCCCTTTTCCTCTACCAGATTGTATTTGGACTTCATTATGAAATCTCATTACATTAAGAGGAGGCTGCGATGAGTTCTGTAAATAAAAAATTTCCAGAGATGGATTTGTTAAAATTAGTATATCTGTGAAATCTGCTTTGGGTATCAATCTGTCAAGAAAGGGAATCATATATTTTCTGATTATACCTTGCTTTAAAAAAATATTGGGAATATTCACCAATTCTAGCAGCATACAGGAAAGCTTCACTTGTTTTCCTGTTAGGAACTCCTGTGCAACATATTGTTACACAACCTGGGTGAGACATCACATCACATAACGACTACAGACAGCTTGAAGGGATGAACATGGCTTTTCCCTCTCCATGCAGCTCAGTAACACAATAGGCTCGTGAATCCCAAACTGAGAGCTATGAAAATGGAGTCAAGTCTGTAGCTGGCAATGCCTGGGATTTTCAGTGCAGGAATACGGAGGACTGAAAGAGATTTGAAACACTCAACCCTTCCCATTTCTGCTTCAATATGTGGCATATCATTTGGATTAGGCGACTTAAGTGAATTGATAAAATTGATGAAAATGAACTGATAGAGGAAATTACTTTTCCAAAACAAACAATTGCAATATGTACTTTTCTCTTAGACAGTCACTCTTGTGTCTGTCTGTTCAGTATCTGCATGCACAACCTTATAAATACTGAAGAAGATGATGAAAACTATTTAGTCAGAGAGCTTAGTGCTTTCTTGTCCAAAATTATAACCACAAACTCAACACCAAACCATGTAGTGTGGCTTTGCTGAGAACTGAGAGAGCAGGTCTGGGATTTTCATTTAAGAGGCAGGGAATGATGAGGCATCAGAGGTGCTCCTGAACAAGTGCCGTCGCAAACCTCTTCCCTGCATCTCTCTATCTGCTGCCCTGGTAGAACCCTGTACCCCCTCGAGCCCAGAATGTTTCCCTCCTTTCCTCCCACCCCGGTGACATTTAAGACCTCTCTTGTTAGCCCGGTGCTGTGGCTCATGCCTGTAATCTCAGCACTTTGGGAGGCTGAGGCAGGTGAGTCACCTCAGGTCAGGAGTTTGAGACCAGCCTGACCAACATGGCGAAACCCTGTCTCTATTAAAAATACAAAAAATTGGCTGGGCATGGTGGTTCACACCTGTAATCCCAGAATTTTGGGAGGCTGAGGCAAGTGGATTACCTGAGGTCAGGAGTTCAAGACCAGTCTGACTTGCATGGTGAAACCCCGTCTCTACTATTAAAAACAAAAAAAAATTAGCTGGGCGTGGCAGCGGACGCCTGTAATCCCAGCTACTCAGGAGACTGAGTCAGGAGAATCACTTTATCCCAGGAGGCAGAGGTTGCAGTGAGTCGAGATCGCACCACTGCACTCCAGCGGGGGCAACACAAGCAAAACTCCGTCTCAAAAATAAAAATAAAAAAAATTAGCCGTGTGTGATGGCAGGTGCTTATATTCTCAGCTACTTGGGATGCTGAGGCAGGAGAATTGCTTGAATCCTGCAGAGGGTGCAGTGAGCTGATCACACCACTGCACTCCAGCCTGGGCAACAGAGCAAGGCTCTGTCTCTAAAAAAAAAATATATATATATATATATATATATATATCTTGTTCAGGGCATTGTTACAATTTACTGGATTCATGCTGATATGGGAGAAAGACTTAAGCATGGAGATGCAGAGTAGAATATTACAGTGTGGGAGAGTCACGCAGACAAGTTGGGAGAACTCTAAGGACTCAGATCTCCTGGTGCAGGGTAGGCATTGCAGTGACAGGTTGGTATCTCCCATCTCTTCTGACATGGGTTTCCCCATGTGCCACTCCCTGTAGATTAGTAGTGGGGTCACGAATGTACTCAAACCACACTAGCATGCTGGGACAATGTGTGTCTTTGTATTCTGTAATTGATCTGAGTCTCCTTTATGAGCCCCCTCTCTCCTGAATATTTCGAGTTGCCAGTTAACTAGATAGCAGCCACCTCTGCTTTAACCAGTCTCACTTCAGCCTCTGGTTCATCCATCTGGCCTCTTCCTAGGGCTGCCTTTGTGCTACTGATCCTGCACCATGGGGACTTGGCTTGGTTTCAAGGGCTGAGGATGTCCTAGAGATCTGGAGTCTCGAATAGCATGCTGGCACTTGTCCCATTGTTCCTGAGTTCCCTTATAACTGTAAGTTTTAAGTTATCATACCCTCTTGGGATGTGACTCCATGACAGGAAGGGGGCAGAGGAGGAGAGTTGTCTGCATATCTAGATGCACTTGCACTCTCTACTTTACTTCTTTTCTTCCTGCTACGCCTCAGTGCTGGCAAGATTGGGCTTTTATTTTACTTATTCATACTATTTGATAGGGACTTTTCCTATATCCTGCATTCTCCTTGTAGACCCCAGCATCATAACCTCATTCCCAGTGATATTGTTTGGATATTTGTCCTCTTTATATCTCACCTTGAATTATAATCCTCAGTGTTGGAGGTGGGGCCTTGTGGGAGATGTTTGGATCATGGGAGCAGATCCCTCATAGCTTGGTGGTGTCTTTGTGATCCAGAACTCTGGATCGTGACGATAGTGAGTTCTGACAATCTGGTCATTTGAAAGTGTGTGGTATCTCCCCCTACACTCTCTCTCTCACTTGTTCCTCCTTTTGTCGTGTAAAGTATCTGCTATTACTTCACCTTCTGCTTTGATTGCAAGCTCCCTGAGGCTTTGCCAGAAGCTGAACTAATGCCAGCACTATGTTTCCTTTAAAGCTTGCAGAACAGTGAGCCAATTAAATCTCTTTTCTTTATAAATTGCCCAGTCTCAGACATTTCTTTACAACAATGCAAGAACAGCCTAATACATCCAGACATCATTAAGATTTAAAGAGAGAAATCAATTCACCTGTAGAAGATTACAATTCAGCAGGTATTTCAATGACATTAAACTCATTGTACACTGTTATGATTTTCGTAAGGGTGAAACTTTAATGGAATTATAAAATATAGGGGCTTTGTCTTTCCCATACAAGCCTTCTTCAGGATACAGTTGGCCCCTATATCTGCAGGTTCTGAATCAAAATTGGTGAATAATAAGGGCCGACTAAGGAACTTGAGCATCTTCATGGATCCTGGAACCAATTCTCCATGAATACCAAGGGACCGTGGTATTCATTTTCCAAGATAGAATGGAGATGTCCATTGCCCTAGATCTCATATTGTTCAGCTAGATATCCTGACATCATTAGAATGTCTTAAAATTCTTTAAGCCACATGGGCATTTACTTTTGTTTAAGTCATTATAGTATAGTTGAAAAAGTGTGAATGAAACGGTAACATGAACTATAAAAGGTTATCAGTTCGATTGTCATCAGTGCACATTTATATTTATAAAATTTTCTTGTAGTGGTTCATTATAGCCCTTTAAAGCAAGGAAGTTCCTCATTACTAGTTTATAGAGTTATAGGCACAGAGGCATGAGGTTATGAAATTATTTATCTAAGCTTCTACCAAAGGGAGAAATCTCCTTCTACTTAATATTAGTCAAACATTCTCTGGAGAATATGATATGATTCTGGATACAAGACATCACAAATTACTGCACATCCTCAGAGGGCAACTGGGATTCAATCACTCAACATATATGTATTCAAAAACCATTTCTTTTTTTTTTTTTTTTTTTTTTTTTTTTTTTTTTTTTTTTTTGAGACAGAGTCTTGCTCTGTCGCCCAGGCTGGGGTGCAGTGGCTGGATCTCAGCTCACTGCAAGCTCCGCCTCCCGGGTTTACGCCATTCTCCTGCCTCAGCCTCCAGAGTAGCTGGGACTACAGGCGCCCGCCACCTCGCCCTGCTAGTTTTTTGTATTTTTAGTAGAGACGGGGTTTCACCGGGTTAGCCAGGATGGTCTCGATCTCCTGACCTCGTGATCCGCCCGTCTCGGCCTCCCAAAGTGCTGGGATTACAGGCTTGAGCCACCGCGCCCGGCCCAAAAACCATTTCTTGCACTCTAAGTGCTAACCCATTTTTTAGGTGCTGGGGATGCAATAGTGTGTGTTAAATAAGGTAAACAAACTCTCTGCTTTGAGGGAGCTTGCATTTTGGCAAGCAAACTAAGAAAGAGGAATACAGGCAAGTATGAAGAATCTCTAAAGACCTTCAAGAGTAGACCTATCAGAAGAAGAGAAACTTTGGGGAAGGGAAACTATTTGATGATTGCAAATAGTAGAAGGTCCGAATTTTAGAAGAGGAAGGAACTTACGTTTCTAGTGGATGTTGCTCTGTAAGACAGAACTAGGACCAATGGGGAAAGTTAGGGAGGCAGATCTTGCTCAGTATAGAAGAGGACTTACTAACAACTAGAGTTCTACTACATCTGAAAGTTACAAGTTCTTGAGAAAGTGTTCCAGATAAGGCTGGGTAGCCATCTGTCAGAGGCAGTCAGTCGCAGGAGTTTGCCTGCTTTGGGAGAAGAGTTTGAAGATGGTCTGTGTGGAACCATTCAAATCTATATCCTTGTGATTCTACTCACTTAGGTAATTAACTTTCGAATGTATCATGCTGAACTCATGGCATTTTGAAAAACAAAATATTTCAAAACGAAGACACACACCTAAGCACACAAAGTAATCACAGGTATTTTGGACAGCAGGCTAACACGAGAAGATCACATGGGCCTATTATAAAATCTGGGGTCTGAAGGGTTCCCGGGGGCTTACAAGAAGGGATGAGAAGTAGAATTAGAGCCTGTGGAGGATGGAGCAGGGGAGAGGAAACAGTGTGTTGACAGGTCAGGGCCAGGGACATGGGTTCTGTCACTAAATGGCTGAAGCAGGTCACTTTAACTCCCTAGTCCTCAGTTTTCTTATGTCTAAAAGAACATTTTGCATCGATGGCTTCAACTAGATCTGATATTCTGAGATGGGAAGAGAAGTATACATCCCTTTTCCTTGCCACAAAAGTCTTTTGACTGGCAAAGCCAATAGTGAGTTCAGTAGGGAAGTATCCTATGCTATTGCTTTCACACAAGTTTACTCACATATTCATTTACTCTTATCCACAGCTCAGTGTTCAGAACTTTGGGCAGTATTAATAAACTTCTCCTTTTATGACCATTTGCTAATAAGGTATTGCAGTTAGTTATTTGATTCTAAAGTCTACTCACTTCGATGTTACCTTATAATAATGATTAAGATTAAGATATAGTCAACAAGAACAAGAAAAGATGCACGGCGTCATTAGTCATCAGAGAAATGCAAATCAAAACCACAAGATGCCACTTTGAACTCACTAGGATGGCTAGAAACAAAAAGTTAGATAACAGTTAAGTATTGGCAAAGACAGGGAGAAATCAGAACCTTTATTCTTGCTGGTAGGAATGTGAATGGTGCAACTGCTTTGGAAAATAGCATGGCAATTCCTCACATGATTAAACAATTACCATAGGGTCAGCAATTCCACTCCAAAGTATACACTGTGGGGGGCCAAGATGGGCAGATCACTTGAGGTCAGGAGTTTGAGACCAGTCTGGCCAACATGGTGAAACCCCGTCTCTACTAAAAACACACAAAAAATTAGCCAGACGTGGTGGTGTGCACCTGTAATCCCAGGTACGCAGGAGGGTGAGGTGGGAGGATCACTTGAACCCAGGAGGAAAAGGCTGCAGTGAGCTGAGATAGTACCACTGCACTCCAGCCTGGGTAACAGAGCAAGACTCCATCTTAAAAATAAAAATATAAATATAAAAAATAAAGAAAAGAGAATCTATGTTTCTGTAAAAACTTGTATATGAATGCTTATAGCAGCATTATTCATAAGACAAAAGAGGAGAACAATCCAAATGTCCATGAACTGACAACCAGATAAACTACAGAAGATGGAATATTATTTGGCCATTAAAAGGAATGAAGTATTGATATCTGCTGCAATATGGGTAAACCTTGAAAACATTACGCTAAGTGAGAGAAGCATGTTGTATGATTCTATTCACATGAAAACACAGAATAGGGACATTTATAAGACAAAAAGTAGATTAGTGGTTGCTTAGGGCTTGGGGAGGGGATAGCAGAGTTTTAATACTGAGTTTCTTTTTAAGGTGACAAGATTGTTCTAAAATTGTCTGTGTTGATTGTTGCACATATCTGCAAATATGCAAAACGCCATTGAACTGTACACTTTAAATAGATGAATTTTATGGTTATTTAAATTATATCTCAATAAAGCTCTTTTCAAAAAGTAATATTTGAATCCATGGTTTGACAATAGTCTCTAATAAAATACTTGACTCCCCAAATCAGGTTGTAGGACAACCCAAATTATAGCTTTAGTTCAAATAAGAAGAGAGAGTCCATTTCAGATTCCATTTGAGCCTTTAAAATCTGTCTTTTAGTAAGTGAGGAACTTAGACCTTCAGTCTCTGATGATTTGGGGAAACTGGGTTTGCAGAAAAAATAATTCCTATCCTTTTAATGTTTTCTGTGTCATTTGTCCTAGGTTCTCCCTTCTAAAGATGCAATTGTAAGATGCAGAAGAGTGAAATATCTAGAAGAGACCCAAAAATCAGTTGCTACTATACACCCTCCAGTAAGCTTCTATCAAAAAGGAAAAAGTTTTAAAGAAAAATGTTATTTTTCTTTTATTATTCTTAATACTATATTCTTGCAATTTAAAATAAGGAAAAAATATAAAGAGCTTCAAAATAGTATTGTCTCTTGTTACATGACATGACCAAAGTTTTACTTACTGGCATTTATGAGTACTCTTGTGCCTTAGGTGCTTTGACATGCCTTTAATCACAATCCTGTTTAGGGTTACAGAAGCAGAGTTTAGAGAGACTGCAATTTGCCTCAAATTACACTGTTTTTGGTAAGTGGTAGGACCAGGATTTGAATCTGTATCTTTCAGTCATCAGAGTCTTTTGGTCTAAACTGCCCTTGAAGCAAATGGACCAACACCATAGCTTGACTCCTCCTATTGCTAAGGACAACAAAATAATACAAGACATAAATAGGAAAGCTGGCTACTCGGAAGATCCATCCACAAAGTTTTCTAACATAAAGCCACCTCCTGAAGTAAGTTATCTTACTCATTTCTAAAAGGGTAGCATCATCGCCAAAAATCCTCACAATCCAAACTTTCTTACTTTCGTGCTAGCTGAGGCAGCACCTTCCCTCTCTTGTCATTTTCTCTTGCTTTCACCCTACACAAATTGCTAGTGGTTGAACTGCCAACACACTAGAGCTCCCCTAGTGCTTCTCACATATCTCCAGAAATGATGTCAGACCAGCTCGGCTCATGTTCATATTCTCCTTGGCTGATGAAATATTTAAGCCATGCTGATAGCCTCAGATGGCATTTTAGATGCAGAATACACCAGCCTGTTGTGCCTCTTTCCAGAGGAACAGTAGGCTGCAGCGCCCTGCCTCCATTTCTCTCCTATGTTTATGCTAAGAATGATACTTCTTCCTAATGGTATTTTAATCAAAAACAGCTCATCACCAATTTTTTTTTTTTTTTTTTTTTTACAAAAAGAAGCCATTTCTAGTAGACTTGGCTGACAGAGTGTATACAATTAGTAAGACCTTTTGGAGAAAGAATGTACAGAAAATACTCCTTTCGTTGACTTTCAATTAAAATAAGAGCAACAGATCAACTGAAAGGAAACCTGTTGCCATTCTGTCAGCCCTGTGGCGGGCGTGTGGTGGGAGAGCGAGGCTGTCTCTGCAAGCACAAGTGAGCAGATCATTCTGACTGCAGCTTTCACACCCAAGCTAATTGATAAAGACATTCTCATTTTGACCCGATCCCATGGAAAACAGGCAAACAAACCAAAAACACTTGTCAAACAGCTATGCTAACACAGGTAAGGTTAATAGGTGTGAGAGACTAGACTTTCCTTAATATTAATCAAAAATAATTTAGGCTTTAACACAATGCCCTTGCTCTTTGATTTTGATGGTAAAAATCAGAACGCTTCCCTTCAATGCCATTAATGGGGTCAGCCTCCAAGTCTGAGCTAGTAGCCATGTCGTCAGTCCCATGGAATCCTAAAACCATCATCATTTGTTTCTAAACAGATCATGAGCTATTTACCATCTCAGTGTTTTGTGCACAGCTGGGTGTCTGGCAAGTGTCCAATATCCATTAACATTTAAAAATTAGTCCCATAATGCATCTTTTCTGGGGTTTGAGAAGTATACACAGTGACACATGGTGGGAACCAATTACACTTGCACTACCATTAGTCTGGCTGCATTCAACTTCCCAGTAAATGCGGGCTAATTTAGTTTCCAGAATGGTGTGTCTAAATTCATACAATAATCTTAGAGAAGGCTGCATATCTAAAGATTTATAGTGGAACAAACTGCTCAGCAAGAATATTACTTCTCACAGTGAAACATAAGAGCACATCACAGGACGATTCACTGAATTTCTGCAAGTTTTCTTTCAATACGTCCTCTCCAAAACTTCCAGTCAGGGGATGAGTCGGAGGGCACGAACGGACTAACAGATTTCAGTAACCATTTCTGTTGCCTTGGTCTGCAGAGCTACAATCACTTTGTATGCTAACAGATAACTTTAAATGTGTCTTTCTCATCTTTGGAGTTGTAGCTGGGTTACCTTAATCCATTTTTCCAGTGAATGGACAAATTCTGCCTTTGGAATACAGTACTTTGAACTCTTTTTGGGCATCATATTACCTTATTGCCCAAGGTGAGCAAAGCAAACCCTATAATTGGTGGTTTGGTAAAAGGTTGAATACAGAGAAATTCAGAAACAAATGCTCTCTGGAAAGTGCTGTTCTCCAAACTTCCACTGTCTGGAACAATTTCTCTAATAATATCCAAGGCGAACTAGGGAGTCAGGTCTATTCGGAGAGCAGCCCAAAGACAACCCCCTTCCTTGCTAGGTGTCCATTCCACTCTCAAAATCAGGATGGAGACTGATTAGCTTCTCTGGCTAATGATTCTGGGGCACATACTGTACCAAGCTTATCTTAGCTCGCTCAGTCTGTGTCATGCTGCTTAATAAAGCTAAATTGCTCACATAAACAGAACACTGTGCCATGGGCTTTTAGGATTCAGAGGTGGTTTTAAAATATAATTTTTCACTAACATTCAACAGAACAATTTAGCAATAGCTTACAGAAAATTGCAGGAAAGCAGTAATTTTCCAAATGTGCCCAAACTGATTCAGCAATTTACAAATTAGAGACTTTGGGGGTGGTTAGGATGTGCAGTGAGCTAGCAAAGTTGTCCTCTCTGAGGGCAGACTTCCCACGCCGCAGGCTATGCTGGGGAACACCATTTCCTTTTTCTCCAGCACCTTGAAATATTTAATGTCAAAACTTTGTTTGGAGGTTATAACTGTTAAGTTAAAAATTACGTTGACCTAATTGATTTAAATTGGAATTGATTCTAGGAAATGCCAAGGCCTCTGTAATTGAAGAGTAATTATTAATGAGTTTGGGGCAAATACCAGGTCTCTTTCAGTGTGCTCTTATTTTGAGACCGTATATTATGTTTTTTGTTGAGATGCTTGTAAACAGCGTCAAAAGTACAACTGTCTCATCAGGACTGTTGATTTGTGCACTTATTGAATTAGGAGTTTGTGGATGGCATTCTTTTCTTATTGTTTGGGAAGTATGAATCACTGCCACTGCTGCAAATGTATAGGATAGGCAGTTAGACACAGTGTATTAAAATAATATAAATGTGCCAGTTGAGAAAAACAATGAAACCTATTATTTAATAAAACTGTCTATATTGTAGGTTTCCAGATCATTTTGTAGTGTGATTTTAGTATAAGGATTAACCCAATTGGTGCAGATTAGATGAGGAGAGGCCTGATTTGAGTGATAATATTTTGTTTCAATAACCTTAAAAGGTATAGATTTTATCTATAATAGTTATTTGGATATGTGTCCTGCTTAAAACAGCTAGTTCAATCAGACTGGGGAAACACGTGCACTTATCTTTTGTATAAAATGCATGCAGGGTTATGATCTCATCACAGATACAAAAAACCCTTTACAACTGGAATCATGAACAAGAAATGTATTTCCTTCAACTTAATTATTTAGTTTCCTACTAAGAAGTTGCTCTGCAGAGGTCAATTATCCTTCAGGGATATCCTGGAAGAAATGAACAATTAGCTTGATTTTCTGTTGAATTTGGAGCTTGAGACTCAGTATGTGATCTATTAAAAAAAGGAGATAATTCCTCTTAAACCGTGTCCTAATCTACATGGGAGTCTTACACTGCAGGTAAGAAATCAGCAAAGTAATCCAATCCACCACCATGGGGCCAAGACTGAGTATCTTGATATACAACAATCATGGCTTCAAAACATTAATGGAAAAATCTCTCATGGGGAGCGATGAAGAATAACAGAATTCACTCCTCTTATGAAGTGCAAAGCCTTATGAAAGGGAAATGCCATTTGATTTTTTTTTAACTAAACAGAATTGCTCAAATCTGATTAAAAAGAGTAGTAGCAAACATTGTAATTTGGGGTAATCAGGAGAGTGTACAGTTTTATGGAGAGATGAAAGGCATGAGTATGACTTTCATAAGCTTCAGACTATCTAGGAGGCTGGCTGACTGTTACCTGGCTCTGCTCTAAAAAAAGCTGTCTTGCCCTGAGAAACAGAATTTAAAGTGGGGACTAAATTGAGTTAAAAAGCATCCTGCACAGAGCTTTTCAGAAAAGCACTGAATTCGCCTATGTAATGAATCTAGAGAAAAAATTATTTTCTCTCTGGAAATGTCTTTCTCTTTTTGAGTTATTTTAATATGGGAGTTGTGGTAATACAACATTCTTTTTTATTTTATTTTTTAAATTTGAGGATGCTAGTTTCAGCTGGCTCTATTTCCTCGGAAGTCAGGGCTATGCTTTAAGCTTAATACTATTGGATGACCTTCAAGACCTTTAAATCACCTTCATGTCACTGATTTAGCATTTCCCCTGAGGATGCATTCATTTGTTCTGTCTCAGTCCTGGGAGTCTGGCTTTAACAAACACGTAAACACACATGCACACACACACGCACAGAGGAAAGAGACGAGAGTATGCAGAGGGTTAAAAGAAGAGCTCAGAAGTATATTATGGAGTAGGAACTTGCTAGAGTTGTGTCATTTAAAAGATCATCCCAAACAAATAGTTTTATAGCCAGCTGCTGGTTTTCTTTACAACAGAAAGATCTGTTTTATCAAAAACCACTGAGTGGGTGGCAGAAAAAAGTCTGCATGGAGATAGGGTAGAGCTCTCTTAAATGGTTGATACTTATGATACCAATGATAATTTGTAATAATGCATAACAAAGAGCAGGCTGAATTCATTTAAACGATTTCAATAAGATTTAAACACTTTTCACACATTTTCATTTACTTTTTTTTTGGGACAGAGTTTCACTCTTGTCACTCAGGCTGGAGTGCAATGGTGCGGCCTCGGCTCAAAGGTTGCAATAAGCCGAGATCACGTCACTGCACTCCAGCCTGGTGACAGAGTAAGACTCTGTCTCAGTAAATAAATAAATAAATAAATAATATCAGTAATCCTCTGCCTCCCGGGTTCAAGTGATTTTCCTGCCTCAGCCTGCTAAGTAGCTGGGATTATAGGCATGTGCAACCACACCCAGCTAATTTTGTATTTTTAGTAGAGACAGGGTTTCACCATGTTGGCCAGGCTGGTCTTGAATTCCTGACCTCAGGTGATCCACCCGCCTCGGCCTCCCAAAGTGCTGGGATTACAGGCGTGAGCCTCCACGCCCGGCCTCATTTACTTTTACAGCATGCTGGAGAGGCAGAGTGGGCAGATCTTACTTCTCCCTCTGCAGTGAAGAGATGTGAAGACCAGAGCTGAGAACATGTGAAGTGGTGTCTGGTGAGATAAGATTAGGTGCTTCTGGTTGAACCCCTTTGAGTTATTTTTTTCTAATAGATATCCCTTTCAACATTTTTTCTGTGTTCAATTTCACAGTTTCCCATCTGGCCTAAGTGGATGGGAGGAGAGTTTCAGAATTTCAACTCAATCTGAAAGACATGCTCTTTGATTTTAATCTTCCTTTTTCCTTAAACTCAACTTCTGCATACTACCTCGACATGACCTAGTAACCCCAAGCCATCAGATTGGCATCCAATGTGACCACAAGAGATTTTATGAGGAAATGTATGGTCTGACCACTCAGTATGGACCTGTATCTCCAAAACTAAGCACCAACCTACTTGGCAGCTGAATGTGTCCTAAAGGATTGGGTAAAGCTTTTGGTGTCAAACATACCTGGGTTTAAGTAATGGCTGATGCTTGGTCTGAGTCCTCATTTCACCATCTGCAAAATGGAGATAAGATCCGTAATCACCTCAGAGGGTTATTTATTTATTTTAGTAAAGAGGAATGAGATAATGCAAGTAAAACATGTCTGTAATGATAGGAGGCTCTCATCACAGACCCAGCCTGAACCAAGCAACTTACATCTTTATGATCCATATTTGCCTTCAACTCAGTGTTTTCTCCAGCCTGGTCTTTCCTGTGTACACTTTCTCAGTCAAAGCCCCCAAGTCCTAACTTTATGTCATTCCATGTTGAATGTCACAAAGGAACTTTCCCAAGTATACTCTTTGTTTTGAAAATATATTACCTAACTCCTAAGTCAGAAAGTTTTATTTGACTATATAGCTTCTGAGGTTTTTCTGCCCAATTGCCCTCCAGAATGTGTAGGTTGAATTAGGTCAAGCTCACTGAGGAAGCCAATTACCAATTTCTTTCCTATGGAGAAGTGAATTGTGCCATGAGAAGGTCTCATATCTCATAAAACTCCCTGTGATGGTGTAAAATGCATCATTGGAGTTTCCAAATGCATTTCTCTGCTTTGCTACCAGAATTGAAGCATCAGAGAATATTAACAGCAACTTGGAGCCCCAAAGTCACTGCTCAGCCCATTTTCCAGATGAAGACACCAAAACATAAAAAGTCTCGTAGTTCTTCAGTTACCAAAAAGGAGAAGAGCCTTAACTACTGACCTCTAGTGTTGTACCTTTTGTATCTCAGAATAAAGCACAATATTCAATACATTATTTGTGAATACAAGTTTAAAGGCAGTGTCTATTCATAAAACAACTGACCTAGTTAATCTAGGCAATCAAGTTAATTAAACAATTAATTCCTTGGCAGGTGAAAGGAGGGCAAGTTGCTAACAAGCAAAGGACTGCTAAATTGGCTGTTTGGCCAATTGTTTGATGAAATCATTCTCAAGTCAGTCCAATGGTCATTTCAATAGCCTTCTAGATACAAGACAGATCAGGGGGTGATCTGTCTCCACTGCTGTGCTGAATGAATGGGCAGGGGTGGGCTGTCCAATTTAATAGAATGAGATGGTTTGCATTCTTTGGGATTTACAGGATGCATAATTGTGGCTAGTCATTAATTTTATCTTATTCAAATGGAGGTTAGTTCTTGATGAGCCATCACACCTTTCTTTCCCTTGCAACAGTGATTTATTTCCTCCATTCATTTTTCCTTCAGTGACACTTTTATCTCCTAATTTTTTTTTAACTTTAAGTTCCAGGATACATGTGCAGAACATGCAGGTTTGTTACATAGGTATATGTGTGCCATGGCAGTTTGCTGCACCTATTGACCTGTCCTCTAAGTTCCCTCTCCTCACCCCCTACCCCCTAACAGGCCTTGTTCCCCACCCTGTGTCCACGCGTTCTCATTGTTCAACTCCTACTTATGAGTGAGAACATGCAGTATTTGGTTTTCTGCATGTGTTAGTTTGCTGAGGATGATGGCTTCCAGTTTCATCCATGTCCCTTCATAGGACATGACCTCATTCCTTTTTATGGATGTGTAGTAGTTAATGGTGTATATGTACCACATTTTCTTTATCCAGTCTATGATTAATGGGCATTTGGGTTGGTTCCATGACTTTGCTATTGTAAATTGTGCTGCAGTAAATACATGTGTGCATGTGTCTTTACAGTAGAATGATTTAAATTCTTTTGGGTATATACTCGGTAATGGGATTGCTGGGTCAAATGGTATTTCCGGTTCTAGATCCTTGAGGAATCACCATACTGTCTTCCACAATGGTTGGACTAATTTACATTCCCACCAAGAGTGTAAGAGCTTTCCTATTTCTCCACAGCCTCACCAGTACCCATTGTTTCTCCACTTTTTAATAACTGCCTTTCTGACTGGAGGGAGATGGTATCCCATTTTGGTTTGCATTTCTCTAATGATCGGTGAAAGTGATGCATTTTCACAAGGCCTAACTATATTAGTCCATTTTCATGCTGCTGATAAAGACATACCTAAGACTGGGCAATTTACAAAAGAAATAGGTTTAATGGACTTACATTTCCACATGGCTGGGGAGGTTTCACAATCATGGCGGAAGGCAAGGGGGAGCAAGTCACATCTTACAAGGATGGCAGCAGGGCAAAGAGCTTGTGCAGAGAAACTCCCATTTTTAAAACCATCAGATCTCATGAGACTCATCCAATATCATGAGAACAGCAGAGGAAAGACCCACCCCATAATTCAATCACCTCATACCAGATTCATCCTATGACACATGGGAGTTGTGGGAGTTATAATTCAAGATGAGATTTGAGTGGGGACACAGCCAAACCATATTACCAACAAACGATGGGCAACCAACTCAAGCAAAAAGTTAAATACAACTGTTCAAAGGCCCTTCTCCAGAAATTAAGCAGATGTTTAAGTGACAGCCAGAATGACAGGTGAAATCAACAAAAGGTGATTTTAATTTTTTCCATTTCTCTTTGCTTCTAGAATCATGCATTTTTCCTAATGAACTGAGAGAGGTGAAGCTGCCTCTCTGATAGTAAGTTTTACAACACTCCGAAACACAAGATGGATTTGACTCCCATTTCTGATTTCATCCTGACATTCCTTTTCTTTTACAGCCCTGTTTTTTTTCTCATCAGTCTCTGAGAGTTAGGAAGTGTTTCAAAGGCTATGGCATCCATTCCATATATCTTAGTTGTCCCCAAATGGGCTCTGCAGAATTATCTTCACTAATGTAGAGCCAGCAGTGAGCTCTGTGACAACTACTTATGTACCACATTTCTGGGTGCCTAACTACTCATATCACATGAAAGCCCTAGGTGGTCCACATGATGGCACATAAACAAGACTACTACCTGAACATCACCAGCTCAGAGGCACCTCTTGCTCATTTGGGAATCCCAGTTCCCCTCCCCCTGCCAACTTGATTCTCTAATTATGTGTGCAGGCCCACCCTGGGATACAGACATGTAGGATTTAGTGTTTCAAATTCTTTGCAAGGTATTTCCCTAGCCTTGGCTGTGTCCTGAGGAGGAAGACTGCTCAGTTCAGCAATAGTCTTGTAGTTTGGTAGCCTTTAGGGGGCTTGAGCTGCACAATAATGGGGGTGGAGTGGGGCTGGAGACTCACTAGTGGAGAAAGAAAAGGCCTTCTCCCCAAATCTCTGTTGTGCTTTGTCACCTGGGTTCCAGAGTAACTTAATTTCGGCCCTGTGATGGTTAATATTGAGTGTCAACTTGATTGGATTGAAGGATGCAAAGTGTTGTTCCTGGGTATGTCTGTGAGGGTATTGCCAAAGAAGATTAACATTTGAGTCGGTGGACTGGGAGAAGCAGACCCACCTTCAATCTGAGTGGGCATCATCTAATCAGCTGCTGGGAGGCTAGAATAAAGCAGGCAGGAGAAGATGGAAGAGCAGACTTGCTGAGTCTTCTGGCCTTCATCTTTCTCCGGTGCTGGATGCTTCCTGCCCTCGAACATCAGACTCCGATTTACTTGGCTTTTGGACTCTTAGACTTACACCAGTGATTTATCAGGGGCTCTCGGGCCTTTGGTCACAGAAGGCTGCACTGTCAGCTTCCCTACCTTTGAGGTTTTGGGACTCAGACTGATCCACCATTGGCTTCCTTGCTCCGCAGCTTGCAAGACGGCCTATCATGGGACTTTACCTTGTGATAGTGTGAGTCAATTCTCCATAATAAACTCCCTTTCATATATACATCTAACCTACTAGTCAGAGACCCTCTAGAGAACCCCGACTAATACAGGCCCAGAATTGCATAACATCATCTATGAATAAAGCTCTTTTTGTCCTAAAGTCTCCCTCTCTTTGTGTTCCAGACTGATGTCCACCAGACTAGTGGTGAGAAGAGAATGAGTGGCAGACCCAAAGGCTACCATGCCACCACTTCTGCTTTCTCTTTTTCTATCCCAATACCCTTCAAATATACAATAACCACAGCCACACTGCCATCCCCCCAAATGCCTCTTTGAGTAAAAATTCAAGCCTCCTTGAACATTAACTCATGGAAGTGTATATACATGTGTTGGGGTAGGATGGAGAGGCAGATGGATGGAAACATTCTTACCTTGAAGTGCATAAGCTCCGTAAGAGAAAGGAAGAAAATGAAATGTTGGAGACAGCTGGTTAGGCCCTTCCTATAAGGGTGTTCAGCTCTCTCCATCCAATGGACCAGGCTGTTTCCCAGGTTGTCAGAGGGTAGATCTTTTTCCTCATTGGCCAGTCCACAGTGTGGCTGACTGCAATGTCTGCTTCATTGACTTCCAGAACAAATACGCTGATGAACGTTTTCAGCAGCTCTTTGTTGAAACATTCATGTAATTGCTCTCTAACCACAGAGTCAGGAGATGAGGGCAGTGAAATTGTGGTGCTTCTTCACTGCACATAGGCCTTCAGGATACTCCAAGTGTACATCTTGTTGTTCACTAATTCGTCCCATTCTCTGTACCCATCCTTTTAAAGCCCTTCTCCATCTGTGTTCCCAGCATCATTCCTATCCCCATCCATTTTCCTCCAGTAGGCCTTGAAATTCAACATCCTGGCCGGAATAATGGAGCCATAGTATCCCTGATGTGTCCAGCAAATTCTAAAACGTTGGGTCTCAGGTCTCTCCTGCCTATCATGGCTTTTTCCTTCTCTCCAGTCTTTCCCAGCCCACATAATAACTTTCATGTAGAGCCTGCTGGTTCTGCTGAAAGCACTTCCCCCTCCCCTCACTGCCTGCCTTCCTTACCCTTCTCAGATGCTTTCCTTTGTAAGACACCATGCCTAATCTTTGTGGCAGGTTTATATTTCTCTTTCTCAACATACTTTTTTTGTTTTGTTTTGTTTTTTTTAAGACAGTCTTGCTCTGTTGCTCAGACTAGAGTGCAGTGGCGGGATGTTGGCTCACTACAGCCTCTGCCTCCAGGGTTTAAGCGATTCTACTGCCTCAGCCTAATGTAGCTGGGATTACAGGTGTGCACCACCATGCCCAGCTAATTTTTGTCTTTTTAGTGCAGATAGGGTTTTACCATGTTGGCAAGGCTGGTCTCAAACTCCTGACCTCAAGTGATCCTCCTGACTTGGCCTCCCAAAGTGCTGGGATTACAGGTGTGAGCCCAGCCTCAACATACCTTTCACCCTGGTATATTGTTTTGTTTTTGAGAATGTTCCTGGCCTTGTTTGTTAAAGACACACTTGATCCCTTCCTGCCTGGATTATATTCTGAAGTTCTAAATTTCCTTAGATTAATTCACATAAATTGCACCAACTCCAAATTTCTTTTTTCTAGTTCCCAAATTTCTTTCTGACACAGGACTGTGGGTGGAGGAGGGAGGAGGACTCACAGGTCAGTTTTCACCAGATAGCAGTAGAGGCAGTGCTACCAAAGGAGGGTGGGGTGGGATCTGTGACTTGAGAATGCATGTGAAGTTTAACACACGTTCTTTCGTCTTACAAAAAAAATTACTGAAGACACTAAACCTTAGTCTTAGGTTGAGTCCCTCAGAAGTAGCCCCTGAGACAAAGATCGGAGCATAACTCATTCATTTGGAAGGTGGTCTCAGGAAACACTAACAGGGGAATGAGGAAGTGAGTCTGGAAGAGGATGAAAGGAAGCCACGAAGTGTGCAGGGCTCCCTATCCTCCCAAACCCTGGGAGACTGAGGAAATTACCACAGACGTGTCACCCAAGGGCTGGGAAACGTGGCCATTTTTCTCCTCCTCTATTATTGAGCACTGCTCCAGGAGGGATTAACTCCCCCAGCGTTTCTGGCAGACCCCGCCCTCTGTCAGAAACCAGACCTTGGGGCAGAGCCCTACGTACTTGAGGTTAGGCGCCAATAGTTTATATTAGGACAGTCACAGCCCCAGCGGAGGGAAATGGGCAGGACACTCGCTTCCCCATGTGCTGTGCCCCTATTCAAAGACATGAATAGAAACGCACTTTTATACTTTACTGGTCAGTGACCCAGAAAGGCAGAGAACCCTCCTTCCCTTTGATCAGAAACTACTCCACGCAGCTTGCTGGTGTGATTTTCAAAATGAAAGTGCTTCCCACACCCCCTCCACAGAGAAGGGTCCAGCGAGGAGGGAGGAAGGCTGCTGGAGTTTTGCATCACCTAGTCACTGGTCTTGATAACTCCTAAGAAAGTGGTTAGTGTCCGATTAATGAAAATAAATATTTATTAAATGGAAGAATAAATAAAGAAATTGGGATTGAAGCCAAGAACACCTGATCCCAAGAGCTGTGTTCTTTTCATTTAATTCAGTCTTTACTTTGTTAGGGAGTCCCTGAGCTAGGGAGACTGGCAACAGTAGCTGCCACCAGTGGTGGCAACGAAGTCTCCCTCATTGGGAATTTGCAGCCTTGGCTGATAATGGCTTTTGTGTCTCTATGACTGGGACCTGTGAATTGACCTGCTAACCTCACCAGAATGCAAAAAACTCTACTCTATTAAGGGCTGTTGAAAAATCAGCCAAAATGTCAACACACTTAATAACAGATCTATTAATAATTCAAATGTTTTAGTAACAATATAAGCATTTCCTCACATTATATCAGAAAATTTGACAATGTTTGCCGATATTTATAATTGTGATAGCTTTATTTTTCAGAAATAGTATGATTATTAAGCACAAATGCATTTGTTTCTGCACTGAATAGCCTGGCTTGATGAAAATCTTCCAAAGTCAATAGCTCTTATTTAAATAGATAAAATTTGTCTAGAAAACTTCTGAATTCATTCCAAGAAAAGGGAAGCTATGTTTAGCATAGAGCTAGTGGTACTTATGTGTTTTTGTTTCTTATAATTCTTTCGTAATTGGTTATGGATGGTAGCATTCTATTCGGGATGCATTCTATTCCGCTGGCTGTAATAGGTAAGAGAGTTTCCATGGTGCAAATTTGCATACATGTTATGTAGTTCACATGCATGCACATTTACACACTTACTACATTTGTTTATTCAACAACTACTTATTTGTTTATTAATGCTTTTGTCATTAAATGTGCAAACTTATTTGAGGGCCACAATAAGATAACTGCTCTGTTAAAAAGGATAATACAGTCTTTGTCTCAAGAAAGACCTAATTCCTGAGCTGCTTAACATTGAGTAAGTGAGTTAAACCCTTCAACTCTCAGTTTCTACATCTGTCAGATTGTGATAGATAATCCTTACTGCACGATTGATGAAGGTTAAATTAGATAATACCTGTCGGTAAGTTAATACTTAATTCTACGAATGACTCTATAAGGTTGATATTACTATGCATATTTTTTATAGAGAAGGCAATCAAGATTCTCCCAAATATCAGTCCTCCAATGTACACAGAATGGCACCTAGGTAGCTAACACACTGAGGGTACATTCTGATTTTGCCCTTAGTGTGTTATTTAGTGGGTTACTGAGTGAGATCTGACATCTCCCTTTAAAGTTTTCAGGGTTATATAGAAGTAGCAAGAAGATTCCTCTTATCTCAGGTGACACTATAATTGTTCTTATCAGGGAAGAGACATAGAATCTCTTTTTTATCAATTAGATACTCATTAAGGTTAGCAAACTTTTATTGATCAGTGAAGGGGTGTGTGGCTGGTTAAAGGGATAGTAGCAGCTTAACTGTTAACTGCGAAGCAGGGGACGCCTAACCACTTCTCTGAAAGTCTTTTTATATATTTCTGCTGGGTTTTATTAAACATCCAGCAGCAAGGCCTAAGAAGGTTGTTTAAATATTTGAAAGAGGATTGATTGTGTGTTTTGACATAGTTGTGCTTTTACAGGAGTAGCAATGATAGTATGGATTGGTTGTCGGTTTGATGTACTTCTTGCATGAGTGGTGTTGACAAAGTCAGAATATTCCTGAAAGTACATATTTGGCTTCACCAGCATCATTTTGTAATATTGGGGTAAATATTTTTCTTTGTGTGTGGGAACACATTTTTAAAATCACAAAGGAAGGCAGTGAGCCTACATGATTTTTGTATACAAATATTTATCTTATAGACAACTTTTCAGGAACATTTAGTGCATAAAGCCAAGTAGATCTATATATTGATCAGGCTGGCTGGTTTCCAGGGTAGGAGAACTTGATTCATCTCCCATAAATTCACTATTCTCTTTACACTTTCAGGATTTTCACTGGCAGCATTTCTCCCAAGGCTACAAGGCCTTTGCCACCTACTTGGGCATGGGCAAAGAAGAAGAAAAAAAAAAATAAAGGAAGAAGGAGGCATGTATAGAATATTTACAAAGCAAAAAAAGTTTACCTTTGATATCTTTTTTATAAGAAACCTAGAAGAAATAATCGTCATATATTTTTCTTTGATTTTTGACCTGCTTTTGGCAAAAGAAAGAGGATAAGGCAGTGATGAGGTGGGTTTGGAGCTTGTCCCACCTGCCCTCTCCTCTACCCTTTACTTGTCATCAATGTGGCCTGAAGGAGTTCTTTCCAGTTCTGAGTGTAGGCTCATCCCCTCAAAACTGGGTACAATTATATGCCACGTGGGGTTGTTGTAAAGATTTAAAAAAAGTACTTCGCAAACAGTAAGTAATTAATACTTTTTGGCTATTTTTAACTTTTAACAAGAGTATGATCACCTCTGGGAAGGCAGAATGTCTACTAGTTAGAATATAGTATTAGAAGTGGGCAAGTTGCTAAATTTTGTTTTAACCTTACTATTGACTTACCGTATACTTGGCATTAATAATGCAGCTGTTTAAGTTACATAGAAAATTTGATGTTGCAATTTGGTGATGATAACAGGTCCTAAAGTGTTTTCAGAAAGGGATTTGGAGGTAATGAGGGGGGTAACAGGTCACTCAGAGCCTTGTTGACCATTGTAGGATGTTAGCTTTGACTTTTACCACTTCAAGGCTGTAGGAAGAGGTGTAAAATGATCTGAATTAATTTTTTAATGGACTGTTCTGGTTGCTGTGTTAATAGTAACCTGTTACTGGAGGCGGGAAGGGAAAAATAAGGGAGAAACAGAGAGACCTTTCAGGCAGAAAGTGCAGTAAGTAACACAGGTGAGAGCTGACGATGGCTTGGATCAGGATGGTTGCAGTGGAACGTTTTAGAAGTAATCATATTCTTGATATATATTCAAAGTAGAGACAATAGCATTGCAGATGGACTTGCTGTAGGGTGCAAGAGAAAGAAAGGAGTCAAAAGTCACTTCAAAGTTTTTAGCCTATGCCACTGGAAGAATCCGGTTGCCCTCAGTAGGGATGGGAACTGAAGTAGAGTAGATTCAGGGTGGAAGATCAGGTGTTCATTTGGTACCTCCTATATTTTAAAATGTTCATTTAATTCGAGGTAGAGATGTCAAGTAGGCAGTCAGAGATGTGAAACTGCAGTTTGAAAACAAGTTCAGGCTGGAGATATAAATGTGGAAATAGCTTGCATAGAGATGGCATTTGAAGCTACAGACCAGATGAGATCACCAAGAAATATGTGTGGCAGGGAAGACAGCACCAAGGGCTGAGCCCTGGAAGAGTTTACTTTCATTAAATGATGTCTCCTGAAGATTAAAGGAAAAGCAGCATTATTCAAAAGAGCCCATTTCTACATTTGGTCACTTTCTTGACTTGTAATTGCAAAAGGTATAAGTCCTCCTGCTTTTGCCAGGGTTCTGCTGAAAGAGAGTCTGTAATGGGACTCAGAACACAATACCCCAAAGTATGGCATTTTGATATGCTGAGTACTTTAAACTTAAGGACATTAGAAGGCCTTATGAGCAGGTCACTGTGACCTTCTCTTGCCCTTCTGTCTCCTGCCCCTCCTTCTCCCCCAAAACGGAGTTATAGAATCCAGAATTCTTTTTCCCCATTGCAGGTCATAGAAATTAGGATTCCTCTCCCTCAAAGCAAACCATAATGTCTACAAAGGTTACTCTCTCCCTCCTCCCTCGAAGATCTTTTTTTTTTTTTTTGAGATGGAGTCTCACTCTGTCGCCCGGGTTGGAGTGCAGTGGCCGGATCTCAGCCCTCGAAGATCTTTATTCCAGAGGCATCCTGCCCCACACCTGAGAGGAAGGAATGGTATGCAAGGAGGTCAAGGAGAATCTGAACAGACAGGTCTTGCTGGATTTTCCTTCTCAGTCTATTAGCACTAGATCATACCTTTTTGTGCAACCACATCTCTACATAGCTGCTCATTCTTCATTGAATCTAAGCATAAGAATTGACAGCTTTCCCTTCAGAAATAAGATCTAAAAGCCCTATCTTCATTTCTGAAACTCTAAAATATCCTATGTGACATAAAACTTTGATTAACTACATCTGTTATGCTTTTCTCTTGTTAACTTGCTTTTTGCTACGGGAGTTTTGGCTATGACCCTTACGATGGGAGAGGAAAAGTATTAAACCTTTTGGCCCTTACAACAGTAAACAACAGATATAATTTAATCTCTTTCAATGTCTCTTAACTGTCTTGGACTTGTTATATCTGGAATATATAAAGAACCATAACAATTTGATAATGATAAAACCAACTCTCAAGTAAAAGATGGGCCAAAGATTTGAACTGAAACTTTTCCAAAGAAGGTATAAAGATGGCAAATGAGCACACTAAAAGATGCACATCATTAGTCTTTATGGAAATGCAAATAAAAATCACAATGAGACATCATCAACTAAAATAGTTAAAAAGTAAACATGCCCCTCCCCTGCCAAGAAAAGCCAGCAAAATCTGATAGTACCCAATGCCATGGTGGATGAAGAACAACCAGGACTCATATATTGTTGGTTAGGAATGACAAAAGGCACAGCCATTTACACAGGCAGTTTTTTTTTTTTTTTTTTTTTTTTTGTAAAGTTAAATACATACCATATGTGTTTAGCTTTATAGAGTTAAACAGCAATCCATATTTACCCAAAGTGGGGGTAGAAACATGGTCATACAAAAACTTGTACACACTCGTTAATAGTGACTTTATTCATATTTGCCAAAAACTGGAAACTACTCAATTATCCTTCAACTGGTGAATGGTTAAACTGTGATACATCCTTACAATGGAAGACTATTTAACAAGAAATAGAACAAATTACAAATACACACGGCAATGTAGATGAACTCAAATGCATTATGGTAAGTGAAAAAAATCAGACTTAAACAGCTATATAGTGTCTAACTGCATAAGGATAATCTATAAAGACAGAGATGTGGCTGTTGAGGACTGAGGTTGTGGAGAAGGGTTGATTACAAAGGTCACAAGTGAATATTTGCAGGAAAGGGAATCGTTCTACACATTGATTGCAGTAGTTATATTATTGCATACCTTTGTCAAAACTCATGGAATGATACACCAAAAAGGGTGAATTTTACTATATATAAATTATATCTTGGCCAGGTGCGGTGGCTCACACTTGTAATCCCAGCACTTTGTGAGGCCAAGGCAGGCAGATCACCTGAGTTCAGGAGTTTGAGACCAGCCTGGTCAACATGGTAAAACCTCGTCTTTACTAAAAATACAAAAAAAAAATTAGCCCAGCGTGGTGCCCTGTGCCTATAGTCCCAGCTACTTGGGAGGCTGAGGCAGGAGAATCTCTTGAAGCCAGGAGGTGGAGGTTGCAGTGAGCTGAGATCACGCCACTGCACTCCAGCCTGGGAGACAGAGCCAGACTCCGTCTCAAAAAAAATAAAAAAATTATATCTCCATACAACTGATTTTTAAAATATCAGTAGCTTTTTTAAATAAAACAATAAACTGCTACAAAAATATAATAAAACATCAGGACAAACAAAAAGCCACATGGCTTTTAGTGCTGAACTTTTTGAGTTAACTACGTCAGAAAGTCAAGAGAAAGCGAGTTACCATGCTGAAGTCTTTCCCAAAGGATGGGCAAGAGGTGGAGAGTTATTGTCCTCTTTCATTTGCAGCATCCAGGAACACTTTGAACAAAGCCAGTGATGCACTTGCTGTGGACCTGTTGGATAGCACATTCGCCTCAGTGAAAGATGACCCCGCCTAATGTACTATAAAGTGTCAGCATACAACAAGCTTGTTGTATTTTTAGATCCCAGACTCAGAGACTCCGTGTATGGTATTTTCACACGGGGTGAGGTTGACCCAAAACACCACAGGCAGATTCTCTGGAGTAAAAGATTTTTAACTACATGTCAGCAATGATTAGTTACAAAGGGAAAGAGAACTTGCCCCACTTGACACTAAATGACAGAACAATTTGACAAAAGCTAAAAACAGGAAAAAAATCAGTCCTTAAGACAAGAGGCTGATCCCCAGTAGTGTTAGGGACAAGTCTTTTGATTACATCTTTTGTCCCACGAACAATAAATCCCTACCCTCAAAAGGCTTTCTAGGCTGGTCTCCTAGATTTTGGCCCGGTGACCTCCAAAGTATAATTTGCAGAGTTAAAGGAATCTGACCTGCATTTAATATTTAGTTCCTATATATCTCCACAAAGTGTATTCTGGAGAGGGAGCCATAGAATTTCATTATGGCTACTACAAATCAGGTACATCCCTTGTAAGTTGGATTCCTAGGTATTTTATTCTCTTTGAAGCAATTGTGAATGGAAGTTCATTCCTGATTTGGCTCTCTGCTTGTCTGTTACTGCTGTATAAGAATGCTTGTGATTTTTGCACATTAATTTTGTATCCTGAGACTTTGCTGAAGTTGCTTATCAGCTTAAGAAGATTTTGGGCTGAGACGATGGGGTTTTCTAAATACACAATCATGTCATCTGCAAACAGGGACAATTTGACTTCCTCTTTTCCTAACTGAATACCCTTGATTTCTTTCTCTTGCCTGATTGCCCTAGCCAGAACTTCCAACACTATGTTGAATAGGAGTGGTGAGAGAGGGCATCCCTGTCTTGTGCCAGTTTTCAAAGGGAATTTTTCCAGTTTTTGCCCATTCAGTATGATATTAGCTGTGGGTTTGTCATAAATAGCTCTTATTATTTTGAGGTGCGTTCCATCAATACCAAATTTGTTGAGCGTTTTTAGCATGAAGGGCTGTTGAATTTTGTCAAAAGCCTTTTCTGCATCTATTGAGATAATCATGTGGTTCTTGTCTTTGGTTCTGTTTATATGCTGGATTACGTTTATTGATTTGCGAATGTTGAACCAGCCTTGCATCCCAGGGATGAAGCCCACTTGATCATGGTGGATAAGCTTTTTGATGTGCTGCTGAATCCGGTTTGCCAGAATTTTATTGAGGATTTTTGCATCGATGTTCATCAGGGATATTGGTCTAAAATTCTCTTTTTTTGTTGTGTCTCTGCCAGGCTTTGGTATCAGGATGATGCTGGCCTCATAAAATGAGTTAGGGAGGATTCCCTCTTTTTCTATTGATTGGAATAGTTTCAGAAGGAATGGTACCAGCTCCTCCTTGTACCTCTGGTAGAATTCAGCTGTGAATCCATCCGGTCCTGGGCTTTCTTTGGTGGGTAGGCTATTAATTGTTGCCTCAATTTCAGAGGCTGCTATTGGTCTATTCAGGGATTCAACTTCTTCCTGGTTTAGTCTTGGAAGAGTGTAAGTGTCCAGGAAATTATCCATTTCTTCTAGATTTTCTAGTTGATTTGCGTAGAGTTGTTTATAGTATTCTCTGATGGTAGTTTGTATTTCTGTGGGGTCGGTGGTGATATCCCCTTTATCATTTTTTATTGCGTCTATTTGATTCCTCTCTCTTTTCTTCTTTATTAGCCTTGCTAGCGGTCTGTCAATTTTGTTGATCTTTTCAAAAAACCAACTCCTGGATTCATTGATTTTTTGGAGGGTTTTTTGTGTCTCTATCTCCTTCAGTTCTGCTCTGATACTGGGTATATACCCAAAGGATTATAAATTATGCTACTACAAAGACACATGCACACGTATGTTTATTGCGGCACTATTCACAATAGCAAAGACTTGGAATCAACCCAAATGTCCATCAGTGACAGACTGGATTAAGAAAATGTGGCACATATACACCATGGAATACTATGCAGCCATAAAAAAGGATGAGTTTGCGTCCTTTGTAGGGACATGGATGCAGCTGGAAACCAGCATTCTTAGCAAACTATCACAAGAAGAGAAAACCAAACACCACATGTTCTCACTCATAGGTGGGAACTGAACAATGAGCTCAATTGGACTCGGGAAGGGGAACATCACACACTGGGGCCTGTCATGGGGAGGGGGGAGGGGGGAGGGATTGCTTTGGGGAGTTATACCTGATATAAATGATGAATTGATGGGTGCTGACGAGTTGATGGGTGCAGCACACCAACATGGCACATGTATACATATGTAACAAACCTGCACGTTATGCACATGTACCCTAGAACTTAAAGTATAATAAAAAATAAATAAATAAATAAATAAATAAATAAATAAATAAATAAATAAATAAAAAATCAGGTACAGCACAGACAACAGGTTCTATAGTTTTTTAAAGACCTGGGTAACCAGTTAAAGCCACGATTACTGAAGATGCTCTTTAAAACCTCTTGACTTAGTCTTCTAGCCTGGTTGTTATTAATAATTGTGATGCTGACTTTCTGTGAAAGCTCAATCACAATATTTAGTGATAGTGTGCAGAGGACAGCAGACAGGCCCCTGTCATCAGGGCTGGCATTGGGGTGGGAAGAAGAAGGACTTAAGAATAAAATGATAATCCTCATAATGATAGTAATTCAAAGTAGCATATGCCAAATTACAAATATGTGATAGGAAGAGCAAACACAGTAAAGAAGCAGCACATCATAAACAGAGGTTTGAGAATCAAACGGCTCTGCCCTTGAGTCCAGGTTCCATTCCTTTTTAGCTGAAACACTGGACAACTCACATAACCTCTCTAAGCCTTTGTCTCTTTATCTGTAAAAAACAGATACATAAATTTCACTGCTTAAACCTGTAAGAACTAAAGGGGATCATGCCTGTAAATGTTTAAGGACAGTGCCTGGCATGGAAAGCACTCAGGAAGTGTTAACTCTTGGTGGTAGAAGAAGCAGTAATAGGATTTGAAATAAGCGGTGGTTTCTGCAGTGGTACATGGTGTGTACTTCCGGGGAGGTCTTAGGTGGAGCTATACATTTGGGAGTACAAATAGTACTTAAAATGATGGGCTGGAGGGAGATTAATCAAAGAGAGAAAGTAGATGAAAAGGAGGATAAGGTCTCGTCTGCAGCCCTTCAGCATTCCAAAGTTCAGCATTTTGGAACTGGAATTTTTTCCTCCTTTTTCCTTTTCATTCATTTTAGAATATACTTCTACAACATTTTACGAATTCCCCACAAATATCACAGCCGTGGAATTAGAGCTCTCTACCTAAATCCTGACAGGCTTCTCCACTCACTTTCATTTCTGTCACTGTTAGTGGAACGTGAAAAAATAAGTTTCATAAACTTCCTTTGGCTTATGTCATTTTAGTCCAGGTCTCCATTGTCAGGTTAAAGGTTGAAGCAATTATCTGGATAATTCAGGCAGAACTTACCAGGCCTTTGGGACCCCTTTCTCTTTCTGCTACTTTTGCCTGAGTAACCAGGGAATCACTTCAATCCTTTTTCTGCTCATGTAACTCTGGTCTGACTATGTCTTTACCCACTGGACCTTGTCACTGAAATAATATTTATTGGAATAAATATTATTGGAATAAATATCATATTGGAAGCAAATACCAATGAGGGAAGGCACGCTCATTGCAAATGTGGGTGCATTTAATTTCCATATGGACTATGCTGTGAGCCAGTGCAAAAGGCAGATCTAAAGCATAAGGGATAAATGAAGGCAGACAATCAGGAACGGAGTCCTCGTCAGAATAAAAGGAAATCAAGCTCACAAAAGGTAAAGGAGATGACTTTTCTTGACAAGAGCTTGTATTATCGTTTATTGTTATTTATGGCTCTTTGGGAGAATAGCTAGAATACTAAAATAAAGAACATTTTGACCCATGTCACAAAACAGCATGTGAATTTATAGCCTCCTCGTTAGAGATATTTTTCTAATCAAGAGGCAGCACATCGCCCTCATGAAAAAGGATGTGGCAGGGAGGAGGGCAGAAAAGAGATTTTTGATGGAAAAGTCTGGAAAATGTTACTTGTTTAATGCTTGGGTTGGGATAAATAACAGCAGAGTAAATGAAAATCGCACCAGCAAAGGATACCCTCCCATTTGTGTGACTGAACATAAGTCCATGAAACTTACGGTGGTGCCCAAATAAAGAGAAGCCACCAGCTCTAACTCAGCATTGACCGTGCCTGTCAGATCTTATCTTAATGAGCTACAGATCCTAGGACAGGAGAGGAACAAAACGAAGCTGTGTGATAAGGTACACAGTGCCGTAATTGGATCAAGCTGAGGCAGCAGTGGTCCTCAACAGCAGCTGTGGGTACAAATGAAAGGGCTGTCACTCGCAAATAATTTGCTACGTTTCAGTTTTCACTTTTGTCCATGGAGTTGTATGTCAGAAGAAAAGTCTAAGAGCATAGCTTTCCCTTTTGCATTTGCCTGCCAGAATATTTCTCTCTATCTACACTTCAGCAAATTTAACAACATGACAAATCTCGAGATGTTTGAAATCCTTTATTTACATGAATCCAATATACTTCCTCAGATCTTACAACCTCACTCTGCATCCGGTAAATTCCCTGTGTTGCTAGTGCAGTGTTGCAATTTGCATTGCATTTTCCACAATTTACCAGTGTTCCCAAGAAATACTTGGTAAATACTGATCCTGGGCACTGTGAAATGAGCCCTTCAGAGTCAACTGAGGTTTTGTTACAAATGAACAAGCATTTAGCCTCCCATGATCCACAGCAATTTTATGACAATTCCATGGACATTGTTTTAGTAATCCAATGTTGCATAATAAACTACCCCCAAATTCAGTGGCTTAAAACAACAATTGATTATTTCTCATCATTCTGTAATCTGGATTGGGTTTAGTGATACTGTTCTTCTGCACTCTGTGGTGTCTGCTGGGGTTGGGACCTGTAAGATGGCTTCTTTACTCACACGTCTGGCACTTCAGCTGTGATGCTGGGAACAGGGGGTGGCTGGGCAAGCATTCCTCTCCACATGCCCTCTTCATGTGGAGAGCATGGTCTTAGAGAGTTCTGATGTGTTACATGGTGGTGGCTTACAGGAAGGAGGAGGCAGAAGCTTCCAGTACTCTTAAGGCCAGAGCTTGTCCCAGTATATCACTTCTGACATATTGTACTGATTCAAGCAAGTGATGGGGCCAGCCCCGATTCAAGGGAGGGGAGATTGGTAGCGGTAGGGATAGATCCCCACCGTTAAGGGGATGAATGAGCAGTGTGTGTGTACAGGGAAGGAAAGAACTGATGGTGGCCATTTTTAGAGGCCTCATAGATGCCTCTTGGACTGCTCGGTGGGGACTGAGGAGGACTGGAATTGGATTTGTTGCTTGTAACTGGTTTGTTTCTTGTTTTGAGCATATTATCTCAGAGGTATGAGGAACTCCAGACATTTAAACAGGGATTCTCAAACAATTTTGTGGTAATCCACACTGGAAGTTTTATGAAACAATGTTGACTCTTAATCTGTCGTTGAATTCTGAAGTCCTTTATTCTGTTTTGTTTTAAAGAAAGTTTGTCTTGACCCATGACATTGATTTCATTACCTACCAATGGCATAACATTGTGATTTGAAAAATACCAGTCTAATCCTATCTACTCATTTTACAGATGAGGTGGCTAAGGATTAATGAGGTTGGGTGACTTTTTAGAGGCAGAACTAGTATGCAGGTCTCCTGACTCAGAGGTGATTAAATACTCTGTTTTCCATACTGCATTTATAAATACAGAGTAAGCAGTCATCTAATGTGAGTTACTAATTTTGTTTAATCTATACTTACTCATTATGGTCTTCACAAAAGTATAAATGAGGGATTGTTTTTTTTTAATGTATTTTTTTCTTATTCCCCTACAACTTTACTGTGCTTAATACAATTTTTCAAACATGAGCATTAACTCACAGCATTTCTGAGCAAATGTATAATGTATAACCTATTCTCTGCCCTCAGACTGTTTTTTTTTTTTTTTTTTTTCCTTTTTGAGGTGGGGAGTGTGGTTTGCCTACTTCACAACCCCAGGAGATATAAAAGAAATAAAAACCGCCAATATCATCATATTTAATATTATGGTCAATTTTCTGACTTTCATATAATGAAAAATTGGAGTAGCTTTCTAAGGAAGATGGTGGAAAGGTCCACAGGAGATTTTGAGGAGCAGGACTGTCTTCCAGGAAAAGTTTTAGTGTATTTCTGCCTGGAGTCATAGATTGACTGGAGGACTTACAAATCCAAATGTTACTCATTTTGGTTTAGTGGTGTTATGGGGCTTCATTAACTGATGGTTCCATTAGATTTCCAACAATAAAACTGCTTTGTAGGTAAACGAAACTACCTTTAAACTTGGGGCTGCAATTGATAGTGAAGAATTGGATGGATGTTACTTTGGTTCTTACTGCAGTTTGATGGTCTAGTATAGCACTATTCAATAGAAATATAATATGAGCCACACACGGCATTTCTAAACATTCTAGAAGACTCATTTTAAAAAGTAGAAAGAAATAAGTGGAAGTAATTTTTTTAAGGTTGTATTTTGAAGTAAGTTTAGACATTAAAAAGTTGCAAAAATAGTATGGTGTTCTAGTATATCTTTCACCCAGCTTCTTTTAATGTTAGCATTTTGCATAATCACGGCAAAGTTAACAACACTAAGAAATCATCATAGATCCAATATTCTTAACTAAATTACAGACTTTATTTGGACTAGTGAAATAATTAACTCAATAGAGCCAAAATATTATCATTTCAACATGTGATCAATACAAAAAATTATTAAGATACTTTACATACCCTGTCTTGCACCAAACATTTAAAATCTGGTGTGTGTTTTACTCTCACAGCACATCTCAGTTTAGTCAGCCACATTTCAAGCCCTCAATCACCACATGTGGTTGGTGGCTACTGTATAGGACAGTACAGTCCTACTGTCACAACTCAGAGAAGAGTAGTCATCAACAATCTACTTATTATGCATGTGAATTATCTGTAGGGAACCTAAGCACATGCAATACTGATGGGGCCTGAGAGCCAGGCAGAGTGGAATTCCAGCTCTGCAGTTTATCATTGGTTGTGTGACCTGACACGTAACTCAAATTTTCTGGACCTCCTTTTCTTCATCTGTCAAAAGAAAAAAAAAAAATAGGAAATAGAAAATAAAGAAGATAGCACCAACTCATGGGGTAATCAGATGGACTGAATGAGATACCACATGTTAAATGCGAACACAGCACCTTACCTGGAGTCGGTACACATCAAACGTTAGCTTCTAGTGGTCATCTATGTCACTAACAATGGATCAATTTATGTGCACTTTCTTTGGGTTAAGTGATATGAACAGACCAATTTGGGCTCTGGTTAATATTTTAGAAAGGCTCAACAGATGCTTATTGCCAGACACTGGGCTGAGTGCTAGGAGTATAAAGATGAATAAAAAGCACTGCAGGAGTTTACTATTTAGTAAAAGACAGATAGCATTTAAATAAGAATTCTGCATTTTCTGTGTATATGTGTTTGTGTTTGTGTATTTGTGATGGGGTGGAGGATGGAAATTGTTGTGGCAATTTAATTAATTTTTAAAATTATAAAACAAATATACCTTTAAGAGTTATGAAAACAGTTTAAAAAATTAAATATTGGTGGGACACAGTGGTTCACATCTGTAATCCCAGCACTTTGGGAAGCCGTGGTTGAGGATCACAACGTCAAGAGATCAAGATCATCCTGGCCAATGTGGTGAAATCCCGTCTTTACTAAAAATACAAAAATTAGCTGGGCATGGTGGCACATGTGTGTAGTCCCAGCTACTTGGGAGGCTGAGGCAGGAGAATCGCTCGAACTCCGGAGGCGGAGGTTGCAATGAGCTGAGATCACGCCACTGCCCTCCAACCTGGTGACAGAGTAAGAGTCTGTCTCAGTAAATAAATAAATAAATAATATCAGTAATCCTGTCATCTTCACAATTGGCTTTTTCTGTCTTTTAAGATATTTATTTTAGAGTTTTTTCATTTGATTAACATTGTGTGTTTGTAATCATACTGTAGGTATAGTCACTTAACTTCTATATTGCTAGATATTTGCTGCAGAATCTGAAAGACTATTTGTAAAGAGACAGTTACCTAAGGCATTTTTAAATAAATGATTCAAGCTGCATTCATTAGCAGGAATAAAATTTATTTATTTCTTATTACAGAAGGAGGTGGTGAACTCATGGAGGTGGTTAGATGTGTTTAAGAAAGCTATCAGTGATAATGATAAGGAGAGCTAATTTTTCCTGAGCACAAGTATTGTACAAACCCAGCAGTATGACTCCAGAACCCTGTCTTGTCTAATAACCTATACTGTCTTCAAAATAACTTGTGTGTTTGTTTTAATCTAAGTGTAACATATGTTGATTTATTAAAGTCTGGATATATACAGAGAACTAGAAAATCACAATAATGGCTACCAAATGTGTAATTGTCTTTGGGAAGTTACACAATGGACTATGCACTTTCCTTCCTCCCTCCCTCCCGCCCTCCCTTCCTTCCTTCTGCATTTTCTTTGTATTATGTGATCAACAATTTTAACTAAATTGTCTTTTTCTGTTATAGATACAATTTGAGGGATGAAATATCTTGAACTTTCATAACGAGAACGAAAATCTCATTGATGTATTTTTTTTTTTTTTTTGAGATGGAGTCTCGCTCTGTCTTCCAGGCTGGAGTGCAGTGGCACCATCTCAGCTCACTGCAAACTCTGCCTCCCAGATTCACACCATTCTCCTGCCTCAGCCTCCCAAGTAGCTGGGACTACAGGTGCTCACCACCACGCCTGGCTAAGTTTTTGTATTTTTTAGTAGAGACGGGGTTTCACCACATTAGCCAGGATGGTCTTGATCTCCTGACCTCGTAATCCACCTGCCTCGGCCTCCCAAAGTGCTGGGATTACAGGCGTGAGCCACCACACCCGGCCTCACAGATGTATTTTTAAATATTCTATTCATTGTGTAGTGGTCACAAGACACACAGATCTAGGTCTGAATTCTGGCTCTTATATTTGCTAAATATATTCCTTTTAGGCAGCTTATCTTTTTTGAGACTCAGTTTCCTTATTTGTGAAATAAGAACAATGCCTTTCTTCCAGGGTAGTTTTGAGGTTTAAAAAAGATAATGTATGTAAATCTTGTACTATTACAAAATACACTTCACACACATTGACCACAGAAAGTGTTCAATAAATGGTTGCATAACAGTCAGTCAAAGATACCACAGTTAACTAAATGTGATCTTTATCTCACAGCAGTCATTTTGAAATCCAGGCTTTTTTTTTTTTTTTTTTTAAGATAAAACTGCTTTGTTTTGCCTCCATTCTCTCATTTCTCATTTATCTTTTCAAGAATCAAATATAGAGGATTTTAAGCAGGATGTTTCTTTTATTACTTAAAGAGGACTGCTCTTCTAACTCTAACAGTGAGGCCATGAGGCTTGCTGCCCTGGCATGGAAGGAGAACATGAGGAAATGGAAATGGAAAGCCAGAAGTTGGTCCCTTCTGTTCCAGGAGGATGTGGGGAAGAGGCAGACAGAGAAAGAGTGGTGAGATCCATCTGCCCCTTGGTTTGGTCGGCATCTCATTGGCACACGGGAACTTTAAATCATCCACATAATTTTGGGATTCTGAGAATGTAAGTGCTAGTGGTGTGGTATGTGGGGCGTGGAGTGCAGGCTCTTACAACAATTCCAATCTTTGCTATAGCCCAAATTGGTTTAGGAGTGATAGTGCTGTGGCTCTGAGGAATAAGCTTGAGTGACCACTCCTGGCTCTCCTTGGCCTGTGGGAGGCTTGGAGGAATTGGCCTGGTGAGGAACTACAGAGGCCACAGGATCCCAAGATGGGAATCAAGGAAATGAATTTAAATGGTTGGGATTATGGACTTTAGCAATAAACACCAGAATCTCACTTTCAGCAAAATGTGGGATAGAAACATTATACCTCTACAGCACAAGCTCACCACACCATTTGTAGCAGAAAACACTGGGTGAATTTATAGACTCTGCTTCCCCAGTGCCAGCATTAGGTCACATTAGCTACATTCTTCCACATGACAACATTTTGACAAGTAGCAGGGAAAGGATAAGATTGTTCAAAATCCTGAAAAGACACTGTTAGATCAGAAGAGGCTGCGCTATCTAAAGAGAATAAGTAAACTATTGGATCCGACTAAGTTTATCAGATTGGGTTAAAATTTATTTTTTCCCCTATCAACTGGAGGTGTGAGTGTATATATTTGCATAGTTAAAAAGGATGGGAAGTTCCTTTTAATGAGATGGGTAAGATTCTGAGAGCCCTTTTGGTGACAGGGAGATCAAAGTTTCCATTTCGAACATACTAAATTTGAGATGCCTGTTAGGTATCTAAATGGAGAGAATGGGTAGGATTTTAGGTATGTTAGCCTGATATTCAGAAAAGAAGGCTGTGGTGAAGATAAAGATGGAGTTACAGCAAATAGATGGTGCTTTTGTGCCAGGTCATAGGTGGCCCTTGGCAAGTTAAGTGTTTGAAGAACATATACCTCCCATTTGTTTCTTTTGGAAACCACTGCATGAATAGCTGGGGCTGGGAGGGTGGAAGCTTAACTTGTCCCTTCATCTACATCATAATCCTAACGAAAATGGAAAAGTGGCCATGGACTGCACTGGCGTGGAGGGTGTATAATGCTGCTGAGTATGAAATTCTTAGACATATGCAGGGTTGTCCGTACAGAGGGGACTAAGGCAGGCCTGCCGACACTCCCATGTACTTCATGAAAGGAGTAGTGAGGACGCTATTTGCACGTCATCCAGGTTGATATTTTTAAAGGAAAGTCCCATTCTTTCGTCACTTCATGGTTTAACATGAATGCGTGAGAAGGGATGACATTAAAGGTCCCTTTGCCTCTGACTGAACACTAACAAAAGCCACTTACCTTCTACTGTTTCTTCCCAATAGCTTATGATCCGGGCCTGAATATCCTTCCATCTGTCTATTGGGGTTTTCATCATCCTTGTGCCATATTCATGCTTTATGATGTGGCGACATTTAAGGCATGTAACTCTCATTTCCTTCCTTCCATTTGTACTATCCATGTTTACCTCTACTTCACATATCCATCTTCTCTAAGTGTGTTCAGATATGATGGTGTGAATACGTGCTCTATTTCACGTCACTGGAGAGGGATGCTGTCTTTCCAAGTAGATGGACTCGAACCAATCTTCTCGCCATCACTGGCATAATATACAACTCCCACTCGGTTGAGGTGTCAACAAGTCCAGTGTCATACTTGACTTGTTTTGAGTTGCTGATTCTGTGGAGTCTATCTTCTTCTTGAAACAAATGAAGTCTCCTTTTCTGAGTATCCCAAACAAAGTATAAGACAAAGGCTAATAATTACCATGGTATTAATAACATTAATTATAATATTGATAGATAACACTTGTTAAATATTTTCTTACATACTGGGTTACTGGGTTCATTTTTTCACAAGCGCTATCTTAGACACAGGTGAGGTAGGGTATGGGAGGCCATGTACACAGTGGTTAGGACCCAGGATCTGAAGCCAAACTGTGTGGGTTGAGATTTTGGCAGTATCACTTACAAGTGTGTGATCGGGACCCTCTTTTGCCTTGATGTTTTAATATGGAATAATAATAGTGAGGAAAACAAGAATACCTACTGCACAGAGTTGTTTCATGGACTACATTTGGAAACACAGCCAAAAAAAAAAAAAATCAGAAAAAACACTTGGCACATAGGAATCCATAAATATCAGCTTTATAAGTATCAGAATGACATGTCCTCCTGTCAAAAATAAGAAAAATAAATATAAGCGATCCTAAACTGTACCATGATAGGTGGAATATTCAGACTTAAAGCCAGGTTTGTGTAAGGTGATATATCATCCAGTAATCTAGGGGCCAAGAGGCCCCCCTAAGATACTTCTGATACTTGTATATAACTAATGAACGTTGCATTCTAATGTGAGCTAGTGGTAAGCATGTCACATGCTGTATCACATGAGTACCTGTTATATCACCTTCAAGACAAGAACACAGTACTTCCATTTTACTGGACTTTCTCACCAGTTCGGATAACTCTGATCCATATGCAAACTAAAACAACAAAAATTACAAAAACAGCAGTTGTGTGGATATACCTGGCTACTACCACATCAGTTCTTGGCCTATATATGTAAAAGCATTTTCTAAACTTTAAAGCTCTTACGATTATTATCCCAGGATGCCTAATGTGTGGGTACCAATACCTAGGAATATTTGTGCCATCTGGATAGAAATATAAAGGCCCTGAAAGTTGATGCTATAACTCTCAACGCATTTTTTCCCTCTATTTTTTTTTTTTTTGTTTGTTTCTAATGTTGACAACCACCCACATGGTATTCACTGGTTCTCAGTGCAGCCCACAGAAACGCCAGCTGGCTGCATGCCAGTGTCAGGGGGATGAGATTGTTGAGAGCTTCCTCATAGCAAAACCCTGTCAATGACAAGCATTGTTTCTGAATCTGAAATATTTTTCTTTTTCTGTCCCTTTGGTTTCTCTTCCCACTGGGGAATGGGACTCAGAATGGGTAACTAATTATATCATGGTAGCTGAGATGCCTAACAACACCAGTTCTCATATTTATGCAGCATCACTCACTTGGCTGTACCAGCTAATGTGTGGAGATTGGGTGAAGCTGTCAGCATCCACGTGCGGCGTCGCCGGCAGCTCTGGTGTGCCTTCTTGTAGTTCCATGCTTGCTTTTAAAAATATGATTTGTTTTCTCCAGGCCTGTCCAATGCACCACATTTAGAGAGAAACACGATGAAAACACAATTATAACAATCTTTTTCTTACATGAATAGAAATACCAAATTTTCCTGTTTGAGAACAAATGATCACCAAAATTCAATTACAAGCATTTGTAAACCAAAGATCCTTCTTCTATCCTGATAACAACTTCTCAAGTAGCATCACAGGTTCACTCTAAGGAATATTCTTTATTTGGAATCTGGTCTTGTGCACATTGGATTGCTGATTAGAGCAATAAATGAAGGAAGCTTGGAGAGCTTCACAGTACTTCCTAGACTGTATAAAAACACATTACCTTTTACTCAACAAGCATAATACTTTAAAAATTGATCCTCACTGGCTTAAGGACTTTTGTTGGCCTCTGAAATCTCTCATGCAAAATCTAAAGGATTCAGACCATATGTATTATGCACATAATGAAAATTGGCGAGCCTTCAACAAGTGTATGATTTGTGCATACCATTTTAATAACTTTATATGTTACTATGCTTATATTAGTCTGCCAGGAATGAGATCAGTTCACCAACTCAAGGTTTCTTTAGATCATGATGGAGCTAGGATTCATAGGCTTATCATTCAAGATACTCCTGTTTTACATTAGGTACTGTGACAGTTCAGAATATTGTGTTATCTCTTATGGAGGACAATCTCCTACCAAGGCTCCTAGAGACTGCCAAACTGGATTTCAAGTAGCTCTAGATTTGAGTATAACAATAGAAGAGAAAGATTGATTGATGATCCTCTTCTGCCGTAAACATGAGGTTTCCTTGTGTCTGCAACTTCTGACCAAGTGATGTCCAGTAATTATGTACAATGCAGCTATGGTTTGGAATATTTCAGTTGTCCTTCTATGTATGTGCATATTGTGCATTTCTTTGGTAGAACAATAGATGAATTAGGGTTTACTGAGCACTATGACTAAGCATGTTCTAAGGGCTTTACATGTGTTAGTCCATTTAATCATCACACAGTCCTATGAAGTGACATTACTATTTTTCTAATTTTTAGACAAGGACACTAAAACACAGCAAAGTTAAGTGATTTTCCTAGGGTCACACAGTTGGTAAGTGGTGGGAGGAAAACAGACCCAGGCACTCCTATTCCAGGCATAGTGCTTTTAACCTCTCTGTGCCCATAGACTTTGAGAGACAGCTTTTTTTTTTTTTTTTTTTGTAGAAGTAGCAGTAAGGGAATTTTTCAATATTAGGTGAATCCAGAAGAGAAGCAAGGACCCTCTGATTTCTGATGCATAAACTTCCTGGTTTGTTAGGTTTCTTTGCCTGATTAGTAACAGCTTGCAGGATTCCTTAATTTGGGGAAAATTCTAAGTCTACTATAGCTACACAATTTCTCCTTAGCAAAAAAATTATTCTGAATGGGTAACATACTGAGAGCACATGAAGGAACTGCAAATTGTAAATGGTATGAGCATAAAGATTTCCTCAACACGTGGCTGTGGTAGGATAGGCATTTCCAAAATGGGTACCTCCACAGTTCCAAGCTTTCCCTAAGAAAGAAATAGGGTTCCACCCAAAAGGAATGTAATGCTCCCAATAGTCAAAGTATCTGGTCATGTATCTAGAATAAGGAGCACTACTGTGCCCTCCTGAGGAAGTGTGAGCATCACATTTTCAAGCTACATACAAAGTTATAAGACATTTTCTTTAAATGCACTGCATGGTGCATTTGATTAAGGACTGGACTTTCAAGGGATTCCTTTGAGTAGAATGTTTTGATTCACTCCTATCAGGCCTAGCCCTGCCTCATAAATAATGGAACAAGTCTTCCATGCCCCTGAATTCTGAGCTGTGGCAAGCATTTGAGGAAATACTGAGTCACTGAGATTCTCAAGAGTCCTAATGAAATGAGTGATTTGTTTTTCTAAGACCACCAGAGTGGGCACAAAAGAACCAGCGAGTAGGCAAGGCTAAAAGCAAAACTGCAAATTTATTCTTTGGTCATCTAGCTTCAGGGACCGGAGCTGGGTGGGTGGGGGGTGGAGTTTCTAATACAGTCCCGTCAAGAGTTGGGGCTGAGAAAGCCCGCCCCGGGCGCATCTGCTGGGAGCGACTTTTCTAGGAATGGAAGGGCAATAGGCGGGGCACGGGCATGTCGGGGGAGGGGGGGGGCTCCGCAGGTGCCACCAGGTAAATCTTGGTCTCCTCAGATTGACATCACCTGGTGCATGCCTGATTAATCTGCACCTTCCCGGGCGTCAGCTGCATTCTCGCACACACGGGAAGAGTTGGTGGTGAAGAAGAACCCAGAAGTGCACCATCCTGCCTCCGTTCATCCAAACAGTCCAACCTTTTATTGATAATAGTGATAAAGGGGCGCCGTGGTCTGTCTGGCTACTTCCTGCTGTTAAGGGGCGTCCTTAAGGTCGGGGCCCATAGCTGGCACTTGGACGTATGGATGAAGAATAAAATAAGGCACAGTATTAGTATAGGAATGAGGAATGGAAGCATTTGTTGGAATATGGGCAAAACCCAGAAGGATGGTCCTGGCAAGGTTGGGGAGTATGAGATAGTTAAGAAAATTTAGTAAGTTTGAGGCAAGTGGGGGAAAGCCAAACTGATTTCCACTGATTGCTTTCGGTAGGGGCCCTTTTTAGCTGGGAATGAGGAACGAGTGTGCAAAGTAATTGTTGGCCAGGCAGCAATTAAGGAGTGGAGTTTTTCGTGGAGTGGATGGCTTTCCACTTACTCCTACTACAGAGATATTGGATGGAAGGCTAGGTCCAGAGAAGGACGGCAAAACAGAATAGGTCGCCTCACTGTAGATTAAAAAATTGTCTTACCCGCTACCAGGAGAGTTACCCGCGGCTCGGCAAGGGTGATGGGGGTCCCCGAGTCTCGGCACCTTCAGTTGTCGTCGTCCAGATGTAGGAGCTGGAAGGAGCTCCCAGGATCCTGGGAAAGGGGGTCACGTGGAGACGCAACACCTGTTCTCAGGGTGGGGCAATCAGACTTCCAGTGTCCTCCCTGCTGGCAAGCAGGGCAGGGGGTTGCTGGTGGACGAAGGTTAGGACATTCACTGGCCTAATGTCCTGATGCCTTGCACTTATAGCAAGGCTGCGTTGGGGCTCGGGGACCCTGCGGACACCTGTTGGCAGAGTGTCCTGCCTTGCCGCACTTATATAGCAGGCTCTTTTTGCAGCCTTGGAGTCTGTGGGGTGTGTGCTCTCTGGCCTGGGGTTAGGACTGGGCTGTAAAGCCGCTGCTAGGAGCTGAACCTTCTGTTCAAGGCGAGCTTGCCATCTCCTCTCTGGAGTTATAGACCTTAAAGGCTAATTTAACTAGGTCTTGTATTGGTGCCTGAGGACCATCCCCTACCTTTTGAAGTTTTTTACGAATGTCAGGAGCTGATTGAGAAATGAAATGAGACGCCAAAATGGTGGCCCCCGTGGGGGAGGCCGGATCTAACCGGGTATATTGGGTTAGAACCTCAGTCAGTCTAGGGTAGAGGCTAGGATAACCTGGAGGTCATGCCAAGCTAAATCATAGGCCTGACAAAGGTGTCTAAATTCCTCCATGTATATGGTAGGATTAACTGAGAAATCACCCAAACGCTTCTCAATTTTGGAAAGATCGGCCAATGAAAAAGGGACATGTATTCTGACTACCCCCTCCGCCCCAGCCACCTCTCGCAAAGGTGCTAACACTGTAGGAGGGTGTGGGCAGAGATAGGGGACTCAAGACAGCCAGTTGGGGGCCCCGAAGGAGGCATGGGACCGAGTGGATTACTAGTAGATAAGGAGGAGGAAGGAGGAGTCTGGACAGGAAGGGAGGGGGTGGAGAGAAGGAGGAGTAGGACAAGAGCTTAAGGCCCAAAAGCCTTGTACGTAATTAATTTCGGACCACTTGCTTAGCCGCTGGCAGAAATTGCTGAGGTCGATCACGCCACAGTGGAAAGGAAAATTAACCGCTTCCTCCTAAGGTCTTGTTCGAGCTGTAAGGTTTTTAAATTGGCTAGAAGACACCCTAAGGGGGTGGGGGTGCTCTTTGGAAATTTGGACTGGGGGGTTTCCCTTTTGTTTCCTCTTTACTTACACAATGGACACAATGGAAATGGAAGTGGATCTCTGCCTGGCTTCAAAGCGTCCTTTGGAACCAGCAGAGACAGACTGGAGGCTCATGGAGCCAAAGTGGAGATTACCTTCAGGCGGACGTCTCCGTCCTGAACGGTCTCCCAAGCCACTTGGTGGCTCAAAATGGACCTCGGACCTGCGCAGGATTTTGGCCGAGGGAGGTAAAGAGGAGACAAGGGCACTTACACCAGAGAGGCCGTGAGAGTGAGGGAAGCGGGTCTCAGGTCCTGGTCCGTCTGCGGTGTGGAAGCAGGAGGAGGTTCCTCAATCCCTAGAGGCCTGAGGAGG